>NC_135331.1:141317681-141640181 GCF_023851605.1 Tamandua tetradactyla | reverse complement strand
GCTGGGCTAACTGATATTCATGGAAATGATAGGGGCCCAAAGTAATAGAGGCCAGGGGAGGGTACTTACCCACCAGAAGCCAGGGTACTGTGATTATCATACAGGTTTGCATGGTTGAAGGGGAATCCAAGAGGGTCTTGACCTGTAAGAAGTTGGAGATGGTTATTAGAACATGGCATCCCTAGCAACAAAATAGATGAGTAGTGAATAATGATGGTTCCTTAACTCCTACAACTAGAAAAAGGCAAGAATTGAAGAGCAGTAGGCTGAGAGCAGTTATACCAATTAAAAGTTATGATTCCTTGCTCAGTTCCTGGAGCTGAGCAAATTTTCAGATTCAGAATCCCTAGATTGAAAGAATCCATAGAAGGAATGCTGCAACACTGTGTCACATATATACAGTAATGATTTCTCCAGTTCTTCCTCAAAGGATTTATGGTTATTTACTTGGAAAACATTATACTGGAGAAAGAGGAATGCTTAGACATTTTAAGGAATATTGGACACCAGGTCTGAATTGACCTTGATTCCCAGAGACCCACAGCATCATCGTGACCCCCTGTTAGAGTGGGGGTTTATAGGTGCCATATAATAAAAGGAGTCTGGTTAAAAAGAAAAATCTGGTTCTTGAGGTCCATAAACCAACTCAGTGGTCATTTCACCGGTTCTTGAGTTTGTAACTGGAACTGATATACTTGGCATTTGGAGTAGTCTTCCCACTGGGTTCTCAGCATATACAATAAGAGCTTTTATAAAGTAGAAAGCCAAATAGAAATTTCTGAAACTGCCCTCATCCCACAGATGAAGACAGTAAATCAAAAGCAATATCACATACCAGGAGAGATGGCAGAGGTTAGTACCACCATTAAAGACATAAAGTATGCAGAGGGGGTAGTCCTGTTTATATTTCTGTTTAATTTACCAATCTGCCAGAACTGGATGGATCCTACCAAGCCTTAGGCTTCTTTATGAAGAAATTGAGCGGAGAGTTATTTTATTGTAATGATTATTGGATACTCAGATTTCAACATTTTCGCCCTGATTTATTAATCAAGTTATGGACACCTGCAGATTACATCAAATTAGAATTCTTGGTGAATGCATCATGGCTCTGGTTTGGGGCAGAGAAAATTAACTTCTGGGCACGTAATAATCCTCCTGATTGTACTCCATCAACAGTAAGTACCACCATGTTCTCAAAAATGGCACGTTGCTGCTTGGTGATTTCCTCTCCTAATTCCTCTACATGGACCATCTTTCATCCTATAATTTATTAGATATATTGCAGTTCCCATTTTAAGTCTCAATACCTCTTTCAGCATCCTCTCTGAAACCCAAACCACAAACAAGTGTAACTTAGATATCCTTTTTTTGGAGTTCCAACAATATCCCCTGCAGCAGTCAGTATCTCTTTGTACTTCTCCCCTGTTTTACAATTGCCCATTCATGTGTCAGATTCCCCCTTGTACTGTAAGCTACTTGAAGGAAGGGACTGTATGTCATCAGTCTTTGAGTCTAAGTGGTACAGTATAGCACCTGGCACATGGTTGGCAGTCTGCAAATACTTATTAAATGAAGGAATACATGATTAAATAATAAAATATTCTGTGTTGATGTTTGGATTCTGTAGCAGGTCCACAGAACCCAGCATTTTATGAACAATTTCTTTCAGAGAATGTTAGACTGCTTCATGAGTACACATGTAGGCAATTTTCCAATTTATTCTTTTGAATTGAAACAATAACCTGCTCTATACCAGCCTCCAAACACAAGTCTCTGTGATTACTACTCGCACCCGAATTGAAACATGGACCTTCAGTCTATTTCAGGTAGAATTTTTGGTACATGTCATCTTCACAGATATGTCCACAAAAGGTCAGAGGCATTAACAGCAAAATTATCAACTGACTTCTAGATCTTGCATTAATTTTAAGCCACATAAGACATATTTCACCATCTGGAAGTAGGAGCTGCTGAGTGTTTACCATTTATAGGAAGCCAAGCCTTGCAGAACAATTAACATTAGAAATTAAACCTTGAAACATCTGTACACAGGAACCAGTATGTTGGTTTCTCTTTTGTAACTGCTTCCATTGCCTGATTTTTTTTCTCAGTTCTCAAAGTGTAAAAAATAGGAGGCATCAATAAATCTGGATATATATTTTGCCACTGGAGAAAGGGTCCACTGATATATTAGATCCTTTATCTTTTTTCAAGGTGTGAGGGAATGAAGTAGAAAGACCAGGCACTTTTGAGTTTTCCCACCTGGGCTCTACCTCTGAATAGCAGGGTGACTTTAGACAAGTTACTTTGTCTTAGTGATCCTTGGTTTCAGTGCCTGTAAAATGGGATCATCTGTTTAACTGCAAAATTTAAGCTCTTTCCATCATTTCAGGCTGTATCTCCTTATAAGACATGATCTTTGCCCTTGAATATATGGTGGATCTAAAATGAGAAAATGACAGAAAATCAAATAAAGAAAATACAATCTAAACCTCTTCCAGTTAGTCATGGTAGTTTTGGTCCAGGTTTCCAGAAAAACATTACAGATATAAAAATTAGAAACAACATATGATAAATGTCTATCTGAGTGTCATATCTACAGAAGAGATACCATGGAATAACAGTATCGATAACACTTAAACTCAGATGGCTCAAAGTTACCTATTTAGTCACCCTTCTGGCCCTAAATGAGTGTTCATACCAGACAGGCCTTTCCGTGTGAGGTGCCCTTTTTATATGCAACCAAAACCCTCCAAGCTCCTACCATACGCCTGTGTCACAATTCTCTGCCCTCCAGACAGCTCAGCTTAGTTGATCCCAAATTGAATCTTAACTCTACTAAGTACTTCACATCAGCTTCTCATCTATAAAATTGGGTTTATAATTCATATTTTACTGGGGCAGTGTAAGGATCATATGAGATAGTGTTTTCACTCAAAAGCATTCCGAAAATAATTATCAAGCTCTTGCTTGTGTTCTAGACACAATGGAGGCAGTGATGGATAAGAAACCATAACAATTCCTAGGAATTTTTAAGTGAGCATTTATAGCAGAGTGCATACACAAAATACTGCTCTATGAATATTACTTGGTTAGAATTAGAATTCTGATAGCCAGAGGATGTTCAACTGTATGTTATTAGAAGGGAGATACATTCCCTTGCCATCTCCTGAATTTCTTGTCTACATTAAGATTTTGCACTTATAGTCTCTGTTTTAGTTTGTTAATGCTGTTGGAAATACAATATCCAGAAATGGGTTGGCTTTTATAAAGGAAATTTATTAAGTTACAAGTTTAAAGGTCTAAGGCCATAAAAATGTCCAAACTAAGGACTTCAAAAAAGATAACTTGACTAAAGAAAGGCCAATCTGAGAAGGCATATAGCAGATGTCTGCTGGTCCTATGGCTGTTGTTTTCAAACATCTTCCAAACATGGGCGTTTTTTTTCCTGCACCTCCAAACATTTCTGCTGTATTGACTCTGAGCTTTTCCCAAAATTGTTTCTTCTTAAAGGGCTCTAGTATGCAGATTAAGACCCACTTTGAATGAGAGATATATCTCCATGGAAACCACCTAATCAAAAGGCCCCACCCACAACTGGATGGGTCACATCTCCATGGAAACAACTTAATAAAAAAGATCCCACCCAAACATTAGGTCTGCCCCCACAAGACTGGATTAAGATAAAGAACATGGTTTTTATGGGGTACTTAACAGCCTCAAACCAGCACAGCCCCATAGTCTTTATTACTGAACACTCAATGTTTGGGGCATGAGAAAACTTGTAGAAACTATTGCAAAGAGTTTTAGTGCTAGTGAACTCCAAATAAGATTTGTACCAACTCACATTAAAAAGTTCTCACTGATGTACACTTTTGCTGCTATCTATGTATGTATTTCTTCAAATGCAGTAAAAGGAATTACATTTATTTCCTCTCCCAAGTTGGATGATACTACTTATTACCTATGAATAGTTTTATGTGTATCAACCTTGTAGTAGTTAGGTTCAGGTGTCAACTTGGTCAGGTGAAGGTGCCTAGTTCTGTTGCTGTAGGCATGAGCCAGTGGTATGTGAACCTCATCTGTTGCTCATTACATCTTCAGTCAGCTAGGAGGCATGCCTGCTGCAATGAATGGTGTTTGATTTAATTGGCTGGAGCTTAAATGAGAGAGCTCAATGTAGCACAGCCCAAGCAACTCAGCATACCTCATCTCAGCATTCGCAGCTCAGCCCAGGCCTTTGGAGCTGCAGAAAGGAATCACCCCGGGAAAAGTTGTTGGAACACAGAGGCCTGGAGAGAAGGCCAGCAGAGATCGCCCTGTGCCTTCCCACGCAAGAAAGAACTTCAGTTGAAAGTTAGCTACCTTTCCTCTGAAGAACTATACGTTAACTAAATAAATCCCCTTTTATTGAAAGCCGATCCATCTCTGGTGTGTTGCATTCTGGCAGCTAGCAAACTAGAATAAACCTGAACTGCATCTTATTTCTCCTGGCTGTTTTTCTCATTCCTCCAATAGAGTAAGTTATCAATCTAATTTCTAAATATGTGTTGGTTTGAAGGTGTTGTAAACCCCAGAAAAGCCATGTCCTTTAATCCCAATTCAACATGTTAAGGTGGAAACCTTTAATTACATTGTTTTCATGGAGCTTAACCCACTCAACTGTTGGCATGACCATTTGATTAGATTACTTCTGTGTAGTTGTGACATACCCAATTGTGGAATGGCCTTTTGATTAGATGGTGATGTCAACCTGACCATTCAAGGTGGGTCTTGATTAGTTTACTGGAGGCCTTTAAAAGGGGAGACAATTTTGAAGGAAGTACAATTTCTTCAGAGCCAACAGAGACACAGACATTTGGAGATGCTTGGGAGTGCCGACAGAGAAAGAGCAGAAGAAGCCTAGACATGGATGTTTGGAGATGCAAAGCCCACCAGACATTGTCAGGTGCCTTCCTATGAGATGTTAAGCAAGCCAGAACCCACAGTATATCCCAGAGGAGCTAAGTGAAGGCCAACAGGTGCTTAGAGAGGAAACCACTGGCATCAGAAACTAGAAGCCACAGAACTGGGAATAAGGACCAGCAGATGCCAGCATGTGCCTTTCCATGTGACAGACATCAGCCTTTCTTGAGTCAAGGTACTTTTATCTGGATGCCTTAGGTTGGACATTTTTATGGATTTAGAACTGTAAACTTGTAATTTAATAAATTCCTTTTTTAAAAGCCATTCCATTTCTGGTATATTGCATTCCAGCAGCATTTGGCAAACCGAAACAAAATATGAAAGCTATTACCCAAAATGCATCTGTATTTCCAGCTGCATTTTATGGAAGGGCAGAACTATATCTCAGAATCATAAAACAGTTGCTGAAAAATGCTTGGAAGTGTCAACAAGTTAGTCTTATGGGTTAAGCAGGATCAAGATCAGGGAAGGTATCCTCAAGATCCATTTGCTGCAGCTCCACAGTCATGATGTGCCTCATATTCAGACTTTTGGCATTTCATAGTAAAAAGGGGAACATAATAAATTTTATTTTGATAGTTAAAAGTATTATTTTGTTCCATGTAAACATTTTAAATATACCACAGTTATTTTAATTCCAGTTGGCATTTCTTTATTTTCTCATACTGAACAAACAGCCTAGGCTTTTTCAAACTTAAAGAAGCCCTGGAGTAGAAGAAAGATTTTCAGGCTGCCTTTACATTCTAATCCATATGATCTTTCAGAGTTTCAGGACAGAACGTCAATAATCAAAAAACTTCTCTAATGATGGTCCTTTGGAAAACTCACTCTCATGATTGCAAGTCATGAGACTGATTTATAACAGAATCCCAATTTAATGATTTATAGTGAGAAGTACAGTATGTCACTTATGCACAGGTGACCAGCGCATTTATGCTTAGGGAAGGAATGACATTAAGAAATCCTGCTTAAGGAATGCCATCATGAGCTTAAGACATTTTTATTGACTTATGCCTTTGATTTCTTCAATAAACTTTTATTGAGCACCTAAAATGTTTTGGATCATATGTCAGGTGAGTTGGGGTGCGGGAGAAACAAATGCAACAAAGGCTTCAATTTTTGGAGTAATTATAGTATGCCTTATACTTTGCAAATACAATCTCACCATCTTATTTAACTCTCACAAAACTGTGAAAGTTAGCTAGGTCCATTTTAACAAATGAGACAATTGGAGCTCAGAGAGATAAGTAACTTACACAATTCTATAGAAGTAAGTAGCAGAATGAAGAATAAAACCCAGATCTGCTTTTCTGCAACTCTTCAGCTCTTTCCATCATATCATGCTGTTTTATATGTAATACAGAGGTCAGCAACTTTGGCTCATGGGTAAAATCTAGCCTGTACCTTGATTTCATAAATAAAGTTGCATTGGAATATGCCTATGTTCATTTTTTAATATGTATTTTCTGTGCCTCCTTTTGCACTCCAACAGCACAGCTGAGCAATTGAAACAGAGATATTTGCTATCTGACCCTTTTAAAAAGTAAGTTCTCTAACCCTCTATTTAAAATATGATCTTTACACTTGAAAATATCAACCTAAAAATTGAAGAAAGCCAGAAAGACAAATAATTAAAGTACAGTTTTGAAGTTTTTTTGTTACACATGGCTGTCCTAGCCAAGACAGAGCCTGGGGCAAAGTTTATATGCTATCCTGGCCATAAAAAAGTGAGGTTAGTATCAACTTTCAATTGTCCCTTACATATGAGAATTCTATCATCTGCCAAGTGTATATTTGTCATATGACCACAGAATGGATTCCCATTGAACTCATGATGAAAAACAATTTGGACTAAAAGTTGTTGTCTGGCCTCCATTAATACCCACTCCAATCAGAAGACCACTGTGGCATTTCAGGTCTCCTACTATCAGTATCAGCTTATTCCCCATGTCTCATAGTCCTCAAAAACTCTTGGTATTCCACTTTTCCCAGAGCATAATTACCCTTACCACAGAGCCCTTTGGAGAAGGACCTATATATACTTACCTTATAAACCTGAGTTGCCATTTCATATTAAGAGACTGGCCTTTTTCGACTTGATAGAGTCTTATGCTGTGAACTAGCACATATCTGGAAATTGGGTAAGGTACCGTGACTTCCCATTGATGCAACTGATGTCAGCCTTCTGCTTGCTGAATTTCAATTGTTTTCATTTATAAATCAAGCAACACCCAAGTCAATTGCCCATCTACCTAGGCCTTAGGAAAACTATAATCTATTAGCCAACAGCAGAGATCACTGTAGGTTAAGATTCAGTGATTGTCTTGCTACCCATTAGAGTAATTACCTCTGATGATTAATGCTGTCACCAACCTCTGTTATTCTGGAATCCCACCATCATCACTGATTTTAGAGACCTCAGTTCCATGACGGCATCTCTTACCAACAACCATGGCCTTCAGAAGACAGCCACAGCTAAGATTCTCAAACATGCTGGGGTCCCACTCACCAGTGTATTCTTCATTGCTCAGAAACAGTCAAATGTTTCACATAACAAATCCATTCTAGTAACATTTTGACTGCAGTGAGCTTTCTGATCCTTTTTTCAATATCTTCCAGAAAGCTCCAGTATCACTACCTCATTTATGTAAGCCACTGCTATATCCAATTTTCAAGGAACCATCCCAGCAAATTATTAGGATCCACTGTAGGCCTACTTGCATAAACACCAAATCCTGAGTCATGTGCGAGATCCCCATGACCAAGAATTCTCTCTACCATATTTATGTGCTGCATTCCTCCCCAGTTAACCCCCTCAGGATTGGATCCTACATATGTTCTCCTGTTCTGGTTGGTATGTATGTATATCACAGTTCTATAATTATTTTGGTATGTAGGCTGTTTCTTCTTGAGGCACCCTTGTACTTCTCTGATCAGGCTGTGCTGAGACTGCTCATAGTTATTTTTTGGAGGTAATGAGATATTGTGGGACTTGAAGACAACAAATACCATCTTCTGAGGTATCTATTTAAGGTGAGGTCATTACATTCTATCTAGATAAGGGGAGGATCCTGGCTTCTGGAAAGTGGTAAGGAGTTACTTCTGGTGACTAGCAGACTCCTCAGAGAAATTTAGTATTAATGATACACAAGGTCACCAATCCAAATGTCCTTATCCTAGTTCTTAGATCCCAACTATTTCTCTATCACAGCCTTGATCTTTATGTAGAATGATTATTTAGTTACATTTAGCTTTATATGCAGATTTGTCACAGTAATAATCAGATCAAGGACTAAATTTTCAGGCCAGGCAGCCTTGCAGCTGTAGGAGATGAAAGTCTCTTTAAAGCTGCCATAAGATCCTCTGGCTCTCACAGCATGGTGTAGGTTAGCAGTTAGCTCTCTTAAGCCTATAATTTTTGGCAAGGTTTCTGATGTCAGAAAAGCAGGCCACACCCCCCCCACCCCCCCATACCACAATCCCTATAATTATTGTTGCTTCCATAATAGTCAAGTGTAGGATTTGCTAGCTGCCAGAATATGATATACCAGAAACAGAATGGCTTTTAAAAAAAGGGAATTTATTAAGTTGCAAAAAATGTCTGCTAGCTTTCTCTCCAGGCTTCTTATTTCATGAAGCTCCCCCAGGGGCATTTTCCTTCTTTATCTCCAAAGGTCTCTGGCTGCGTGGGCTCTCATGGTTTTCTTGGCTCTAAGATTTTTCCAAAATGTTTCCTCTTTTAAAGGATTCCAGTAAACTAGTCAAGATCCACCTGGAATGATGGAGTCACCTCTCCCTCTAATCAAAGGTTAATACCCCCAATTGGGTGAGTCATATCTCTGTGGAGATAATCTAATAAAGTTTCCAAACTATAATACTGAATAGGGATTAAAAGAATCTGATCCAATCCTGTGGGAAATATCCTTCTCTTTTAATCCTGATAAAATATCGTATGCAGAAACTTTTGATTAGATTATGTATGTGGAGCTGTGACTCACTCAATGCTGGGTGTGACCTTTGATTAGGTAGAGATATGACTCCACCAATTCCAGGTGTGTCTTGATTAATTACTGGAATCCTTCAAAAGAGGAAACATTTTGGAGAAATCTCAGAAATGACAGAAGCTTCAGAGCCAACAGAAAGTTCACAACAGAGCTGATACAGATGCGGACACATGGAGAACAGAGACACGGATGTTTGGAGATATTTGGAGCCCAGCAAACTTTGCCATGAAATGTTAAGCAAGCCCGAACCTGGAGAGAGCCAAGGGAAGTCAGGAGATGAAAGCCAGCCCTGGAAAAATAACTTGAGGAACCTCCACAGGAGCAGAAGCTTGAAAGCAGCAGAGCCCAGGAGCAAGGGACCAGCAGATGCCAGCCACATGACTACGTGAGGTGCTCCTGATCCATTGGCCTTTTTTGAGTGAAGGTAACCTCTTGTGGGTGCCTTAATTTGGACACTTTCACTTCTTTAGAACTGTAAACTTGCAACTTATTAAATCTCTCTTTTTAAAAGCTGTTCCAGTTCTGGTATAATATATTCTAGCAGCTTGCACACTAACACAAGCATAAATCAAAACAAAAACAGAAAAGGGCATCTTAGAGGAAGTATAACTGTGGGCTATGAAAACTTTTATAAAAGAAGCATTATTAATAGCCTCAGAGAAGATAAATAGAAAGACACTGCTTCTTATCTATAGGGTTAAACATAACTGAAATTGCAATACGTTTGGATATTTTTTTCACGTAACTTATGTCAGTCTCTTTTCTACAAAGTTAGTTCTAATTTTGAAATATGAAAGCCATTACTCTAAAATTAGATGAGAGATAGATGATGGGACATTCACAAAGCAAACAGAAAGATTTTTAAAGGAACATTTAGAAAACAAAACAGAAAGAGAATTCTTGGCAATTAAAAAATGACTGCAGAAATGAAAATTTATACAGAAGGGATGGAAGATAAAAAGGAAAGTAGAACATAAGGACTAAGCAACAAAATTCTGCTAGAACCTTGTGTGACAGACTCACCTGTAATAGCATTTACATAGTCATAATAGTATAAACACTAAATATAGATCAAACCAGACCTAAGAGAGAAAAAAGCATATATATATATATATATATATATATATATATATATATATATCTGTTCAGGGCATCCAACAATCAGATTAAAGAAGTTTTAGAAAAAGAGAACAAAGGCACAAAGATAAGGGGAAAATCCATAAAATAATTCAGGAAAAAAATTTCATATCTGAAATCATTGAGGTTCTAATTAAAAGGGCACCATTCTAAATTCAGCATAATAAATTTAAAAAGATCTACACTAAGTCACTAAGTCACAGCACCATGAATTATCAGAACAATAGGAACAAAGAAATTATAGAATTTCCAGTGGGAAAAGATAGATTGCCTACAAAGGACCAATAATCAGGATATTGGATATCTCTACAACAAAATGGAAGCTAAAAGGAAAAGAATATGAGAGCTCCACCTGATCAAGATGGTGTAGTAAGAAGCTTCAGGATCTCCAGCCTCAAAGAATCTTTGCAACCAGCAAAATCTGACAGAAACATCTTATTTAAGGCTCAGAAAAACAGTTAAGGGACTGCAGTACAGAGTGAATGCTGAATCAAGAAGAAGCCACTTAAAAATCAATAGGATCTCATGGTGTCCTGGCTGGTCCTACCCTCACTCCTCAGTGGCTCAGTGCAAGCTATCCCACACTCCCAGTGCAGATCCACAGTCCTTGCTTGAAGGAGAGTGAAATAGCCCTCTTGCACATATTAGAAGCATTTGGTATTTGGTATTTTAATGTGTTACTGCTGGAATTTAGACTCTAAGGCATCTGTTCCTTAAGATTGTATTAGCTAATGTTATGATGCAGCTTTCTTTGAATGTCAGGGGCTGTCAGACAAAAAAAAAAAAAAAAAGGAAGGAACAAAGAAAACCCCTTTCCCAGTCTTTGAAGATTGACCTGTGTGAGGGCTTTCCTTCAAAGTGTACCCTACACTGAGCTTTGAGAATAGCTTCAGGACAAAATGATGGCCCTTGCATGGTCCTTTGCATTTGCATCTTGTCTTGGACATGAGTTTTTGGTCCAAGCATGTACATTTGGCCCAATCTGTCTGGGGGTGGTTCAAGAGACTCACCATCCCAGAACTTGCCACATATATACAAGATGCATCACAAAATTCTCCTACAGAACAATGTGGGATACCAGACAACTGGCAGCCTGAGACAAGGGATTGGTGGGTTTAGTTTATACAATGCAGCATGCAAACCTTAAAGAAACTGTTTCCTAGGTAAGAGAAAGCATTCATTTCTGTGTAAATGGAGAACAACTTAGGACCAAAAACTCATGTCCAAGACAAGATGCAAATGCAAAGGACCATGCAAGGGCCATCATTTTGTCCTGAAGCTATTCTCAAAGCTCAGTGTAGGGTACGCTTTGAAGGAAAGCCCTCACACAGGTCAATCTTCAAAGACTGGGAAAGGGGTTTTCTTTGTTCCTTCCTTTTTTTTTTGTCTGATAGCCCCTGACATTCAAAGAAAGCTGCATCATAACATTAGCTAATACAATCTTAAGGAACAGATGCCTTAGAGTCTAAATTCCAGCAGTAACACATTAAAATACCAAATGCCCAACTTACAACAAAAGGTTACAAAACATACAAAGAAACAGGAAGTGATCCCTGAGTCAAAGGTGAAGCTTAAAGCACTAGAAACCATCAATGAGGAGAATTGGACCTGGGACATTGCAGACATAGACTTATTTTTTTTTTTTGCATGGGCAGGCACTGGGAATTGAACCTGGGTCTCCAGCATGGCAGGTGAGAACTCTGCCTGCTGAGCCACCGTGGACAACCCCAGACATAGACTTTGGAAAAATGGTTCCAAAGTTGCTGAAAGAGCTAAGGAAAACATGGATAAAGAGCTAAGAAAAATCAGAAAAAAACATGCTAGATGGACACAAAGAGAATATCAGTAGAAAAATGGAAAATATTAAAAGGAACCAAATAGAGCTGAAGACTACAGTAACAGAAATGAAAAATTCCCTAGAGGAGTTAACAGCAGATAGTAGCTGGCAGAATAAAGAATCAGCAAACTTGAAGATAAGACAGTTGAAATCATGTACTGAGGAGCAGTAAGAGGAAAGAATGAAGAAAAGTAAATAGACTGAGGAACATTAGAGCCACCACCAAATGTGCAAATTGTGAAAGTATCAGAGGGGAAGAAAGAGAAAAGGAACAGAGAGAATATTCAAAGAAGTAATGCCTGAAAACCTCCAACTTTAACAAAAGGCATGAATATACATATCCAGGATGCTCAACAAACTCCAAAAAGATGAACCCAAATAGACCCACACTGTACCATATTGTGGTCAAACTATTAAATGCCAAAGACAGAGCACTCTGAAAGCTGCAAGAGAAAAGAAAAGTGTCACATAAAAGGGAACCCCAGTAAGATTAATTGTGGATTTCTCACCGGTAACCATGAAGGAAAAAAAAATAGTAAAAGATATATTTTAATGCTGAAAGCAAATATTACCATGAAATTCTATATCTAGTAAATCTATCATTCAAAAGTAAGGGAGATCCCAGGGTTGTAAGTCCCCTGGAAATTTAGGACATGACTTCCAAAGATGAGACTACTCTGGCATTGTGAGATCAATAATGTCTTCTTGACTAAAAGGGGAAAGAGAAATGAAGCAAAATAATGTTGCACAGTTAAGAGATTTCAAATAGAGTCCCGAGGTCATTCTGAAGGTTACTTATATGCAAGCTTCAGCCAGTTATTACAAATTGCCACAATATGCCAAGCCAGAACTAATGGTATTCCTGAGGACCCTAAAGAACACCTTGGACTCTAACTGTGAATCTATAAATATCTTACCTATTAAGTTTATTTTTTCAGCAACTTAGAGCCTCCAGATGACTTTTATGCCAGATAAGCCATGAAACCCAGGGTATCAATCTCTCCAAGAACATCAACCAGATTGATTCCTCTATGCCATAATGTTGACACCCCTTTTTCAGCATGAAGAAGTTAGAATGGTCATTGCTCAGATATACCTGAAGATTGAGAGAGTGATCAAATGAGAGGGATGTAACTGTTAAGTTAGTATTTAACAAATGAGAGGGATGTAACTGAAATGATTATGACTACTGACTCTTTATAAAGATATATGCTTTTAGCTTCTAGTGTATTAGAATAGCCAGAAGAAAATACCTGAAATTGTTGAACTGTAATCCAGTAGCCTTGATCTTTGATGCTGACTGTATAACCTGTATAGCCTTCATCTTGTGACTGTTTGATTGTAAAATCCTCGTGACTGCCACCCCCTTTATCCAGTCTATGTGTAAATGAGTAATAAAATGAAGACATGCATGAAAAAAATTGAGGGAGAGCATCTCCTCCTGTGGAGGTGTTAGAGCCAGCCTGTGCTCATACTATGGGTCCCTAGCCCTGTTCCAGAGGAGCAGAATAACCCCTATGTGCATACTGCAGTACCTGTATGCTTGTTTCAACTAATACAGTGGCAGCTGAAAGATTAAACCAGGAAACTTGTCTCAGGCTTGCTCTCCCAGAAATTGCCCTGAGCATAGAAGCAGCTTCCTGACACGTAAAGCAGTGTAAGATCCAATTCAGTCATAGAATATGCTTCATGTCATAGAATACAGCACTCAAGAGAGAGAGAAAGTGAATTTCATAGAGAGAAGAGGGGGCATTCAAATTCTGTAAATGGGGTTGCTCTTAAGGTTCTGAGCAAACACAAGCCCAGGACAAGCCCTAGGCTCAGAAAAGATGGAGAGGACCAAGCACTTCACATTTTGCATCAGCCGATTGGCTTGATAGGAGTTCTAAATCCTGAAAAAGAACAACATCCAATGCAAAGCCAATTTGAAAAGACTATGAAAGACATTTTTGCATTGGTTTGTTTGCTTTTGTTAGCTGTTTGCACTCAAGGAAACCCCTGTCATACAACTGCTGCATACAAACTTAAAGAACAGACAGCTCAGTGACAAAATCCCAGTTAACACTTTAAAGTGTTAAAACATACAGTATGCAGCAAAAGATTATAAGACAAACAAAGAAACAAATAATGATGGTCCTTCCGAAGGAACAAGATGAAAATCCAGAAACCAACAACGAAGACCAGACTTTGGACCTATTAGACAAAGACTTTTAAAAATGATCCTCCATGTGCTCCAGAAAATACAGGAAAATCAAGAGAAATAACCAAAGGACATCAAGAAAACAATGAATGAACAATATGAAAATCTCAATAAAGACGTAGAAATTTATAATGGAACCAAACAGAAATAATTGTGTTGGACACTGTGTTGGTTAGATTCAGTTGTCAACTTGGCCAGGTGAGCATACCTAGTCTTGTTGCTGCGGACATAAGCCAATGGTACGTGAACCTCATCTGTTGCTAATTACATCTGCAGTCAGCTAGGAGGCGTGTCTGCTGCAATGAGTGACCTTTAACTTAATTGGCTGATGCTTAAATGAGAGATCGCAATGTAGCACAGCTAAGCAGCTCGGCATTCCTCATCTCAGCACTTGCAGCTCAGCCCAGGCCTTTGGAGATGCGGAAAGAAGTCACCCCGGGGAAAGTTGTTGGAACCCAGGGGCCTGGAGAGAAGACCAGCAGAGACCATCCTGTGCCTTCCACGTAAGAAAGAACCTCAGTGGAAAGTTAGCTGCCTTTCTTCTGAAGAACCAACAAAATAAATCCCCTTTTATTAAAAGCCAATCTGTCTCTGGTGTGTTGCATTCTGGCAGCTAGCAAACTAGAACAGACACCATAATACCTGAAATTTAAAAATGCCCAAGAGGGTTTCAAAAGCAAATTGGAGTGGACAGAGGAAATTATCAGTGAACTCAAAGACAACACAGTTGAAATGTTTCAGGCTCAGGAGCAGAAAGGAGAAAGAATTTTTAAAAGGGACAGAGCCTAAACTATAAGTATTTGCATTATGGGAGTCCAAGTGGAGAAGAAAGAGAAAGAGGCAGAAAGAATACTCAAAGAAATAGTGATAGAACACTTCTCAAATTTAAACAAAGACATCAGTATGCAAATTTGAAAGGCCCAGTGAACCCTCATATGATGGTTAGGTTCTGGTGTCAACTTGGCCAGGTGATGATACCCAATTGTCTTGTCAGGCAAGAACTGGCTCAACTATTGCTGCAAGGACATTTTGTGGCTGGTTTATAAACCAGAAGGCTGGTGTACTAAATCATCAGTCAGTTGATTGCAGCTGTGGCTGATTACATCTACATCACCTAAGGGGTGCCTCTACAAAGGAGAAAAATCCAATCAGTTGAATTTGCTCCAATCAGTTGAAGACTTTTAAGGAAGGAGAATTTTCACTGCATCTTCAGCCAGTGAGCCTCTCCTGTGGAATTCAACAAGACACTTCAATGGAATTTGCCAGCTTCACAGCCTGCCCTATGGATGTTGGACCCTAGCATTCCCACAATCACATGAGACACCTCTATAAATCTCATATTTACAGATATCTCCTGTTGGTTCTGTTTCTCTAGACAACCCTGACTAATACAACTCAGAAGAATAAACTTGAGGAGAACTAAACCCAAGGAAATGACCATCAGACTGTCTAATGCTAAGGACAAGGAGAGAGCTCTGAGAGTTTAAGAGAAAAGCAACTTGCTATGTACAGAGGAGTCCCAATAAGATTAATTTCCAATTTCTCACAGATACCATGGAGGAAGGAGAGCAGTCAGATGAAATATTTGAAGTGCTGAAAGAAGCAATTGCCAACCAAAGATTTTATATCAAGTGAGACTGTCATTTAAAAAAACAGGGAGAGACTAAGACATTCCCAGAAAAAAAGCTTAGGGGATTTGTCACCATTAGATCTTCCCTACAAGCTGAAAAGAGTTATCTATACAAAAAGTGAAGGGCACCGTACACTGAATCAAAGCGGCATAAAGAAATATAGACATCCAGTAAGATAACCATATGGGTAATTTTAAGTGCCAGTACTATCATATTTTTGTTATGCAACTACACTTTTTACTTCTTACAGGTTCTAAAATGCAAATGCATAAAAACAATGATAAACCTGTAGTTTTGGAAATATAATATATAGAAATATCATTTGTAACAAGTATAACAAAAATGTGGGGGGCAGAGAGGTACAGAAAGAGTGTGTGCTATTCAAGTTAAACTGTTATTTCATCAAAAGTGATTGTTTTTATAGATTTAGGGTAAGTTTAGTCACTATATGGGATTTTTCACTAAATAAATAATATATTTGGAAAAAAAGGACAAAGGACTCAAAATGGTATGCTAACAAAAATGAAATAAATGTGGAAATGGGTATTATTTGAATAATTGAGGGACAGAAAAGGTATAAAATGTACAAAGACCAAAAACCAAAATGGCAAAAGAATGTAAATGTACACTTACTTTAAATGTAAATGGATTAAACTCTCAGTCAAAAGACAGAATGGATAAAAATGAATGATCCAACTATATGCTGTTACACAACACTCACCTTAAATTCAAAGACATATGTAGATTGAAGGTGAAATGATGGAAAAAATATGCCATGCAAGTAGTAAGAAAAAGACAACTGGCATACCTGTACTAATGTCATGCAAAGTAGGCTTTCGGTCAAAAACTGTTATAAGGAACAAAGAAGGTCACTATATACTGATAAAGGGGTCAATTCCACAAGAAGATATAAATATATATGTACCTAGCAAATGAGCACAAAATATATGAAACAATTTGTTGACAGACTTACAGGGAGAAATGCATTACTCTAAATTAGTAGTAGGAGACTTCAGTAAGACCTAACAAACATATATAGGACACTTCACCCAACAACAGCAGAATACACATTCTTCTCTAGTTCACCCGGACCATTCTCTAGAATAAACCGTATGTTAAGTTAAAAAAAAAAAAAAAAGCAAGTCTCAATAAATTGAAAAATACTGGCATCATACAATGCATCTTTCTGACCACAAAAGAATGAAACTGAAAAATCAATAACAGAGAGAGAGAGAGAGGGATAATTTACAAATACATGGAAATTAAACAACGTACTTTTAAAACACCTGTGGGTCAAAGAAGTAATTAAAGGGAAATTTGGAAATATCTTGAAACAAATGAAAATGAAAGCACAGCATACCAAAACTTATGAGAAAGAAAAGGCAATGCAAATAGGAAAAGTTATAGCTCTAAAAAAGAACATCTCAAATCATAGACCTAACCTCACAACTGGAGGATATATGATAAAAAAAAGAAGAAGAACAAATAAACTCAAAGCAAGCAGAAAGAAGGAAATGAAGATTCGAGCTGACACAAATGAAATAAAAATATAATAAGCAGTGAAACTAAATTTGGTTATCTGTAAAGATCAATAAAATCAACAAACCTTTCGCTAGGATGACAAATTAAAAAAAAATAAGGAGGACACAATTAAGTGAACTAAAATAAGAAATGAAAGGGGGCATTACCACTGGCCTCGCAGAAATAAAAAGGTTTATAAGAGGATAGTATGAACAACTTATGCCGACAATTGCATAATATGAATGAAATAGACAAATTCCTAGAAACAAACTACTTACATTGACTCAAGAAGAAATAGAACAGACTAATAAGTAAAGAGAGTAAATCAGTCATCACAGACCTCCCAACATAAAGAGCCCTGGACCAGATGGTTTTACTGGTGACTTTTACCAACATTTCAAGAATTAACCACAATCCTGCTCAAACTCTTCCAAAAACATGAGAAAAGGTAAAACTTCTTAACTTATTTTATGAGGCCAACATCATCCTAATACAATACAAAATCAGATAAAGATACCACAAGAAAAGAAAAATACAAAAATCCCTTATGAATATAGATGCAAAAATACTCAACAAAATATTAGCAAACTTAATTCAACTGCACATTAAAACAATTACACACCATGATCAAGTAGTATTTATCTTAGGTACACAAAGGTGGTACAACATAACAAAATCAATTAATGTAATATACTGCTTTAATAGAATGAAGGGGAAAAGCCACATGATCATCTCAACTGATACAGAAAAGGCATTTGACAAAATACATTACTCCTTGATAAAAACACTTAGAAAAATAGTAATAGAAGGAAACTTACTCAACATGATTAACAGTTTATATGAAACATCCACAGCTAACTTTGTATTCAATTGTGAAAGATGTAAAGCCTTTCCTCTAGGATCAGGAACAAAACAAGTATGCCCACTATCACCACTGTTATGTAACATTGTGCTAGAAGTTCTTTCTAGAGCAGTTACATAAGAAAAAGAAGTAAAAGCCATCCAAATTATAAAGTCAAATTTTCTCTATATGTAGAAGACATGATCCTATATAGGGAGAGTCCTGAAAAATCCACAATAAAGGTACTAGAGCTTATAAATGAAACAGTAAAGAGGTGGGGATCAACATGGAAAAATTAGTAATATTTCTATACACAATTAATTAACAATACAAAATGGAAATTGTATTAGTTAGGGTTCTCTAGAGAAACAGAATCAACAAGGAACACTTGCAAATATAAAATTTATGAAAGTGTCTCACGTGACCGTAGGAACACAGAGTCCAAAATCCACAGGGCAGGCTGCGAAGCCGATGACTCCGATGGATGGCCTGGATGAACTCCACAGGAGAGGCTCACCATCCAAAGCAGGAATGGAATCTGTCTCCTCTGAGTCCTCCTTAAAAGGCTTCCCATGATTGCATTTAGCATCACTAATTGCAGAAGACACCCCCCTTTGGCTGATTACAAATGGAATCAGCTGTGGATGTAGCTGATGTGATCATGACCTAATCCTATGAAATGTCCTCATTGCAACAGACAGGCCAGCACTTGCCCAATCAGATGAACAGGTACCACAACTTGGCCAAGCTGACACCTGTCCCTAACCATGACAGAAATCAAGAAAAAAATTCCATTTACAATCTCAACTGAAAGAATCAAATATCTAGGAATACACTTAATCAAGGATGCAAAGGGCTTACATATGGAAAATACAAAACATTGCTAGAAGAAATCAAAGACATAAATTAATGGAAGTACTGTCCAAGTTCATGGTTCAGAAGACTAAATATTGTTAACATATCAGTTCTACCAAAACAATTTGCAGATTCAACACTATGCCAATCAAATTCTTAACTGTCTTCTATGCAGAAATGAAAAGCCAATCATCAAATTTATATGAAAAGGTAAGGATCCCAGAAGAGTCAAAAGTATCTTGAAAAGGAAGAACAAAATCAAAGCACCCACACTTACCAGTTTTGAAACTTATTACAAAGCTACAATAATCAATACAGTATGGTACTGACACAATAGATGTCTTCCACAGATAGACTAGTGGAATGGCTAACTGATTTTTTACAAGGATGTGAAGTCCACCCAGTAGGGAAAGAATGGTCTCTTCAAAAATGGTGCTGGGAAAACTGGGTCTCCATTTGAAAAAGAACAAGTGTGAACCCCTAACTCACACCATATACACATGTCAACTCAAAATGGGTCAAAGACCTAAATATAAGAACCTAAATTATAAAACTTCTAGAAGAAAACTCAGGGAAGCATCTTCAGGACCTTATGTTAGGCAATGCTTTCTTAGATTTTACACCAAAAACATGAGTAACAAAATAAAAAATCGAAAAGTGGGACTTGATCAAAATCAGAAACTTCTGTTCATCAAAGGACTTCATCCTGAAAGGGGAAAATGTTTAGAAACCACATATTAATAAGGTTTTAATATCCAGAATTTGTAAAGAAACCCTAAAATTCAACAACAAAAAGACAAACACACTTTAAAAATAGGCAAAAGACCTGAATAGACATTTCTCCAAAGAAGATATACAGATGTCCTATAAGTACATGAAATGATCCTCAACATCATTAGCCATTAGGGAAATGAAAATCAAAACCACAATGAAACACCATTTCACACCTTCAAGGATGGCTACCATTAAAAAATGGAAAAGAAGCGATAGAATGCAGAGAAATAGGAACATCACACATTGTTGGTGGGAATGTAAAAGTGTGCACTGCTGTGGAAAACTATTTTGAATTTCCTCAGAAAGCTAAGTATAGAACTACTATATAATCTGGCAATCTCACTTCAAAATATATACCAAAAATAATTAAAAGCAGGAATTCAAACAGGTATCTGCACACCAAAGTTCGTAGTGGCATTATTCACAATTGCCAAACAGTGCAACCCAAGTGTCCATCAACCAATGAATGATAAAACTACATGTCATGTATACATACACACAATGATATATTATTCAACCATAAAATGGAATTAAATTCTGATACGTACAACAATATATATAAATCTTGAAGACATCTTGTAAATTGAAATAAGTCAAACACAAAAAGTCAAATACTGTAAAATCTTGCTGATGTGAAATAATTAGAATAAACAAACTCATTTTTAGAAAGTAGAATAGTTTTTAACAGGCCAAGGAGAGGGTAAGAAATGGGCAGTTATTATGTTATTGGTGCAGAGTATCCGTTTGGGGTGATGGAAAAGCTTTAATAATGGATGGTGGTGATTGTAGCACATTGTTAATGTAATTAATACAAGTAAATTACATGTTAGAATATGATTAAAAGGGGAAATTTTAATTTGAATATATGTTACTAAAATAAAAAATTTTAAAAACTGTAGAACTGTACAACACAATGAATCCTAATGTAAGCTATGAATTATAGTTAAAAGTATAATTTTAATAATATTATTTAATCAGTTGTTACTAAGGTACCATACTAATTCGGTGTTAATAGGGAAGACTGTGTGTGGAGGTATAAGGGAACTTTGTATTTCCTGCATGATTTTTTTGTAAACCAACAACTTCTCTAGTAAAAAAACTAAAAATGAGAGAGGATTTAGACATTCCAAGATAAACAAAAGTTTTGGGAGTTCATTACATTAGACCAATCCCATAAGAAATATTAAAGAGAGTTCTGCTGGTTGAAAGAAAAATCTACTAAACAACTGACTCCACCACAAAAAGAAATAAAGATCTTGGGTAAAGATAATTGACAGGGATAAATATTGATACCAGTATCATTGTATTTTTATATGTAACTACACTTTACAGGGTCTTAAAGGCAAATGCATAAAATATAATGATAAATCTATGGCTTGGGATTCATAGTATATAAATATGTAATTTGTGACAAGAATTACATGATGGTGGTGGGACAGAGGGGTATAGGAACATGGTGTACATAAGCTACTGAAGTTAAATTAGTATCAAAACAAATGAGATTGTTTTAGATTTAGGGTTAAATTTAAGCCCTATGGTAACAACTAAGAAAATATCAGAAAATATGCAAACTTTGTAGGGACAGAAAATAGAGTTACAGGTTACCAGGAGTGGGGGAAGGAGTAATTGGGAGTTAATGGAAATGAGTGTAGGGTTTCTGTTTTGGATAAAGGGGAATCTCTAGTAATGGATGGTAATCAGAGTACTGAATTATTGTCAATGTGATTAATTATATTGAATGGTATACTCGGGAGGTGTGGGGTTTGGAAGATTTATGTTACATAGATGTTTCACAATTTAAAAAGAAAAATAATAAACCAAATAGATAATAAAAATTAAATGTAATACATGATATTTGATGGTATCTGAGAATGGAGGAGAAAAGGCTCAAAATGGCCTTATTAGGACATAAGAAAAAATTGGATATAGAATTCTATCTTTATATCAATATTAAATTTTTTAACTTGATAACTGCACTTTAGGTGATTACATAAGTGATTGTAAGAAATGTACATAGAAGTATTATTCGAGGAGTATATGTTCAGCCTGCTTTGAAATGCTCAGAAGATGGATGATAGAAAGATAGAACAGATGATAGATAGATAGAGAGAGATAAATAGATAGATAGAGATATAGATGATGATGTTGATAGATCGATATGATAGACAGAGATAAACAGACAGACAGATAGATAGATATAGATAGATGATAGACAAGTAGATAAAGTAATAGAATGCTACAGCAAAGGCGGCAAGGCAAGTATTAAAATCGGTGGGTCTGTTTATCAGGGTATGTGGGATTATGTTGGAGTTCCCTATATGGGGTTGTGCTATTTTTGCAACTGTCCTGTAATTTTGAGATTATTTCAAAATAAAAAGTTTTTAAAAGAAAATGAATATGAATAATAGATGTCATTGAAATAAAATGGATATAATAAAATTTGAGGGAAATATATTTCCCATATGAAATTCTATGTACAGCAGAACTACCAGTCAAGTCAAAAAATAAAACAAGTATATTTTCAAACATTCAAGCTCTTGGAAATTTCACCTTGCATGCATTCTTCATTTGGACACTATGGATGGAAGGAGTGTTCCATTAAGTCAAGAAAGTGCATCAAGACATAGAAAACACTAAGTCCAGATAAGAGGGATCCAATAATAGAGAGGAAAAGGGAATTCCAGGAATCCCTTTGTTCTAGTTTGCTAGCTGCCAGGATGCAATATACCAGAAACAGAATGGCTTTTAAAATGGGGAATTTAATAAGTTGCTAGTTCACAGTTATAAGACCAAGAAAATGTCACAATTAAAACAAGTCTATAGAAATATCCAATCAAGGGCATCCAGGGAAAGATACCTTTGTTCAAGAAGGCTGATGAAGTTCAGGGTTTCTCTCTTAAGTGAGAAGGCACATGGCAAACACCGTCAGGGCTTCTCTCTTAGCTGGAAGGGCACATGGCAGACATGGCGTCATCTGCTAGCTTTCTCTCCTGGCTTCCTGTTTCATGAATGTCCCAGGGAGGCATTTTTCTTCTTCATCTCCAAAGGTTGCTAGCTGGTGGACTCTCTGCTTCTCATGGCTATGTCATTCTTCTCTCTGAATCTCTCCCATTCTCCAAAATGTTTCCCCTTTTATAGGATTCCAGTAAACTAATCTAGACCCACTGGAATGGGTGGAGACACGTCTTCACGTAATCCAGTTTAACAACCACTCTTGACTGAGTCATATCTCCAGGGAGATGATCTAATTACAGTTTCAAACATACAGTACTAAATAGGGATAGAAGAAATGGCTGCCTTTACAAAATGGCATTAGGATTAAAACATGGCTTTTCTAGGGTACATCCATCCTTTCAAACTGGCACACCCTTAGATCCTGAATCAGAGTTGTGCCTATAGAGTAATTAGTGCAAATTAGGACAGATCCAAGGGCTCTGGGATGTAAAGCTGATAGAAAATTTAATGTGTGTGAATGTATTAAGGAGGAGGATTTGGCATTTGAGTGACTGTTAGACTCACCTGAATTATCATTTATATGGTCATAATAATGTAAATTCCTAATATAAATCTAACTAAAATTATTATATAACTATATTCTAAGAATGAGATGTGGGAAGTATGCAAGTGAGTGGTGAGAACGAGAAGGGAGAGGTATGAGAAAGAGCTCATTTCTTCTCTTCCACGGCAAAAGTCAATAATGCCTAAAATGTGAAAAATTACAAATTATCAGGATAAGCATGTACTTCAGAGATATGAAAGCCAACGAAAATAATCAACTATAAAAATTGAAAAGTGTTGCCATGGGGAAATTAGAAATAGTGAGGACAATGATGTGCTGTGTTTTGTAATGTCTGATAGAACTATTGCATTTTAAATCATGTGCTTCTCTAACTTTTTAAAAAAATGAAACTAAGTATAAAAATCTGAAAGTCAAAAAGCATTCAGGGCAGTGTGATGGTGGCTCAGCAGCAGATTTCTCGCCTGCCATGCCAGAGAGCCAAGTTCGATTCCCAGTGCCTGCCCATGCAGAAACAAAAAATAACAAAAACAAAAACAAAAAAGCATTCAGTGCAATAAGTTATGAACAAAGTTCTAAGGCATAAGCAGAGTGATAGTAAAGAGGGGTAGACAGTAGTAACGTTCACAAGAGAGTGGCACTTAGAATCAGTATTTAAAGGTAATTATGAATTTGTCAGGCAGGAAGTTGGTAGAAGAGTGTTTGAGTTAGAGGGGAATAGCATGTGCAAAGGAAATGGAGGCTTAAAAGATCACTGTTTTTGTGAGAAACTGTAAAATTGTTGTTTGGGTGTGACAGTAATGTGTGCATTTATTTGTGAGGAAGTGATGAGTGATATGCAGGGAAATGTAGGGAGATTGAAATGGTGGTGTTTTCACAATTTGGACAATATTTTGCAGGCGTTGGGGACCCACTGTAGGATTGTAAGCATGTCTGAATGTTTCTTAATGGTGCTGTTCCCTGATGAATCATGGTTTATTAAATGGACATGAGACTGGAATTTAGGATGGTGGCTGGTTTGCTCTATATTCCAATGGGTGCCTCTGATGGGTTTCTCTCCACACTCTTGCCCTCTTCTATCCGTAGACTGCTACTGGCAATTACTTGAGGATTGTTAACCTTATTTGGAGTACAGGGAAGGGGATGCTTACTCTGTGGCTTTCATTATGTCTCAGTCTTAGGTAGCAACTGTGTCCCTGGTTGCAGGGATTTGGTCTTCGTGATTGTGCCTGCCACAGTTAGAGAAGACCTCTAATGGTCTGGGCCCAGGAGTGTTCCTGCCCCTCCCTTAGGGGTAGAGTTTTTTTTTTTTCTTTTCTATCATCTGCAGTGGGTCTTCACTGGTAACTCATGTACAACAGGGTTTGCTGCCCTTACCTCAGCAGCTTAAGTCTCTTGTTCCTCAGAAAAATGTAAGAGAATGGCCCTCTCAGAGCCCACAAATACAGCTTCCTGAGAACTCTCACTCCACCCTAGTGTTTTTAGGTGTGCACTATTTGAGATCCGTGAAGAAATACCTGAAAGTGGCTCTCTTTCCCTTTTTCGTTGCTGCTCATTGTAGCCCACACTTTGCATTCAGCAGTTTGTTACACGTTTTAACAGATTTTTTCCTCAAAATTTATGCAGTTTTTGGTAGCATCAGCCCCAGATAAACAATTGCTCCTCTCTCACCTTAAAAGTGCGTGTGTTCCCTTAGATTTGAGGTTAATTAGCTGCCCTGTGACCTTACCTCTCTGATGGTTTCAAAAACCTGTGATTTTTTTACACATTGTCCGGACTTCCTTTGTTGTAAGTTTGGAGTCTTTCAACTTTTTGTATGCTGAGTAGAAATTCTGATGTTCAATTTTCATGTTTAACAAGCATCTCTGATAATTATGGGGCATGATGTTCACAGACCACATCATGTTTCCCACCCTTACTCTCTTTACACATGTGCACATGCACACACATGCACATACACACACCCATTTGCTTCTGTATTTCTTACACTTGCTCTTACTCCTAGCTCCACACCCAGTTTTAGAACCTTTGGTTTGGCAGCCCTGTGGTCCCAACTCCTAGCCTGATGGGTTCAGTATTCTGCATGGGTCTATCCATTTCATCAATTACCATCTTTTCTGGTTTCAAATGAGAACACCTCACTGCAGTACTAGGATCTTAAGGACCCACCAATGGAGTCAAAGTGGCAGGGTGGCTGTTTCCAAAGTAGTTTCTATCCCAAGGGTGGAGGAAAGAGTTGAAGATTAAGGTCAAACTTTTAAAAATGCCCAGAACATTCTTGGTAAATTTTTAATTTAAATTAACATTTTGTTAAATTGTATCAGACGTCTCTAATCCACCATTTCACATCTTCTCAACTCATATTTTACTCCACTCACTGCAATGGCAACCAACTTTGGTAGGTATAATGGACCAACACTTCACTTCAGCTGCAGCATTTCTATCTCACTTTCTTCCCATAATATTAATGAAATTTGAAAATAAAAATATTTATCTATTGATCCTCCCTTCAAAGGATTTTTATTTTTTCTGTGTCTCCATTTAGACTTGTCTATGTGTATATAATAATTTAAGATAGTTAATAGAAGATTTATGCTGGTGGAGTTTTTTTTTTAATTGATTTTAGAGGTTTTTTTATTGGTTTGAGCTTTTGCTTGTTTATTTTGTTTAAAATGCCATCATAAACATTTGTTCATGTTGCTAAGTAGCTATAATTCTTATTTGATGGCTGCATACTATTTCTTGGAGTTCATGCACCCTAATTTAAATAAATGCCCTCTAATGTTGGACATTTCTGTTTTCCAGAAATTTCAGTAATAAGCACTGACCTACACAGAGAATATTTTTCTTTTGGTTATTAAAGTAAATTTACAGTAGTAATACTTTTGGATTGAAGTATATAAACAAGGACATGGTTTTCATATGGGTTGACAAATTCCTTAGCAGAAATAGAATTTGTAATATCACAAGAAATGTATTAGTGAACCAGTTTTACTGCACCTTCATTAATGCTGATTATGCTCTATTTAAGTTTTGTCTAATATAAATATTTGAATCATTGTTAAATTTGTTTTTTATTACCATTGAGTCCAAATTATGCTTATGTGTTCTTACTAATGGTATTCTTTTGTGAAAATGGTCTTTATTCATTCATTTATTGTGGTAGGTTTTAATGCTTTCCTTACCAATGTTATAATCTACATAATAGAGATATTAATCTTTCATCATATTTGCTAACAATTATTTTTCTGTTGGTATATACCACGTTTTATTTGTACATTCATCAGGTGATGGATGTTTTTTGGTTTTTCCACTTTAGGGCTATTATTAGGAGTAATACTATGAAAATTAGTGTGTAGTTTTTTGCATGGACATATATTTTCATTCCTCTTAGGTATATACCTAGGAATTTGGAGTTTATATGGCATTTCTATGTTTAAATTTTTGAGAAACTGCCAGAGTATTTTCCAAAGTACCTATACTACTTTACTTTCCCACGAACAGTATGAAGTTTCTGATTTTTCCACATCCTTGCCAACATTCATTATTATCTGTCTTTTTATTATAGCTATCCTAGTGGGTTTGAAGTCATATCTCATTATGGTTTTTATTTGCATTTCTCAAATGCTAGTGATGTTGAGCATCTTTTCATATGCTTGTTTGCCATTCATTTATCTTCTCTGGAGAAAATCTATTTAGATCCTTTGCCCATTAAAAAAAAAATTAAGCTGTAAAAGTTCTTCATGTAAATATGATACAAGTCTCTTATCAGATAGATGGTTTGTAAAATGTATGTATCATTTTACTTGGCCAGTTTTGGGTACCTCTACATTATCACAATCTCCATTCATACGCATCTCCTGTATTCTAGTTAACTTCAAGCATGCTTTGTAATGAAATCTTTCTAATTAGCTGCATTTCTAATTAGCTGATACATAGTACTATCTTTTCCCTCACTAACACATGGGAGTGTTATAATACTTATACAGAATAGAAAACAGAAGTTCAAAGAGATTGAGTGTCTTGACAGAAGTTCTTTAACTTCAAATATTTACAAAAAAAAAAAGTCCGTACTATTGATTCTCCACCAAAGGGTCCACTCACTAGTGGGTGTTGAAGACTTAATTTTTGAGTAGAATAGACATTTTTTTCTCTTCCCAGCAACTCTTCTTTTAGGAAACTACCTGTCTCCATTCCAAAATAATCCAGTTGTTTTATGCCCTCGATGCTACGTAGCAGTAGTTCTTTCTCCAAGTAGGTTTCTAGACCAGCAACAGTAGGCTCAGCTGGAAGCTTGATAAAAATGCAAATATTCCAAATTTACACAATCAGAATATAGTGGTGAGGTTCAGCATTCGGTGTTTAATAAGTCCTCCAGATAATTCTCATGCAAATTTTAGTTTGAGAATCATTGCTTTATAGAAATTGCTCTCTAATTTATCACCATAGAATGCTTAATTTCAAATCTATTGACCCCATGAAATTTGATTCCTCAGTGGCATTTAATAGAATTCACCACCTTATCATTCTTGAAACTGTTTTCCTTTGTTTTCTCGAATACCTTTTGATGTGATTATCCCTTCTGAGAGATCCTCCCTATCTCTCCTCTTATCTATGCTTAAATGAAGATATTTTCAGGGTTCTCTCCAAAATTCTCTTTTCACTTCTATTCATAGTTTTTGATTATTCATTTCATTAACTCCCATAGCCTCAAGCATCACCATATACTTCTGATTCATAAATCCATATCTCCTCCCCAGACCTTTTTACTAGCTTAATTTTATAGTCATAAACTCAGCATATATTTGTTATAATGTAGCAGGTACAGTCTAACATCATTTATTGGGAAAAAGAAAATAAGACTACTGCCCTCAAGAGCAGATAATTGTAATTTACAAATGCCTGCAGAACATAAAAACCTGATATTCTGCAATCATCACTTTTAATATGTCCCATCTAAAGTTACTTTCTCCTTAAACTTTAATTTGCTTTCTGATTCCCATATCAGTTCCAAGTACCATCATCCACATTGAAACTATCTGACTTTTCCCTTATCTTCATTCCATATCAACCAGTCCCCAAATCTTCTTGCTTCTTTAGAAACACATCTCATATGCATTTCCTTCCCCATGGCCAATGCCTTGAGTCAAGGTGTCATGTTCATTGTGGTAGATTGCTGTATATACTGTACTGCAGTAAATTCCTACCTGCTTTGTTTTCATTCTTTTTCCCATCCAGTATGTCTTTCACATATTGTCTGACTTAAAGAGACATCTTGGCACATCTTTACCCTGTTTAAACACAAACATATAAACAAAAGAAATACTGGTTCCCAATGGCCCACAAAGGAAAAGAAAAACTCTTAAGGAAAATTTTCAAATACTTCTCAAAATAGCTTGGACTTTCCTTTCCAGCCATGTGTTCCCACCTCCTTGGGCTACTTCCTGGTGCCCCAGCTTGCCATGTACTTTCACTCTACACTTCTCCCGGCACATGGCCCTCAGTGGGGTGACTTTGAAAACACTTCTTCTGGTGGTATCCTGCTCAACTTTCAGGGCCCAGCTCCAATGTCATCTTTTCTGTGAAGACTTTCCCAATCCCCTACAACCCTGCTCCAAACCCAGACAAAATCAATAGCTCCTGCTTATATCTTCCTGTAATATTTTGCTGATGCCACTAATAATGCCCCATTGGATTTTAAACCACTTGAAAGCAAAGATTGTATTGATTCATCTGGTGCCTCTGACATCTAGCTCAGGGCTTGGCACACTAGCAGATTTTTAATAAATAGAGGTTAAATTGATTTAACCCCATTTTAATACATTTGGTTTCCAGATTGCAGCCATCTGGGAGTAGAAAGTTTTTAAAGAAGGATAATTCTAACTTCCAGAGGCAGGCACTCTGAGAATAGGAAGAGGCAGCTCTGACAAGGAAAACAGAATCTCATAAGCACAGTCTTCATAAGCAAGAAGTTGTGGGGAAGTCAGCTTTTCATGCCACCTCTCGGGTTTCCTAGATGACAGTGCTGTTAACTGTAGCTCTTCATAGTGATGCATGTTAATCAAAAATGATTAAATCACATTTTCCCTCCTTGGTTTAAAGAAGTAGGGGAATAAGCCATATTTCTAAAATAAATATTTAAAGTATTAGGATTTTATATTGGTACTTATATCACTTAGGTTAAGTTTCAGCAGCATAATGCAGAAATACCAAACCAGCATTGACTTTAAAATATGATATCTTATTTCTTTCCCAGATATACATTTAGATATATGCAGTCTAGGGCTGGCTTGGCATCCTGGGTTCATAAAGAAAGGGACTAAGGCCATGAACTCATGTCTCTGACTATCTGGGGTCTCCAGAGTCATTCTTGACCAGAGCCCTAAACTTACTATAGGTGCTTCTGAAGTCTGACTGGTTGCTCTATGTCTGGGCTCCAGTGTGCTTGAGATAGGTCCTGGGTACTATGGGCTGCTTTACCCCCAGCATTTGCCTCCACTCCTAACTCTTATTCTCAACACCATTTTGGACACTCCTTCAAGCTGCATAAACTATACAAAATTATGACCCAAAATTCTCACCCAGCCTTGAAAATCCCTACTGTCTAAATGCCTCCACTGCAGTATACCCCCACCCCAATGCACACACGCAAACACACACACAGATAGAGAAAGCAGTTTGACTCAACCCACACTCATTTGAGTCAATGGTCACCTTATCATACTGGTCTAAGTTGTTGAAATACCAATCCACTGAATTATCGTTGTTGTGTTTTTTCAGACTTTGGACAATTTGATAGTTAAATGTCAATTTCCCATGTATTTCACATTTCAGATGTTGAAGGATTTCTCCAGGTCTCAACACTGGGCAGGCTCTCCTTTAAACATACTTTACAGCCTTCTCTCTTTTTGCAGAGTTATTTCCTGCCCCTGCCTCTAACTCTGTTGATGAGAGGGCTCTTACAAATTGTCCTTCACCTAGTAAAAGATGGATGCCTGATGGCTTCCCTGTGATTTGACAGGTTGATTTTCAGAGAACTGATCTAGAGCCACCACTGAGTGCCACCTCCTACTGTAGCTAAATTAGGTTTCCATTCACAAAGTAAATTATTTTAGCAGCTGGAAGCAAACTTTTTTAGGAAAAAAAAACTGGTTTCCGCCAGAATTACTCTTTTAACCTGTATTTATGGTGCCGAATAGCATACTAAAGAATAATCACCCCACACCACCTCCACCAAAAAATGTTTCCTGTTGGATTCTTTCCTTGTTCTGGGATGAAGAATCAGAGTAGTTTGTGTGTGGATATTAGGGCAGAGAGAGAATAAAGGAGAAGGTAGAGAGGCGAGAGAAGAGAGAGTGTAAGAATAAGGGAAAGATCTCTCCTTGAGAGATTTCCTTTACCTTGATATAGCACTTTATCATTTTAAAGCACCTTCGAATACACTGTTTCATCTGATGAACACAATCAGTTGATGAATTTTCCAGGGTCCACATTCTTCTCTCTGTTTTTAAGTTGAGGAAATGAAGGCTCATAAAAGTAAAAAAAAAATTCCTCAAAGTCTCACAGGCAGTAAGTGAAAGCCTCTACATGAGAAATAACCTCTCCATTCTTACCCCTCTGCCTAGTCCTGACTCCTAGGTGGACACTTACTGACGTCTCTGCCTAAGAGAATGGCAGGCAAATATCCTGACTTGGTTAGCCAGTTGCCATGCTTTCCTTGTCCCTGTTAATAAAGTTAATTGACTTTTTATTTTCCATACAGTTTTCATTCAGCTATAACCTCTTGAAGGCAAAGGCTAGTCTGCTCTGTAGTCAGTTTAATCCATAGCATGTCTCCTGGCACTCAGTGCATCCCCACTTAATTAACCCCTTTGACTAAAGTCTTCTTTGGGTGCTCTGAATATAGTTAATGAACATTAACCAACACTTTCTAAGGTTCTGGCAGTAGTTCTAAGACCTACTCAGACACAAATGCAAGAATGAAAATAACATGTGAGACTATTTTAAACTATAGATGCAGTTGTTCTAAGTACAGACAACAGAAAGATTTTTCTTGGCTCTTAGACCCAATAGAAATCAGCTTGCATTGTCTATCATCTATCATAGAATCTGAGGAGTTCTCGTTTTCTCCTCTTAACTATACTTATCATCTGGAAAGTTTGAGTGTACCGGTGTGGCACCAACCATCTTAAATGTTATTACAATATACTGTTCAGTGAGAAGGTAAAATGCCAGAGCATTTTGGAAAAAGAACTTAACAAGAAGGCTCTAACCACTTTAGAAGCATAAAACTTCTTCCATAGGGGAGTTGGGATGCTAAAATGTCCATGAAAGCACATGAAAATGACATCAGTGGTCTGTTAGCCCCCTCATAAATGAACCAGACTTGGGCAAACTTGTTTGAGCAATGTCAGCCCTTGTCAAACCCATTACAAGGCTTGACATCTGTTAAGTCATTAAAGACACAAATAAAATGTTAACCAAGACAGGATGCGGGCAGGGGGATTACTGATAACATCTTATTAGGACTAAAAGTAAGAAGGCAGAAAAAACTTGATTAATTCCTGGATTTTGGAATATCGCTTTAGCTTGTTGGCTAAACTTCCCCAGTTCCAAGTCACTGGCGACAACTCTGGTAATAAAACAATGATAGAAATCTATAATAGATGGCTTTAGGGTTTTAAACACAAATATGGCCGTTTCCATAATAAGATATCCTTTGGTTCCTCACATTTCCATCTTTATCCACACTGCTTGCTTCAATTCCATGGAATCTAATTCTTCCTGATCTCAAAGAGAACTTTGTCCTTGAACCAGTTCTTTAAGTGTAGAATGAAATGTCGGTCTCTAGTATTCATCCTGGTTTTTACACTTGATTAAAGTGGATTCTACTTTCTCTGTCCTTTAAACCCAGGGTCATGCCAGCTTTGGAGACTTCCTTCACAGAAAAGAGAGAAGTTTCCCCATCAAAACCTATGGCAGAAACACAGCTAGGTATTCAATGAATTGTTTTAGTTCTATTTTCTTATAAGAATGACTATATGTCCCAGATTCCCCTGCAGGTACATGGGACATTGGAATTGATTTCTGGCCAATAAAATGTGAATGGAAATCACAAGTGTCTCTTCCAGACAGGTAATTAACAGCAGACGTGCTTTCTCCATACGCTGTCTTCCCTTTACACAGGAAACTTGGAAGTCAAGTTCTAAATGGTATAGCTACAAGAAGGAATTAGCTAGGGTCTCCGAGTTACCAGTTGGAGGAAGAATACCCAGAAGAGTTTTCAGACCCACCCAGGGCATTTACTTGAGTGAGAAATAAATTATGATTGTATTGTGCCATTGTTATTCAAGGATCATTTGGTACCACAGTTAGCATTAATTTCCATGGTTAATAAATACTACAACTTGTATAAAAATACACCATAAATCAAATGGGGATAAATATACATTCAATTGAGCTTAAGGAAGCCCTATTGACCTGAAAGGGAACAGAGACCAGCCTCCATAAGTACATGAGGACTCACTTCAGCTACAAGGAAAGTGGCAAAGGAAATACCATTCCACACTTTTAGACTTGTCAGTCAAGGAGGGGACCTTTACAAAAATTATCAGAGTATACATTAGGAGCTCACTAAAAAGGGCTTTCACTACTGTGTGGGAGTTGGTCTGGAGAAGGGAGAAGCAGGAGGACTGACAGCAGAAGGATATGCCAAGTAATATGGAGTAATCCACCCAATACCACACAGTCAAAAGGCAGCCTACAACAAGGCTTCCAACATGCAAGATCCAAGTTTGTATCTAAACCTAGCAATGGTAAGCTGGGGTGACCATGGAAATAGTATCAGTAACAGAGTCAACAGGAAAGTTCAGCAATTTGGTAGGAGTGAGGAGTGAGCATTAACAGCCGAAGTTGCAGAATCCCCAGTCTTCCAGGGAGGAAGTGGATGAATGCTGAGCCAGCTGGCCCAGGCTGAAGTTCTGGGTTAATCACAGCACAGAGGACTGCTTGGAGGATAATCTATAAGCTCCACTTTAAGGTGAACATGAAAGACTGAAGGAGAAGGGAGTGCTGCAGTACCAACAATCTAACTGGTAAGGGGAGCCAGGAAATGACTTTTCATAGGATTTTATAATATCTCTCTCTCTATTAGTTTGTTAAAGCTGACAGAATGCAATATACCAGAAACATACTGGCTCTTAAAAAGGGAATTTATTAAGTTGCAAATTTACAATTCTAAGGCTGTGAGATGTCCAAATTATGGCACCAATGGAGATTACCTTCAGTCAAGAAAGGCTGATACCATCCGGAACACCTCTGTCAGCTGGGAGGGTATGTGGCTGGTGTCTGCTACAGTCTTTGGCTTCTGGACACCTGTCTCAGCTGGGAAGGTTCATGGCCATGTCTGCTAGCTTTCTCTCCTTATTATAAGGCTTCCCTAAGGGCATTTTCCTTCTGCATCTCCAAAAGTCTTTGGCTTGTGGGCTCTGTCTGCTCTTTCCAAAATGGTTCACTCTTAAAGGACTCCAGTAAGCAACCCCACCTTGAATAGGTAATGATACCTCTCCATGGAAACTGCCTGATCAAAAGTTCCCACCCACAATTGGGTGGGCCATATGTCCATGGAAACAACTTAATCAAAAAAGCCCACCCAGTAATACTGAGTCAGGTTTAAAGAACATGGATTTTCTGGAGTACACAACAGTTTCAAACCAGCATACTCCCCAACCAAGTCTGTCCTAGGGAAAAGTTAGTGGTGCTACCTGTAGCCCTGTTCTTGAATCTGTTAAAGCCAGTAGAGAAATCCAAATGCATACATTTTAAAGGATAACTATGTTCTTACTCCTTCTTTCTACTACCCTGTCTCTGGGGGCACTTTAGGGAATTCGCAGGAGAGGCCAAGGAAACTATGTCACAGGCATAGGAAGGTCTCCCTGAGTCCCACTTCCTGGGACCACATGGATCCCATTGCTGGCTATACATAGGATCCCAGGAAGACAAAGATCAATACCCACTACTCCACACTCATGGAGTGGGATAAATTTCCCTCCTACACATCTTTCCTGCCATCATAAGGTTTACGTCCTTTCTGCCATATTCTGTGCATTTCCTAAGGAAAGGAACTGGATATTTTCCTGGGTTATTCAACCTGTATCCCACAGACAACAAGCACAAGTGTGATTATTGAAACCCTGGACTGAGACAAGGCAGGAGGACTCAATGGGGAAGGAGACCTATATGGAGCCCTCTAACTCAAAGTTTAGCAGCCTCTTCCAGGCATTGGCAGTGTTAGCCTACCCCTCTTTCTATACCAAATTAGTGGATGTTAAGAATAGACAGTCAGATTTCATTTACTAAAAATATTTATTGAATATATCTTCCTAGGATCCTATGTATAGCCAGCAATGGGATCCATGTGGTCCCAGGAAGTGGGACTCAGGGAGACCTTCCTATGCCTGTGACATAGTTTCCTTGGCCTCTCCTGCGAATTCCCTAAAGTGCCCCCAGAGACAGGGTAGTAGAAAGAAGGAGTAAGAACCTGTGGTAAAAAACACTAGACTAGCTCTTTGGGGAACACTGATACAGAAACTATCACTGCACACATGATCTAATAGAGAAGATAAGAAATATTTCCAACAACTTTTATAAAGGTAGGATGTGCTATGTGCCTAAAAGAGGAAAACATAAAATTCTATGAGAGCTAATTCAGAGGAGGAAGAGATTACTCTCAGCTAGAAAGTGGATTGAGGATATAAAATGTTGGTGCTAAGTGTGTGCCTAGGGATCATCTCATCTAAATATTTAAAGTACATGCTGAGTATGTTAAGTGATTACTCAAGCTCGCAGGGTCTCAGGTAAGTGCAGAAGCCAGCACTGATGATTCTAAAGTTCTGGATACCAAACTGCCTTTATGTAGAGAGGCAGCTTTAGTCTGCAAAAATAGCCCAGGAAAAACATCTTTGTGTGTTAGGATAAGGGTAAGAAAGGCAATTGGTCTCAGGCAGGCTACGGTGGCTCAGCAGGTAGAGTTCGATGCCAGAGACCCGGGTTCAATTCCCGGTGCCTGCCCATGCAAAAAAGAAAAAAAAAGAAAAAAGAAAGGCAATTGGTCTCTGAAATGGAAAGGCATGTAAAATGTACCATTGCTGCTGCTGCTAATATGATCATGATCATGATCATCATTACCTTTAGGAATGTATTGCTTCCCATGAGAAACCAATAAGATTTCTCCTTGTGTTCAATAAAGACCACACTTCACTTTTCACCCTGACTGCTAGGAAGCTCACAGACATGTGCATATAACAGTTTTTGTTTTCTTCTCATCTTGATCCTGGACTATGATGTCTGTTTTACCTGTTCCTAATCTTTTACTCACCATTTACATATTTATTTATTATGTGTATTCTCATGAGACTCTTCAAAAATTGAGTGGAATAAGGAAAGGTATACATGACATCAATGAGAAAAATAATTTACCTAGGTAGAGCTTTCATCTGTAGCATTACAGAGATTTTTTAATCCTTTGAATTCTATTGCTAAAAAATCTCAAGAAAACATCTGGCTGCCTTTGGAAAGTCAGGGGTAATTCAGGTCTTTGATCTGCTCTGTACAAGAATGGGGAGAGGGAGAGAGGACCAAATCTCCCTGACATAGACAATCGTTTGCTAAATTAAACAAGTGTCTTGTATTACACATGGAGAATAGAGCATTATGTGGATGCACATGAAAAAATTATGATGAAAAGTAGACACTGAACATGCTGAGTACTTTGGGTTTTGAAACATTAACATCACAGCTGTTTCTAATAATTTTTCTCCAAATGCAAGCTTATTTCCACAACATGTACTAATGTAACTGTATCTACCCCAAAAAGTCTTCTTAAAAATAACTATGCAACTGAAAGTCGCCTTAGATGGCCAGAAAATGTTACTTTTTTTTTTTTTTTTTTTGCCTGCCATGATTTAAGATGGGGGGGGGCGTTTGAAGCAATTGGCCTAATTATAAACTTGTGAAATGTACCTTTCCAAGAAAAAAAGACAAAAAACAGAGAACTAATGAAAGAAATCAAGACAGCTTTTAGATGGTATGCTCTGGGATTTCCCTACTATTTGGAGCAATGATGACAGTAACATGTCCTTGGAACTTGAGTGAAAAATATCCCCTCGCTGGCTCAGGGTTCGGGGAGACTTAATTCCATCTTCTTGGTTGGTTGGTTCAATTAAAACTCATGGATTAACCCGCACTCAAGTGGAAAGAAAATGTAGGGTGATATTCCTTTCAGTTTTCTTGCAATTACCAGGTTTTCAATTGTTTCCATCCTTGTGAATGCTTCCTTTTCCAGATGGTTTTATTTTTTTTTTAAAGAGTTGGGGGGCTTCCCCCTTCTAGAGTCTCTCTCTCCGCAGAGAGGCTAGCTAGACACACAGTTAGTGGCCCGTGCGTTCTATGGGCTGGTTCACCCTACGCGACTCTGAGCCTCCTCCTTCTTGTCCGAAAATGAAGGGCAACCCAAAGGGCCTTGAGATGCTTTCATTTCAGCTTAGGTTCCGATGGGGAACAGCTCAGGCCGCGCTCCCTGCTTGGGCAGCTCCACGCTCCGGCCGGCGTACCGGAGTCTCCACCGCTGCTGCCCGCAGCAAAGTGAAGGAGTTGGCTCAGAACCTAGTGCAGGGAGCCAGGCCGAGCCGGAGCCTAAGCCTGCTGGTCGTGCGGCAAAGGGCTGCTCCGCCCCGGGCCGGGCTCGTGACAGTGCGGCTGACGGTCCCCAGAGGGCGCCAAGTACCCCACCCGGTGTCCCGGCCGCGCCCCTCCACTGCAGCTTTGGGGTTCGCAGGAACCTAAAGGTCCCTAAGCCGTTTCTGTCCGTATGAGTTATTGGGGGCTTGGTGCTGAGACCACAGAATGTCCCCTAGCTAGTGGCCAGCGTGGGGGGGGGGGGGGTAGGGAGGGATACAGGCCATGGCCTGAATTACCCCCCACCCCAACCCCCAGTCTGCTAAAAGCAACATGGTGGGATCGTTACCTCTCTCCGCCCAGCAGGAAAACATTATTTCACCACCACTAGTGGACAAGCCGGGCAAGGATTAGTATCCCCGCGGAAACCACGAGGAAGCCAGTCTTGGGGACTGTTAAGTCCAGGACGTGGTCAGGGTCACAGAACAAATAGACGGAGGATCGCGTTGTGAGCCGCGCGCGTCCCTCCCTCCCCTCCTCCCAACACACACCCGGGAGTCCTCCGGGGCCAGCGGGCCGCGGGGCTGGGATGCGGGCCGAGGGCCGGTGTTTATTCCGATTCACTCCCGCGGGGGGAAGCGACGGGCTGAGCGGCTGCCGAGGCCAGCCAGAGAAGTTCAAGCGCCCGGGACGCGGCAATCCCACCAACCTCAGCAGCCTGCGCCGCGGCCGCACCACTTCCCTGCGCTGCAGAAGGAAAGCTGCTCCGCGCCTTCCTGGGACCTAGGAACCTTTAAGTTTCAGCCACTTTACTCTTTAACCTACTTAACAACAACAACAACAACAAAAACTTAATACAAATATACCTTTTACTGAGGTAACAGATTTACAGCCGGGACTACTACTAACACACACACATTGTACCTGGGACTCTCCTTAACCCCCAAGGCTGCACGGATAGAGCGGGGTCTGAGGCCCGGGATAGCAAAGCTCGAATTTTGCGCGGTGGTGCGGTCTCATGGGTTCGAGAGGTGTCTGAGGTCTAAGAGCTTTAATGATAATGATTATTTCCACTCGCAGGAACCGACCGCCGCGTGGGACGGAGGATGCACAAACGCAGACACTAACGAATAACCCTCGGCGAGCTCTGAATACCAGGCGGCCGAAAGGCCTTTTCAAGACAGAAGCCCGGGGAGATGATGTTATTTATTCTTCACAGAAGGGCTGTTCTTTGCACTGGTCAGCAGAACCCGGCAGCTCTGTGGCGGCTGAATTCCTGTTGGCCGCGGGACGCGAGTCCGTCCGGAACCGGTCCCCGCAGCCTGTGCAGGCTCATTCTACTTCCATTTTCCAACAGGTGGCAAGAGCCGGCGGCGACTGGTCCCGACAGCCCCTCACCCTGACACATGCTCCGGGGGCGCCGCGGCGCGGCTGCTTTGCTCCACTTCCTCGCGGAAGGGCGCTCGGGGGAAAGGGAGAGGGCGCTCGGGGAAAAGGGGCGCGGGACTCCGCCGGAGCCAAAAGCCCGCCTTGAGGCGTGTGCGTTGGCAGTGAATACGGACGCGGGCGTGGGACTCCCAACACCAAAACAGCCGCGGTGGAGAACCCCAACGGGCGCACCCACCTAGCTTCCCAGGGCGCTTTCTCTTACTTCTTGTAACAAAGGTTTAGTTGTTAATGACTGAGATGAATCTCTCTTTCCAAAGTGGCGTGAGCAACCCGAGTATTCCTCTGGGGTCCCTAGAGACTCCAGGGTTGTTATCCTCCCTTCCTTCCACCGCCCCCCCACCCCACCCACCCAAGGTTACCTCCCAATCTTTTATTTTACACACACATACATACACCCCACGGGAGAATTCTAGACCACGAATTAGGAAGCCCCTTAGGCGTGGTCATACCTTCCTCCCCCAAGACGCCCCTTCTCCGGATGACTCCCAGCCCCAGGCTGAATCCGGTCTTCGTTCTTCCCCAGCGGCCGACCCCACTTGCTCCGGCCGGGCGAGCCCAGCCGCTGCTGAGAGTCGCGGCTGCAGCAGGCGCGCCGCTCCCGCCGAGCTGTTTCCCAACGCCACCGCGATGGTGATTTATGCTCCAGCCACTCGCGAGAACCCCAGTGCTTTGGCTGGGTTAATTTTTGTCAATTGTCCCGCATCACACTGAGATAATTTGTAGCTTGAAGCAGTTTTTATTTATCACCCTGCATATTTGAAATAAAGTCAGACGTAAAAATAACTGACTCTGGGATTCTGGCGCAATATTGGAGCCGTCGGGGAATAATTTGGCTAACAGGCTTGGACGGTTCACCTTCTATACAGAAATGCACCTCTCACTGAAACTGTAAATCAGATTGTCTTCAGCAATGGGAAGAAAAAAAAAAGTCACTCAAACCAGAAGGGAAGAAGAAACAAGTGAAAGAAAACGCAGATATTGACTAAGCAAAACGAGCTTCAGAAACCCAGACAGGATTTTATTTTTAGATGTGTAACTTCATCGGGAATGTGAATTCCTGAACTTTTTACCAGCGAGATCCGCCCCGGGGAATCTAGGGTACCGCCTTCTTTTTACTGTTATTGCTGCTGTTATAGTTATCAAATATAAATAAATGCGATTCTTAAAATATTAATAAACCCGAACAAAGCTCACTCTCGGATGAGGTCAGGTTTGACTGCCCTTAAAGAACTCTAATATAAATGAAACGAAGCAACGCAGAATGGCTTGGGCCGGAAAAAGTAGGAACTCCGGAAGCGACCAAAAGCTAGAAAAACAAAGAAATCAGAAATTCCGCCCCTTCCCCCCACCCCCCGCACTTTCCTTGTTTCCAATCTTCTGTGGATGGCTTGAAAAGATGCTGATAGTCTTTTACTGTGCTTCAGGAATCCCTTTCCTCCACCTGTTTGAAGCACACCTCCTCTCCTAATAATAAATGCTTATTTTCTTACCGCTCCATATAAAGAGTAATCAAAAGCATGGCCAGAATGAGCCCACAGGAAGGCAGGAATTAGAAAAAAAGAAGAGAAAAACAAGAAGGGTGACTATTTAGTAATCGATCACGAAGTAGAATTCAAAACACAACCAAGTAAAATTTCCCCCCAGGAAGGGCGCATAGCCTATTATTTGGCATTATTTCCTCCCCCCTCCCAAGGAAATTTCATTTTACCTCAGCAAAGCAGAGACCAATCTCGTGCCTGTTTCCCTACATTTGCACTACGGAAATCTGAGGATGATTTTCTTGAAGGTGCACTCTCAGCGACATTACACGACTTGTAAGCACCTGCCCTAGTCTCAGAACTTTTGAAATAGTATGTGTTTGATTAAGCTCATGTTCAACCAAGACCATTCCGTAACTTGTTTCTAATATTTATCCCAATAAACTGGAACAAGAAAAATTAGACTCTTAAAAATCCATAAAACTAAATCTAGATTTAAAGATACCACAAGAGCTTCAGGTAGAAAATTAAAAGGGTTATCTTAAAATAAATTTAAAAATTTAGGAGGAGAAAATACCTTGGTAGTTGCAATGTTTTCATCTACTTAAGGTACTGAATGTGTGATATTAAATTATTGCTGCTATCAAAACGTGGCTTCAAAGTTTTAAAATAATTAAAATTAAATTTAATATTTTGATGGGAGCAGGATCGAAAAGAAGTTGAACATTTTTCTCAAGAGCAAATTGAACTGATGTGGTCTTGACATTTGCATGGCCCAGTTCCTTAATCTGATGGTTTTTATAGGAGCCGCAAACTGGCTTTGCTCAAGCCCATGTCTCTGCTTCTTTAGAATAGGAAGTCAATGAAATGCAGCATGCACTGCTGGCGGACAACTCCTGTGCGGTGAGTAATCCTTTGCCAATACATAGCCTGATGTCCATTTCTGTATAACCAGCTTGAAACTAAAAGGAAAAGGTTTGCTTCTCAATGTATTTATTTTTGTTTGTTGTTGTTTTTGCTTTGTTTATAACACACAGAGATTAATTCTTTCACTTTGGATCCCAAACCACAAATGTCTCCAAAAAGGTATATTTCAAAAAATAAATCTACAGATGTAATACATACTGTGAACCCTATAAAATGCGTTTACAATGCTGACTTAAAGAAAGAAATTTATAACTTTCATATGTACCTTCCTTATGCAATAGGCAACTGCCATATGTTTCCGACTTCCATAATTCAGTTTTTCCTAGACATCTGTAGCAGGTAGTGAGTGCTTCTTAAAGTACATTTTATGTAATTTGAGAAGGAACCCTCACCAAATACTAAAGGTTAACATAAAAAAGCACAAGGCTTTCTAGAAATACTAGTTTTTCTAAATTTACATCACCTATTATGCATGGCCTGAGATAGCTTATTTCCTTCTTTCTTCATGCAAGTGAATCTGGTAAGGGAGTAATATGGAAATGAAGTATTGCATATACAAGTATTCTTGACCAGCAACATTTCCAAAACTATCTATATGTTTTAGTAGAACTCCTTTAATTACTACTTACTATTCTTTTTGCCTTTTGCTTGAAGAGTATGTTTGGCTCTCATTAAAAACTTGAATTGAAAATATAGTCCAGTATGATTATTTTATTAAGGACAAGGGTTATAGGTTTAAAAAACATTTTATATTGAAAAAGAAAAGAGAACACACCCTGAGCTCTTCCATTTTTTTAATCTGCCTTAACTACTCATGATACAGTTTTTAAAGGATGGAAGAATTTACAAAATTAAAAGCGAAAACAAAACCAAACCAAAAGTCATGTAGAAAAATCATTGCTGGTTATCAAATATTTTGCCCATGTGTTTGCAAGGAGGGTTCTTTCACAATGTTAATACTATTTTTCAATAACACACTTCTTTTTGTGCAGTTCCAAAGCTGGCTTTAAATTAATCTGTTAAACATCCTTTCATTCAGCTGAAGCTGAAATGCTTCCTCTGTCAGTAAAAATATGAATAAGTTCCAGCCATACGCTTCATTGTTTATACTTTCAGCAGATCATATAAATGTGCACAAAATTTCCACTGTTTAAGAACTGTCGGTATCTACAGATGTGAAATATGGCAACAGGATCCAATTTACAGCCAATTAGAGGGTGTAATAATTTTTATAAAAAGTTAAACACCAAATCTAGTGATTCTTAAATGGAGCCTAAACCTGGATGTGTGGTTTCATTTTCAATTCATTTTATTAAACGGACTGACTTAAAGTAGCCTTTGTTCATAGGGAAAACTAGCTTTAAATATTTAATTCAAAGAATATGAAGCTGAGTATTTTAAATATCAATCTAAACATGATTTTATATAGTACCGACTATTGGAAATGCCCATTTACTGCTTAGGTAATATTTTTTAATTTTCTCATTGTCAGTTTGATTTAAGGCCAAATCGACCGATTGCAATATTGGTACCAGCAATGTCCAGCTACCTATCTTCGGGCATTCATTTACATCTGGGTATCAATTTCATTACCTCCTTCAAGCCACCTCATGTTCTGATCAGATATTAGAGGTAGAGACAAGTGTAATTCTCTTGTACATTCTGTTACTAATTCCTTCCTATAGAGTTATGAGAGAAGAGTGGGTCAATGAGTGAGGAAGAGAGGGTGGCGGCTTTTCACCCACGAGAAAAAAAAAAAACATAATTGCAGTACTGTCGGGAGGCAGAGTCTACACTGCTGGACATTGTTGGGACATGAATCTGGAAGCTCATTTGCCCAGTCGCGAGCTCACCGTGAATTTCCTCCTAGACACATCACCAGGCTCATCACTTCCTCATTGCCCTTCGACTTGGCCAGTTCAGAAAGCCCTTTCTCCCCTTTTCTATCCCTTCCCTAAGCTGGAGAATTTTGAGAAGAAGTAGGGATGAAGAGAAGTTTACCCTCCGAGTATAGACAGCTGAAACCGCGCACTTCCTCTGAGCCCCAGCCAGCAAGAAATGAGTTTGGATAGAAAAATCAACACTAGAAGAGAGACTCTCCAAGTTGCGAACTGAGATGGGGGGCCGGGGAGCCCCGCAAGTCTCTTCGGCAGGCTGCGGGGGGTTCTTTTGTAGCGAGACTCGGTCTCAGCTAATAGGGATCGAGAAGGAACAGGTCGGTGCAAGGAGAGAATGAAAAGCAGGCGTCAATTTGCGGAGAGATCACGTCTGTGCGCGCAAGTTGGCGACAGGAGCGAGCAGCGGAGGACTGCGGTTCTGGATCGCTTTTTCCACCCGGCCTGGATCTGCAGATGCAGCCCGAGGACCCACCACGAGGCAGGCCGCGACAGCGCAGCCGTCGAGATCCCCGACGCATGGATTAACTCTCATAGCCTTTATAAATTTATACGGGTTATAGTTTATTAATTTTTAATTACTCAGGGGGAGAGGCGAGAAGGAGAGTATGAGCAAGTAGAAGAAGCAAAAGAATAAGAAAGGGCAGGGGTAGGAAGGGAAAAGAGAGGGAGTCCTGGCCCCTGTGTGAGGCGCTGCTCTCCGATTCAGAAAGGCTTTTGCTTTCCAGGGTTCCCTGTTAGGATAGGGACCCTTCCTTGATTAAGTTACAAAGCAGCGCAGCCAAATAAATTACTCTTCTCACTGCTTGGATTCGACCCATGCTCATCCCTACCCCGCGGCCTATTTGAATATTTCTAGCTCAACTAATCTTTTAGCTCAGACTAAATGTCTTTTTATGAGTGGAAAGGAAGCCGGTTACTGCCTGTTTGGGATAGTCGGGGACCGTCTGATGCGCCCCGAGTTCTGGGCCAAGAACAGACTCTCGTGTGCCAGGGCTTACCTCCCTGGGGCAAGGGACAGATTGGAAAGAAGGCAAAACAATTGCCTACTTGGGAACCCTACCTCAGGTCTCGAGTCCGGGAAACCAAACGCGAGCGTTAGAAACTCCATTGACTAAGAGCCTAAAGCCATTGTCAAAGGTTAAAATTAAAAAAAAAAAAAAAAGTCTATCTAAAGAATGCAGTCCTGACACCGAGAGCTTTTAAAGTTAGAATTTTAAAATAAACATTTTAAAAATAAAATACAAATATCGTATAAGTCAGGTAAGATTATCTATATCGATATATATCACTCGATGTTGGGAAAAAAGGCTCTAGACTGAAAGCACAGTGGGAGCAAACAGAAAGAATGAGGTGGTTGTTTTTTTTTAAACCTCCGAACTGTCCAATTTTAAACTGCACCAAGAAAAATAAAGAAGAGACCGGATGTACTTTTTTAGTTTCATGGTTTTTTGTTTGGTTTTTTAGCATTAATTTTGCTGCTATCTGGCTGGACCCTGAATTTCAGTAGGTAGCGTTCTTCCAGACCTGGAGGAATTCCGCCCCAAGCCCCTGCCCATCGCCCCCAATCCCTGAGACAGACTCATTCTGATAATGCTCTTATCTGGGTGACTGCTTATTTGAAATAGAGCCGGGCTGGTCTTTTGAGAAGCCTGACAGTGTAATCCAGGTTTAGTCGTTTCCTTAACGTAGTTCGCCCTCGGAAAATACATTTTCTTTCCTAAATTGACCGGAGGCATACGCTCCCTGGTACCTACGCTCCCACCCATGTTTACACGCGCGCAGGTGCACACACGCGCACGCACGCCTACACGTGTACATGCAGACACGTGCACACACGCGCACGCATCCTGCTGCGCTCTCCTCCCCTGTACCGGTGCCGGATCCCCACTTCCTCTCTTTCAACTCCAAAGCACAAGGGCCTCGCTTTTGAGGGGGGAGAAAAAAAAGAGGCCTTTCCCCTGTAAACTGCCTTGGTCCTCTCTCCGAAGGCCGCGCCTCCACCCGCCAGCGGGTTCCTGCATCCTTCCTTCCCCTGGACGGAGAAATTCAACGCCCTCCTCCGAGAAGGAAGCTCACTTCAGTGTGCGACCCCTTGGACCACGGGATCGGTGACAAATGGGCCTGCTCGACTTTGGAACCTGAGCACGATCCAATGCGAGTACGAGGTGGCGAGCGGCGGCGAGGATCTATCGCTAAGGAGTTCAAAGCTTAACCTGGAGCGCCTTGGCCCTGTCCCGGGAGCGCCACGCACTCGTGGGATATTTCTAAGCGCCACGTTCTATCTGACATCGTGGATGTTTGTGAGGCTCGGTTTGCTAGATTATAGTCAGTGTAGACACAAATCCTCGGGTGTCCGCTCTTACTGGGGGGTCTAAGACTTTCGCTGCCAAAGGATAAAGGCGAAAGAAGTGGCGGAGGTAGCATGGAAAGCTTGGGGCTATAGGATCCCGAGAGTGCCCCGCAGGCCTGTGTAATCCTTAAATCAAAAGGAGCTGCGGAACGACAAGAACCGGTCTACAAAGCAGATTCGGAGTCGAGTCTGGAAACCGCGTTCATCTCTGGAGGCCTCTGGTTCCTCCGGACTGGTTGTTCTTCCTCCCCTGCCGTAGAGCATAAGTAGGTCCAAGGACTCCGATTCCAGCAGTGGGCCGCAGTGCCTCCGGGTGCCCAAGGCCATAAGGTTGCAGAGGCCGGGATGCTGCTTGAGGAGCGGCTTGTAAGAGCCGTTGCGCTGCTCCTTCGGATGGCCGAGAATCTGAGCCTGGGCGGGGCGCTCGGACCTTGCAGCCCGCTGATTCTTCAAGCGCCTATCCGAGCTCAGCTTCGCGCGCCACAACTGGCCTAGTCTTTCTTTTACCCCCGACCCCCACACCCGGCCCAAAGCCCTCAAGTCGGCCTCTTTGCTCTCTCCCGACTGCCCTTACCCTCCGCCCTCTGCCCCGCTGCAGAGATGTAGTTTGCGCTCATTTTTGTGGCTATAATACCAGCCTTGGGGGGGCCGCCGAACTTGGAAGCCCAACCTGGACCAGGACTGCCCGGTACCCGACAACCCTAGACCGGTCGCAAAACCTCTTTTACAAATGTAAAACAACTCCTCCCAGGCGAATATTTTTCAAGCGTTTAAAAGAGGTCTCCTCGGTAGGACTATAACCGAGTGTTTTTTGACTCTGCGGCTGCTAGGTCTGGCTGGGAGGCGTGCGCCTTCTTCTGGACGCCGCCAGCTCGGTCCGGCTCCTCCCGCGCTGTCCGGCCTCCGGAGCAACCCGGCGTTCCCCAGTTGCGGTAAAGAGACCGCGGAAGCGAAAACTTCTCCACGAATCATTTTGCTGAAAGCTTAAAGAGAACTCAGGATAGGTCAGCCAGAGGTTCCCAGAGGTCGAATTGAACCGGGGGTGGTGGTGGTGAGGAACAATCCTTTGTTGTGCATTTTATCCCAAAGATTAAGAATAATACACATCATAGACTTCATTTGCTTTATTTACACCAAACCCATTTTTGTTGTTGTTATTTAATCTTAACAAAAAGTCATGTTGAAACTACAAAACAAAGTGTACATGTACATGTTTGTTGTCATTCAAATTAACAAGAGTAGTTTTTTGTGTTTTGTTTTTTTTTTAAATAATCGGGTAATAAAGAAACAAGTTGACTCTTTAAAAGCCTGAGCGGGAAAAAGTGGTAAATTGTCAAAAGTAGGACAAATAGGAAGTTACATAAAATCAGAGATTTTATTTTAAATACAATGGGAAATTTTGTTGCATCTTAACACATTATGCAAAATTTTAAGGGTTTTAGGACTAAATCCATATCATTACAGACATACAGAATCAAAATTCCATGGCCTACATTTACAAATAACTATCACATTTCGAAAGAAAAGGGCGTGCTTTCTCAAACAGGTTTATATGAGGGTCTAAGCGATAATATAAACTTCTCCCCTAAATATAAAGGATTGAATATTTATTGAAAACCCCTCACCCCTTGAAAAATCCATGGAGCAAAACTTAAATAAACCGAGTACCACGCCTGGTGCACAGTAGGTGCTTACTAAATGCAAGAATGTTTAAATGAGAAGCAGTAGGCCTGGTGGCTGTGAATTTTCCCAACCCTCAAAAATGTTCCGAGTTGTAGCAACCTTAAGTGGTAAGGGAATTTAAGGTCCCTTTAAAGATTCTTGATAGTCTAACTCGGTGATCGTCAGGGTTTAAAGCCATAAGCCTGCACTTTTCCAGATCCTGGTGAGGAAACCAGAAAGTCTCCGGGACTTGACTGGGCTGTGGGCCGAGAAGAGACCTGAAGGGCGAGACGCGCGCAGGGCTGGCCAGTCCAAGCCAGACGGCGGCGCTTTTTCCACCCCTGTGTTTTCGCTACCTTGTAAGGAAGTGGGCGCGGGCTGCGCGGAGCCTGAGCCCTCTGATTGGCTGGCTATCTCTGTGATTGACAGGGCACAGAGCTCCGCCCCAGCCACTTTATTGACACTAATGAGCAAGTTCTTCCCACCACTCTCCTGCCTGGAAGTGCTGACAGATCAAGGCAACAAATTTCAATTACAATCCCTAATTTGTGTCCGCAGAGTGTTTTTTACCCCTGTAGTCCTCTCTGGCGCATCAGTCGAGGCAGATCTTGGAGCAGCAGGAGGAGGGGGTGGGAGCGAAGGAGTCCATCAGTGAGAGAGTGCGCGCGAGAGACTGAGGGAAGGAAGCTTGGCGGGCGCGTCGCTGGTTCCTCGGATCCCAACTCCAGCGAGAAAGAGGAAACGCCAAATTTGTTCTTGCCCGCAGCGGGGAAAGGGGAAGATCTCGGCCTGCGAGAAGCCCCGATAGTTTAAATCTTGTGGGGAAGGAGAGCGAGCGAGTGCGTGCGTGTGCCGGCGTGAGTTTATATGAGAGAGGGGCGCGTGGCGGGAGGGGGCGGCGGGGATGGCGGAGAAGCGGAGAGGCTCGCCGTGCAGCATGCTAAGCCTCAAGGCGCACGCCTTTTCCGTGGAGGCGCTGATCGGCGCCGAGAAGCAGCAACAGTTGCAGAAGAAGCGGCGAAAGCTGGGTGCGGAAGAGGGGGCCGGAGCCACGGACGACCGAGGCTGTAGCCGTAGCGACGGCGTTGGAGAAAAGGGCTCCTCGGAGGGAGACGAAGGCGCCGGACTCCTGCAGCCGGTTGGGGCGGCGTCGGAACCCTCCAGGAACTGCGCAGACCTGGAGAGGAGCTGCGGCTCCCGGGGACCCGCGGGTGAGTCCGTCCCTTCCCGCTTAACTTCTCCCCGGCGCGTCCCTGCCGGGGTCGGGCCAGCTCCGTGCAGTGGCAGAGAACCTGAACTTCGGCGAGTTGGTGTGTGCGTACGCTCCGTGTCCCTACGTCCCGGGGCAGCTTAACCACCATCGCTGCTGGCCGTTGGTGTCAGGGCACTAAGCTCGCTGAGACCTTAGCAGTTCTCTCTGCGCGCATCTCTGGTCACCTTCCAAACGGTAAAATACAGCGTCCAACCTCAATCGCAGGCTGCTGGTGTCCACTCGGCAACTCGCGTTCGCAGCCGCGGCTGTTTTCAGTTCCCGGCGGTGCAGACTTGTGGTTTCCTCAACGGCCTCCCTTGGGGTCCCAGCCAATGGGTGCTCTTTTTTCTCCCCTAACTTTTAAAAGCATGGGGGCGAGGGGTGGGGAGCAGCAGCATAGTTCCCCCGAAACCGGAATGAATGCCCTAAACCGCTTGAGCAAACCAGGAAGAGGGCGGTGTATTTGCCAACGTGGTTTCTCGGTGGGTAGCAGAACGCTTCTCTTGCTTTCCCCTCTTGACTCTGGCTTTACAAGGCCGACGGCAGCCACCCAGCTGCTTTTTGCGCTCTTCTGGCTGCTTCGCTACTTCGCTGCTTGCCTGGAAACGCAGGGCTACCCAAGAGTTTGGCCCGAGCCGGGTCTGAAGAGCGTCCTAGAAGATGCCTCCGGCCGGGCTGGTGAAGCAAAGGGAAAGAAGAAGCCCAGGCGCTTTGGGCTGCGGGCCGGGTCACCAGACATTTGGCTCTGTGCGCTTCGGAGCATAGGTTGTGTTGGGGCCATCGCTGGTGCCTCTGAACTCGGGAAATCGTCTCAGACTCCACCGGGCACGCGTCCTAGACCCCGGTAGCGCCATGAAACTTCTTTTGAGGCCTTGGCCGCGAGAAGGCCAGGAGAGTGGGGTGGACGTGGCCCGCAAATCTCTCCCCTTTTCGGGACTGAGGAGCCAGGCAGGCCTCACTCCAGCGTGGAGCTTCTCTTTAGCGGGCATTCTGCTTATGGATGGGTCAGTTAGATGGACCCGATGGCAAAAGCGTTTCCTTTTGTCCTGGTCCTTTCCCTCTCCTCAGTCGCCTGCGGGGGTCGGTCTCTACCGCCCGCTTCCCCCGTCGACTGGTTCTCCCTCTCTCTGCCCTTTGCTGCTCAGGCGGCTGTGAAGACGGCTTCCTGCAGAGCGCTTCCCCGCTGGCGTCCCCGCGAGGATCCCCGAAGGGATCCCCGGCGCCAGCCCTGGTGCAGCCCGGGACCCCGCTGCCCTCGCCGCAGGCTCCACGGGTGGATCTACAGGGAGCCGAGCTCTGGAAGCGTTTCCACGAGATTGGCACGGAGATGATCATCACCAAGGCGGGCAGGTAAAGGGCCAGTCGGCACGAATGCCCCACGTTCCCAGGCCTTGGCCTCACCCCAGCCCTCGGTAGGTTAGGAAGGAGAAGGGCCTGCAGCGCCATGCGCACTCTGGTTAACATTTACGGACAGACATGCATAGGCCCCGAGTAGTGGTCCACTTTTGAGGCGAATTTCTCTATCAAGTGCAATCCGTGAAGGACCCAGCACCGCCGCGCTCTTGTTCGATTCTGGGGTTCCCTGTCGCTGCCGGTGCTGTAACCGCCAGGGTTGATATTCTGCATGCAAGGTAGCCATAGTTTTGAGGTCATATTTAAGTCTATCTTGGCATTTATTTAATAGGCTGTGGCTATCATTCCTGGAACGAGGGAACAAATTCGCGTCTCCTTTTCTTTAATTTTTCAAATGCGGTTTACTCTATAGCCAAACTTAAAAATTGTTTCTATAGATTTGAGACTTCCAAGTTGTCTTTTTATCAAAAGAATTTCTGGCAATATGAGGACGTGATACGTTGTGCTATTTCCATATTTGACGAGGATGAAAAGTCATTGAAACCACTGCTAATACATATTCAATCACATATAGCTGTAAAAATGTCCACCCTGATTTTTAAAAATCATTCTGTTTGTAGATCCAGGTATGTGGTTAATTTTATTCTAAATGAAATCTTACACATTAGCTTAAATTTGATGAGGAAAATTAAAAGTTTTTGTAGCTGTATCAGGTTTTTGAAGTGTAAAATTCCCACATACATTAGTTCATAAAATGAGTGGATTTGGTGGCTAGATCATATAAATGTGAAGAAGGCACAGAAATATTTGCATTTTAAAGTTTTCAGTTTATTTAGTGCAATGAAACCTATGCAGAATAAGCTTCCTTGAAAGGAACATGAAAAAAAAATACATACAACTCTTTCAGGGAGTACACATGGTAAAAACCTGGATAATATAAAAGTACCAAAACTTATTAGAAATTACAAAAACATATTTTATTGAATCCATGTGCTACCCTCTACATTTTCACAGAGCTTTTATTAATGAGCCAAAGTCAGTCTTCAACAACACAAAGCAACAGTTGTGTTATAAAGGATGTAGTTAAAGACCTTTACTCTTTATCTTACAGGTGCACTGAAATAACACTAAAACAACTAGCATATTAAACTGTTCTCATGCCTAGTTAGAAATAATGGACTTTCTTTTCTCGGGAAGTGGTCTTTAATGACATTATTGCTAGAGAATAAAAATCTGGTAAATAAGAGTACTAAAATTTGTGTTATAAGGTTAAATTAGCAACAATTAGATTAACTGGAAAGGGTCCGAGACATAAATCATTAGATGAAAGTTAAAAGAAGAAAAAAGAGAAACTCCTGTTTTGTTTTTTAGCTCACAGCCAGTAATTTGCTGCTGTAGTCATTGCTACTGTGCCTTTTGTAAAGGATGGGTGCATTCACTTTGGTATCTCCTTTGACATGTATCTCTGCGAAGCCAGGTGAAATGTATATTTTCATTTGTTTTAGTTAGCAAAGTTTTAAGTGTGGTTGAACAGAGATTTTCAGGATAGGGTGGGGGAAGGAATGATTTGGTAAATATACATTATATTTAGTTTCTGCTTTCAATAAAGAAATTTTACTATCCCTTTCAAATTTAGAGCAACTTTTGCACTTCACCTTTACCATGCTGCAGACAGGAAGTCCTGTCTCAATAAAGAACATATTGTTTGGTTATAGTATGGCACATTGGCTCCTTGTGGTTTTTTACAACCCTTTAACAATTTCACATTATAATATATTTTATCACTTTCAGAAATTCCATTTTTTTATTTCTACCATTTGGTACATTTTATTATTTGAATTATTGAAGTAAATGTGCCCATTGATTAAAGAATAAAGTGCTTCTTTAGTGCCATTAATCCTCCAGTGTACTTCTCTTGCTTTACACTACACTGACATTTCAGTAAACATGGCATGCTTGCACAAAGTGCAAAAAAATGTATTTAAAACCCTCAATTTTTATATGTCCTATGTTCTGATTCTTGAATTATATTACCCAAGTGTATTGTAGACATTTGTCCATATGAAAAATAGAAGTTAGAAAGGTTTCTTTGCTTATTCATTCTCCATGTTTAATCACAAACAAAAACAAACCTTAAACCCTCTTCTCCCCTTCTCCCTTATATGTAGACGCATGTTTCCAGCAATGAGAGTGAAGATCTCAGGATTAGATCCCCACCAGCAGTATTACATTGCCATGGATATTGTGCCAGTGGACAACAAAAGATACAGGTACAGTGACTGAGTATAGTAGGATAAGTAATGCAAGGGCTTTGCAGGCTAGTGCCTATTTGTTCTGTGAGGACTGATGTTTGTTTCCAGCAGCCTGTAGAATTTCCAGATCTCTAATCTAACCACTCATGAGTTCCAGGGACCCTAGCCTAGCCGGTACCTTATCTTGCAGCAAATGTGGAAATATAATTTTTGTTTTGCTTTTAATAGACCCAGAAATTTCTTCCAAGTTGCGTAGGAGCCACTGCTATTGTAATTTGGTATTGTAAACTAAATGTATATTTTATATTGATTTACATTTCTATTAGAATTTTAAGAGGAAATATTAAGTCATTTGTAGATATACATAATATGACACTAAATGTTTCCTTGTCTTCATGATTTTTTTGCTCTTCAAATAAATGTACTTAATTGTCAATTTTAAGATTATAAAATATGGGCTTTTTTCCTTTCTGCAATTTGAGAAAATTATTTCTGATAATTAAGAAAAGTAAAATTTCATAATTAAGTAGGATATTAAGATAGCTTTAAAATGGTAATAAATTATCTTGCTGTTACTTTTTGGTTGGTAATTAAGACACATTTTTAAACATCTTATATTATTTGGATTTTGAAATAAAGTTTTTTATCTAGACATCAAGTAAGTTTGAAAAGGTGCACATTCTTCAGTTTCAATCCACCCTTCACTCTTTTTTCTTCTGCAAAAAATTGAATCAGCAATTTACAATGACATGCTTTTTATTTTTCTGAAGGTTTAAAATGCCAACAGTTTTAAAAGAACGTTTGGAGTGTTTGGAAGGTCAGGAGATACAGTTTTAAGTTTTGGTCTTTGTTTCAGTTTTTTTTTTGTAAACAGCTAGAGTGATTAAAAGACTAGTATTGTTTTTAGTAAATTTTAAACGAAATTTTTAAATTTTTGTTTTTTTGCCACTTTCAAAAATTTAGGTCATTGCCTTCTTGAAATAGATTTATGGTGTTAACAGCACACTGGTTTTAATTGGCACATGAAAGTATGGGATACTACAAAAATAGGCAATAGAAAAGACAGTTTTATTATTTGTGTTTTGCGTGTAAATTACATTGTTTACTTATTTTAATTAAATATATCATTAGGAAGTTTTGCTAAAATTATCTGACTGCAAAACAGAAGCTAAAAGGTATCAAAGTCCTTTCTTTAAATATGGTTGCTTTAAAAATCCGTATTTTAAGTTGGGTTTTATACTGAGGAAGATAATATAATTCTTAATGAGTTTAGAAATTATTCCTTTCTTTTCTAAATTAGTCTCATTTCTTTTTCCAGATCTTTTCCATATACTATGAGTGGTTTTATTTTATTTAACTGACTTATTTATTTTTACTAAAGGAAGGAACTTTATTAAAATGTGAAATTTTAAAAGATCAAATTGTAAAACTTAAATTTGCTTTCGCTTATAATTTCTCAAGAAGAAATTTGTTTTAGAATTTGTATCTAGAATACTTTACAAAGAATGTGTAACATAGCATTTATTCTCTCAGCGAGTATGACTATTTGGACTATTCAATATACCTGCCTTTTAAGGTTTTGATAGAGCATATAACTCTATATTTTGATAATGGGCAAATTCATGTAAATACTATAATTTTTTTTCTTCTATTTCTAAGATTTTCATTTTATTTTCCACTTTTTCCAGCAGTTTAGAAAAAGGTTTTTTTGTTGTTGTTGTTTTATTCTCCAATGTAAAGAATGGTATTTGGTCAAGTTAAAAATGACTGCCATTTATGAGAATGCTAAATTAATAAACACAAAAGCCCACACTTGGGAATTTATTTATTGAAATTGCACCATAACAATTAGAGGAAGGTTTTTGAAAAATTATTCTTCTTAATTTTGCAATGATGTCTTTTTCATCAAGGAAAGAAAATATAACAAATGAAAGGTGTATGGAGAATTCAAAAAAGAATTTGCCCATGCTTGACATAAAGGGCCTCGTTAGAGATGTTATAATAATATTTCATGCAATTTTAAAAAGAAATTGATATGTTACACAGGTAGAATTTTCTGAGACCATCTTAAAATTGTTGCTTTAAATCGTATGCCATAATTTAAAACACATGTAAAAGAAAATCACGTAAGCATATAATCCATTTTATACCCATTTGTAAGTGATTCAACAAAATATATTAGTCACTAGTCTTTAATTAATGTATTTTAAATTAAGTAATAAGTGATAATCTGAATATAGGATTACTTATTATGATTTTATTCATTACTTGAAACATTATTGTTTAAATGCATTATTTTTACCTCATCAACACATTTGAAGTAAACAGACTGGTATCTTCTGCCTGTGAATTGGAAAAATAGTATTAATTAAATATGCCATTGTTTTCAAAGTTTGGTTTATATTTCATTTAGTGGTATTTTGAAGCTTTGAATTTTCTTTATGGGTTAAGAAAGAGAAATAAAGCCCTACCTTTTATGATAAAGTTTTAAAATTAAACTGAATAATTTGTCCTTGGCTTATAGCATTGTACCATTAGAAAAAATAATTCTAAATGATAATAGGTAAAACATTTTTTCCCTGTGAAGAAAACATTATTGGAACTTCTGACAAGTTCCCCTTGCCTCCATTGCCTATTCTCCTGTCAGCCTATATATAAATCTAAAGTGATCTCATAGGAATTGGGACATCCTAAGATACTATGATTTCAACAGTTTCTGAGATCTGCTTAAGTTGAACTTGATGCTGGACAACTTAATATTCTCTTCAGATCAACTGGATGTCCAAATGAAAAAAAGGGAAAATATTAGAATATCAGTCAGAATGACTAACGTGAATAAGTGTGAGTCATAAGAAATTAAAGACTTGCATTTATGATGTTGATAATGTGCACATTATTCACTAAACCACTTAACTTACAGCTTAGTCTGAGTTGTCAGTAGGCCACCCCTGCTTCAGTGAATTTCTGAAAAGCGCTTGAAGTTTTATTTCTTACATAAGGAAATAAAACTCATTTCCTCATTAAGTATAAAGAGGAAATTAATTTTGGACTTAAAAAAAAAATGGGATGCCTGTTTTGTCTGATTCTGCTAAGATGAAGATTCCAGGGACCTTGTAGTCCATATCCTGAGCTTTGTTACTGCCTTCTAGGTATGTTTACCACAGCTCTAAATGGATGGTGGCGGGTAACGCAGACTCCCCTGTGCCACCCCGGGTGTACATTCATCCAGATTCACCTGCTTCAGGAGAAACATGGATGCGACAAGTCATCAGCTTTGACAAGCTGAAGCTCACCAATAACGAACTGGACGACCAAGGCCACGTGAGTAGACGACTCAGTATGTACCACCAGTGGATGGCACAGCCCTATCAATACTGTGGGTGATTGAAGGAGACGAGCTCCTCTAACATCATAATATCTTTTTCCTGGCTGATCAGCCTATGCATAATCTGTCCAAAATCAAATGTATGCTTGCATCGAGCCGGTCTGCGGCAGTAATAACCTATGAAACATTTTATAGGCTAAAACTAGATACTGCCTTTGTATGGGAATGAAAGAACCTCAGGCAAAGATGTTTTTCAGCCAAAACCTTTGTTTGAAAACCCATGAGGTGCTAATTATTATACTCCAAATATGAATACTTGGGAGTTGGGTTAGCAGAGACAATGATGTATTGTGTCCTGCCCACATCCAGCTCTTTTTCCCGTCTGAAACTCATTGGCCCAGACGTATGCTGTTTGTGAGTTCTGTTTGCAAGCTTCTGATTGTTTTTGTAATGACATCTAATGTGTCAAAATATGTTTAGCAATAATCCCTTTTATTCTTAAAACTGCAGAAATATGATATGTAAGTCAGTGTTCAGCCATTCCAATAATATAGTTATTTTAACACCTTATTAATTTTTATGAGGTATTGTTCCTAGGCAATATTTCTACATTATTATTTAAAAAACAAGTAACGATGGATGCATGCTGATTTCCATTCAGAGCTAGCATTTCTGTTAGGTTTTGTATTTTGAGAAGATTTAAATTGAGGCAAGATTGAAATGCCTTTTGAAGAAAGCAGCATCCACAAAAGGAATACGAATTAATTCATTTCTCAGAGATGACATAAGATAACATATTTACAAGCACATCTTTTAAAATAAAAATGCAAACTGTCATAAACTAGTAATATAATGATGACAGGATATGATTTGCAAGTTGCTAGATAGTATCTTAAGCAGTTGACCTTAATGAAAACATTCAAATACAAATTACATGCAGTAACTAGTGGAATCTCACATTACCAGCACTTTTGTTTATTGTTTGTTGCCTTTTATGATTTAAAACAGAATCAGAAAAATAACAGCAGATTTCTTTTCTGAATTCAACTTCATGCCTTCTATTTTAATGTATTACTTCATCTCCCTTCTTTTTCATCTTTATTTAAATTGTCAAGTTGTACCAATTGTTTTTCCCTTGGCTTTAGCAGAAGAAGAATGGTTTTTCTGCAGCCTGGCGAGAGCTGACTATGAAAGTGTTATCAGCATATCCACATATCCATTAAGGGTTGTTTTAGTTTCTTGTATAGGAAGTTTAGACTGATGTCATTTAGGATTACTTGTTTTCAAAACCTTAATAACACTATGCTTTTCTGAGTTCCATAGTTTAAGACATATCTTTTTGAAGGGATAATTGGGTTTAAAAACTATACGCTGTCATATGTAAGGTACAAACGGTCTTTTTAATAATTTATATCAATGCAATCATTTTAGAATTCTCATTTTTTTCAGATTAAATGACTGGATCTATATCCAATATTATATTCTAATATCTAATATATGATATCTATAATAAGAATAGATTTAGATCTCATAATTTATCTGTCTATGTGATGTTTAAAATTTTGTGATTTTGTGTGGGCAACGGTGGCTCAGTGACAGAGCTCTCTCCTGCCATGCTGGAGACCCGGGTTTGGTTCCCACTTCCTGCCCATGTAAAAAAGTAAATAAGTAAAATAAAATAAAATTTGCAATTTTACTAGACCTTATTTAAAACAACAATTTGTTTAAAACACAAAAGACTAGATTACAAACTGAAATTATATTTCTTAAAACTTAACTGATGATCATATTTCACTACCAGTAGAACAAAGCAGAAAATGGGAAAAATCTAGAGAAGTGTGTTGTCTATGGGTGAAAATTTTCATTGAGGTTGTGGAAGGATGGAATACTTTAATAAAGGGAACTAAGTTTGAGAGTGGAGAGGAAGAGATAAAAACGTATTTCTGAGATTAGCTGATATGAGAGCAGAAAGTAGGGAGGAAAAGCTATTCTGTCTTCTTTTTTGTTTTTTTGGCATGGGCTGGCTCTGGGAATTGAACCTAGGTATCTGGCATGGCAGGTGAGAACTCTGCCACTAAGCCACTGTGACCCATCCAAGTATTCCTATTAGTTTAAAGGACATTTTTAAAGACGTGAAATACACTAAAAGATACAACACTGTGGTCTCTGTGTTTGATGAGCTAGCAGCCTCAATGGGGAGAGAACACATGCACAGAGATGATCACCTTGCCAGGTCTCAGAAAGTACAGATGCCACTTTATCCCAGCCAGCGGAGGCTTTGAGAAGAAGGAGTCTGCTCAATTTGATGCCCCAAAATGAGGCCAGATTCTGATTCTACCATCAGTTGCGACTCAGTGTCTGAGAAGACAGTAGTACCTTTCTGGTGGAACTTCCTAATTCAGCAGCACTCTTCTTCATGCATAGACCTCACAGAGACTCACCTTCTGCCCTCATATGGTTAAGCTGTCTCTCCCCACCTCCAATTCCAAAAGAAGTAACACTAATCTCTAATAAAGCTGCAACTTAAAATGAGAGGTATTTTTCTGATTTGCTTTCTAAATTGCTTTCCTACTTTTTTTGTTCTCTCAGTTCCCAGATTTACTTTGCTAACGATGTACGAGTGTTCAATGCAGAGACTTGAAAACTCCATGTAGATCTGGGACTTTTATGAACACGAAGTAATTTCAGGAATCAAATCGTCACAGGTCTGTGACTGGACCTAGCATTGCTTCTCATCCTAACCAAGAGACCTGAGATTACATGCCTCTTTTTTTCTTTGAAGTGGCTTTTCAGCCTTTAAAATAGTACCAGGAATAATTTAGAGAGGAATACTGGTGAAAATCCAGAGTGGAAATGTCCCACCACCCATAGCCAGCTTTATGCCTAATTGCTGTGAATGTTATTACAAACCAAGACTGGTGCTTGGGCTACCCATGTGCAAACCTGCTTACTTCTATGGTTATCATGCTTGAAAGAATATTTCCTTTTCATAATGTCCATATTGATAAATCTAAAAATAAATTTGTTTCCCTATTCACCTGGAATTTGCTATCTGGAGGGAAACATTTAGATGAGGATTTCTCTGAAGAATCAGAGGCCATTTAACAGATCGTGGTGCACTTTAAACCTTCAACCTCAGCAGGACTCTTGCCTACTGCTTTGGAAAGATATATGACCAGGCAGCCATAGCCGGAGGAGCTGTGGTAGGGCCTGCATTCCCAGCTGTTAAGGATTTGATTTTACAGAGCCACCCTAGTTCTAGTCCTCACCCTCTTCCCATTTCTCTTCTTGTGACTCGGTGGGGAAGAAAGATGTTACATGGGAAGTTGCCAAGATCTCCCTGCTGAAATGAATTTATATTTAGCTTAGAGGCACAACACATCAGTGTTCACGGGCAAAACTTACTCTCTTGAAGGCTTGATTTTCTCGTGGGTTAAATTGTAATCAGAGAAATTTTGAGTGAATCAAATGAACTGATGAACCTTAAAGCGTGTATCCATAAAGAGTGCTTTATATATGGCATCACGCATGAGAAAAAGTAAGACTACCTTGCTATGGAAGCTGTTAGCCAGGGCTCTGGCTGATCCGTACTATATAGAGTAAATATCATGTCTAGTCTCACCCAACTGCAGGGAGTTAGGTATTCTTTGTTTGTTTTTGTTTTTGTTCTCACTGCCTCCTTGGTCCTTTGCTTGACTTTTTGCAGCACTGGCATTTAGGCCATCGTGAGAATTTCTCAATTCAGCAGGTAGTGTTTCACTATTGAGCCACTCCATGAGGCTGAACACAGTTGGCCTATCTATCAAACCAAAGACACTTTAGACTCATCAGAACAGAAATAAGTAATCTGGTGCTTCTTCTGACTCAAATTTAGTGTCATTAAAGTATCAACTTGCATATGGAAGGCACTCTGTATTTAAGGACATTGGTCATGTGACTGTTATGAGGTAATAAAAAAAATCTTCTGTTTAAACAGCATAAAACATTCAGATAAAATTATCTGTATTTGGGCAGCGAGCAGTAGCATTGTGGTCACCTTGTTTGTAAGGTTAGTTGTTCTCCGGGTTCTACTTGTTCTATTAAATAAGCAAAACATTATTGATAACTTACCATAAATAAATCTGGTAGCTCATTAGAAGGCATTACCACTGCCTTTAAAGAACTGAGGCTTATTTAACATTCTCCCCAAATTCCAAGGGATTCACTAAAATTCCTTTAGATAACACTGAGAATATTTTACTTGAACACTCTTCAGATTACTATTGGCAATTGTCCTTTAACATGCAAACATAGGCATATGTCAACCATGTCTGCATAAAACCTCAACATACCCCACCTTGAATGATTTCTGAAATGAGGTAAGGATAAAAACAAATGAATAAAATTCAAATGTATATAATAAATGGGGAAATCTGCTTGGGAGAACCAAGATTTCATAAAACCAGATCTTACTTTTCATTGACTAGTAAACAGAAACCCAAATAAGCTTTTCTCTCCTTCCTTTTTAATCGGTTCCTTCCAATCTTGTAGAATTAGCCACACACTTTTTTGTTTTGTTTTTGTTTAAGGTAAGCAGCTTTTCCCTAAGTTTTGTTCTGCTCTGAGGTTTGTTTCTAAAAGGTATGTTAAATATCCCTGGGATTCTATAAATTACTTTATTTTGCTCAGTTTTACTTCCTTACCACTAGCATTTTACTTCTCAGCTGGGAAAAGGGAAAGAATAAATATCATAACCTCTCTTCTTCTCCCTAAAGACATCAAGGGTTTATCAGTTTTCTAAAGAGAGAGATTAGTTAGGAAATGAAGAAAGAGGGGGAAAATAGAGTTAACATTAACAGTTGTTACTATGTAATTGTTCATTTGATGTTTCATTTTAGGGTATGATGAGTATGTTAGGGTAAAAACATCATGATTAGTGATTTGAGGGAAAAGGACCAGGACAATTATATCACAGTCAGATGGTGTTTGAAACGTCAGTTGGGGCTTAGTGACCTATCCCCACGAGTTGGGAACCATCTCTTTGTTTTATGCATGGGGACTGGCACAGTGGTGCTGTTGCCCACACAGCATAAATTCAGTAAGTAAACACGCCTAACTAGAATGAGGAGCCCTAATAGGGGACCTGCTTTCAGCGCTGGCCCTGAGGATTCACAACTCTCTTGCCTTCTTTTTATCTAAATTGGGAGTGTTAATATGTCAGTTGTTTTCAGTCTTTAAAATGTCAAATATGAAGCAGGAAAAAGGAGCTGCTCTAGTTGGAGGTCAGGGCACAGACCCCAGTCTCTCCCATCACGTTTCCTTCCGCAACATGGCTCTGAAAAAAAAAACCTACCAAGTCCAAATATTCCCCCAAAGCCCTTTCAACCCTGCTGAGAAATGGGGCTTCCAAGGAACTTAGATTTGTATCTTTTAAATGTGGATTAGTGGACATATCACTCATATAATATACTGAGGAAAAGAAAATAAAAAACATTCCATATCCAGCAAAAATCTGTCTAGGATATGCTGATCATTAGAATCATTAGAATTAATTCTTGCTTCCTGAGTTTTTCAAAGGTATTGAACTGACTCAGGGCAAGATACAATTTATGTTATGATGAAATGTACATACACACGCAGTTCTTGATAACAAAAAGTTTCACAAAACATTTACTTATCTTTACTACAAGCAGTGCACTCCATCTTCTATTTCATTTTATTTTATTATTTTACTTAAACATTTTGTGCTTGCAATCCTTAAACTTGATTTTCTGAGCCCCTACTGGGTTATTGAAATGTTGTCTCTTTTTTCTAGATCTGGAAAGGAAATTTACCAGAGGTTTCATGTTTGTGTTTTTGTTCATGTGATGATGAGGGATATTATCTGCTCTTGTCCCTTCTCCCACACTCATGCTGACTCTTCAGCAAGCATGTTTGATGGGCGCAATCATGAGATCTGCTATACAGGCATTTCGTTCACTGGTAGAAAGAAAAACTTTAGGGTTAGGAAAGAACTGACCACACTGCTAGTAACTACCAAAGGGTAAAGACATCCTCTTGGGACACTAAAGACACTCTCCAGGTATAGTCCTATCTGTATTTGAGCTGACTAAAGGATTTGACTTATTAAACTGCCCACATCTTGAAAAATGTGAGATGGTTCTCCTACTGTGTTTTTCCAGGTCTCTTATTTAAGGGCATTCTCTCCAAACTCACAATACCCAGAAACCTGAAATCAAGCCTTGTAGCTCCAGAAAGATATTCTTTTTTAATAAACTCATGAATAAATGCCTAAATATGGAATCTCAGCAGCAAACAGAAAATTCCATTAAGTAAGGCTATTTCTTTACTCCACTCACTCAGTTTTGAAAGCACAGAACATATAAAGAAGGAAAAACATGTGCACAATCCCATTACCCAAAGATGACCACTATTCATATCTTTGTTTGAACCCTTTTTACTCTGTTTTTATGTAGTTTGTGATACACTTATATACAATTTGGATTCTGTTTTTGTCATTTAACATTTAAAAAGTTACATTCACCGTTGTTAAAATTTTCCTAAACAGCATTAGTAATGACTGAATAATGCATTATCCTGTTGTGTGGATGTATTTTTACTCAGCTTACGGGCTTGCTAATGTTGGACATATAAACGGTTTATAGTTTTTCCACTATTATAAATTATTTTGAGATGCATATCTTAGCATATGAATAGCTTTTCTGAATTTGGAATATTTTACTAGGATAAATTCTCAGAAGTGAAATAATTGAGAAGGTTTAGTTGAACCTATTGTCAGATTCCCCCAGCAGAATTTGAGCATGCCAGCTTTTCTGTCCCTAAGTATCTGAATTTCAGCCTTGTGATGGAGTTGATGACACTGAGTTCCCCAGGCAAATCAGAGACTTTGAGAGCCAAATAAACCTACTCAGACTCTTACGGTAGAACGTGGGGTACCTTTAAAATTGCCTTTTCCCTTGAATGGGCATATAGTAGTCATTGATCGAGGAGAAAATGCCCTCTGAAGAAAACGTTGTGTGGAAGTACTTGTTTTTAGGAGATGGGTGTAGTGCAATTTAAATAATCATTTCAATCTCACTTTTTAATTTTATTGGATTGAACTTTCTGTTCTATTCTACTAATGATAAATAAGACATTTATAAATTTATTATCGTACTTTCAGCGACAAAAACTTGATGTTAAATTCTCGTGAATTTACCTCAGGTTTCACCAAAATACTTATTTCCTTTTTTTTTTTTTTTTTTTTTTTAAAGGAAAGACAGAGAGAAGGAAGGAAGGAAGGAAGAAAGGGAAACATTTTTAAACATTTTCTTGTTTTATTGTATTCTGTTTCTCCGTTTTTGTTACATGGGCTGGGGCCGGGAATCGAACCGAGGTCCTCCGGCATAGCAGGCAAGCACTTTGCCCGCTGAGCCACCGCGGCCCGCCCTCACCAAAATACTTATTTCCTTTTGATTCTGTATGTTTATGCGCATTTTGCAAATAACTTACTAGCCCTCTCTCTCTCTGCTATTTTGATATGTTTTCTTAAATTAGCACTTCTACATCCTTGGAAGTTTTCATTCCTGACCAAAATTTACTTTACATATTAAATATTTAGTCATGGTGTCAAGATTAAGTCGAGGTTCCTGATAAGTATGAATTTTCTTTTCTTGATATAGATAATTCTCCATTCTATGCACAAATACCAACCACGAGTCCATGTCATCCGTAAAGACTGTGGAGATGATCTTTCTCCCATCAAGCCTGTGCCATCTGGGGAGGGAGTGAAGGCATTCTCTTTCCCAGAAACTGTCTTTACAACTGTCACTGCCTATCAAAATCAGCAGGTAATGTTCTCAGAATTGGTATCTTTCTATATTTTTCATTTCAGTTTTAAAGAGAAAGAGATCTATTCTCTTCACTGTATCTAAATGCTGTGAATTATTATGAGGCATTTGCTACATACGAAGTCTAAGGAATATGTGTTGTAATTACAATTATTTATTTACCCATGCTTCCCTCCAAGTAAGGCTACTACAGTGAAGACTTCTTTAAATGAGAGTGTGTCTTGCAAGTGACAGTATTAGTTTATTTCTCATTTTGAGATACTGAATCATGATATAAAAACTGAAATTAAAAACCATATTTATTGCCTTGAAAATAAAAATGTAAAATATGAAAAATGAATTGTATTTCAGGGTATGGGATTTAGCAGCTCAATTAATTTTAAAACTATAGTCCATGTATTATCAGAAATATTTCAGAACCATTTTTCCTGTATAGTCATTATAGGACATGTATCCAAAAAGGGCTACTTCTTTCAAGATATGCTTTATTTGTCATAGAGAGTGATATACATGCATTTGTCGGAAAGATCATCAGTTGTAGAGTAGTTTTTCATAAAATTAGAAATGATTTGAGAAGGGAAATATTTTTTTTCTACAGAAGAATATATACACATGTATTTCTTTAATATATATAGTTCTTTAAGACAGGGTCTACATGTGTCAGTGAGATGGAGAATTTAATCAGAGGCAATTATTTAATGCATGCAGTCCAGGCCAAGTTGTATAAGAAGTAGCTACATTAATTGAGGCTGCTGTGGTCTATGGCATTTTAAAAATTTTAATCATTTTGGTTGTCGGCAGGATTATTTCCAGTGTTCACTTCTCTTTACATTTATAGATATCTCAATTAAGAATTTAAGGTTTTATAATCTTTCCATGTGGTTTCTGTTGTTTTAACACTTTTTAGGAGATTTGGAATCCATCCTTTGTGGTCTCTATTAGAGCTGAGACTCATTGGCTCTCATCTGCTGTGCTTCCTCACGCTCACATCACTGCCCTTTTATGTAAGCTTTTAGGGTATAAAAAGAAAGAGTAAGAAAGGAATATGAAATGTAACCCTTTGAAGGCTTACAGATAATTAAGAAGATTTTCTCAAAATAAACAAGGGGCAGAAAATGATTTTTTTTGTTTTAGGAAAAAAAATTAATCCATGAGGAGAAGAGAACAGAGACATTTAGTGCCTTGTTAACAGCCCCAATTGTTTTTTTCTCTTTCTCCTGTTTTTTTTTTTTTTGTACATGTGCACATGCAAACAAATTGTGTTACCTGTGTGTTTCTGCTAGCCTTTGTGCTACCATCAACTAAATGCATTGGGCTTTTGGTAGATGCTGGTTACTAACTCACCAACTAGCAAATATTGACAAGTCGATTAAGAGGGTGGAAAAATTAGCAACAGGGAGATTGGTAATGATAAAATGCATTCATGTTAGTACTTTAACTTACCAGCTACTATTTTTAATAACTTAGGGGAAATTGGTAGGTAGCCTCATCTAGCAGTTGGCAGCATGGTGTCCTAGCCCATTTCTACTGATTAGTAAGTGTGTGTAAGATCTCAGAAAACAGCAAACATAGTATGTACGTAATAAATGTGATGTTAGCAACTAAAAGTAATAATAATGACCAGGTTATATCTCTGCTTAGACAAGGGACCATTATATAAATATGTACTCTTTTAAAATATTTTTAAAATATTTGAAAATGAACAGAGAATTTAACTATAATAGTCTGCAAGGAAGAATTTTTTCAATGACAGTGGCAGATACAGTGAATTAATTATACTGTAGTTTTACCCACATACTAAGAAAATGTTATACAGGGCGCATATGTCTTAGATGTTGTACAGCTACTTAGAGGATGGCTGAGCACATGCACAGGACAATATGGGGAGAGTGCAGATGATTTTATCTAAGATGCCTCTCTTTGCATTAGTGTCATCCAATGGTTTTCATCCTTAGCCAAGGTGGTGTAGTCAGAAGAATGTAGATTTCATTAAGCCAAGGAACTAAGGCAGGCTTCTTAGAATATAGACCGTAAATTCTACTGGCCAAAGTGGAGATCTGATAGGAAACAGACATTGTGTGTTTATTTGTGTCAAATTCAATATGGTATATCTAGTTATATAAACCATTAAGCCATTTGTAAAAATTTGCTCCCCAAATTTTGGGTCCACCTGTCAAGAAGCTGATTATGAGTCCAGAAGTTAGCATTGCAACTAAAATTAAAATGTTACATATTTCACTACATGTGTAAAATTTAATATAGTTAGAATCTTCAAGTAATGGTTTCCTCTGGTTAGACATTCATTGTAGTGCTCTGGCCAAGACTGGACTCCACAGATACAACAGGAAAGGATAAAACTTTCAGAGGAGAGCCACAAAGATGATTAAAGGAAGGACATAGACGTATATGGAGAGGCAGAAAATGAAAGGAGTGTACATTGCCTAATTCTGAAAAAGAGAAGGCTGAGTGGAAGTCTTTCATTTGAGCATATAAACAGCTGTTAAATAGAAGTTATGAGCTTTTCCCAATTGCCACTATTGCAAGAGAAGTAGGATTAAACCTGTTAAAGAAGAAACTCAGTTCAGAGAGGATTGTCTAACATTGGACATATTATCGACAGAAGACTCAGTATCTCCTCCTTTAGCAAGATTAAAGCAAAATAAAGTTTAATCTTTTTATAGAGATTGAGCAGGGGTGGAGGTGGGGGTGTCTTAGTCATAGCAGATTAATTTATTAGATGATTCTGAAATTCTCTTTTAGCTTTCCTTCTAGGATGTTAGAAATCTGATGGATGGAGAAGAAGAAGAAGGCAATAGAATCCCCCCAAAATTAATTCTTGAGTAGTTTGTATTTCTGCAATGAGTTGTCTCTTTAATAATCTCATTTGGCATTTATATTGAGATCTGATGTAATTTTTCTGTTCTGCAGATTACTCGCCTGAAGATCGATAGGAATCCATTTGCCAAAGGCTTTCGAGACTCCGGGCGAAACAGGCAAGTCTTAGTATAGAGCATCCTGGTCATAATAAATACATTTGATATTAAATAAATAATATTTAATATCAAAATACATTTGATATCTTAGAATAGAATTTTCTATTACAAAGTAAACAGTTAAATTTACTGATCATAGTTTTGAAATAATTTCTGATGAGAATCTAAACGTGTTAACACTACTGACCTTTGAAAACAACTTACTTTTTGGTGTAATGGTTCACCTTTCCTAAGGTAAACTTTCCTATGTGGTGTTCTCCAAAGATGGAGGCTGTCAGAGTATACATCAATTGCTTACTCTTTCTGAGGGCCTCTCGGAGAACCCTGCCTGTACGAGGCCCATGGCCTAACAATCCCAAATCAGTACCCTCTCTGCATCTGCTATGTGTTTAGATTTTATATAGGGATGTCACAACTATGTATTGATTCCGTCTCTGCAATGTGATAGTGTCCCTTGTTCCCTCAGACTTCCAACTAGAACATGAAATTACTCCTCATTGCCAAGAGAGCTGATATTCTTTAGTTTCCAAATTTGTCTTGGCTCCTCTGACAGCCACACTTGTTTATTTTTTCTGTGTCTTGTTTTACGGTGTTCGTACTAAGTGGGAGAGCTACAGTAATGAATTCCACTTTATTACTTTTATCAAAAAGCAGATCAGCCAGTCTGTGTGACAGGAGTTTTTGAATTTATTGATATAGTTCTATTCCAATACTGTTCGGTGCAATATTTTCTAAAAGAACCGTTCATGGTAATAGCAGTTAATAATAGACAAACGTTCTCCAAATAGTTCTCCAAATAGACTAATGTTCTCCAGAGGCAGGTCTTGGCTTTTCTTATTTTAAAAAGAAGCATTTGAGCAATTCTTATTATTTTACTCCAGAAATTTATTCTAATACTCCTTGAAAATCTGATTTTAGTAGGCTATATCTATATGAAGTAAAAAACACCAAATATCATTTTTGAGACATTTTCACTTGAAATTTTAGAGAGAAAACCATACAGTAGTCAGATTTTTAGGTTTTTCAGCCAGCTAATTTGGCAAGAAAGGTGTAGACAGAGATCCTTTTCTCGGAATACAGTCAAGTGCTTGTAGAGATTTGGTTTTATCTCCCACAAGAACTGACCAATAGCAGAGCTTTTCGTTGAACTTCTTCAAACTGTAACAAAGTTTGCAGTACTCCTATACAAAAAAAGTTGTCTGCTGTGTTCAAATTATTCTGTCTTTTTAGATATCTGCTTCAATGTGAAGGAAAACTTTGCATCATTGCATGTTGTATTGTATTACGTCCTGATTAACCTGACTTCTCAGAGGAGTTTTTGAAATTCGAGTGTAAATTGAACCATAATTTAATAACCTGAGATGGTCACTAGTGAGGTGGCTGATGGAAACCTTTGAGATGACTCCTTTTTAACCTTGACAAATGCTTTGATGGATTCATCTTGTAGTTTCAGTTTAAACAGAGTAGTACTTATCCATTTAAGAGTCCTGCATTACTTTAAGTTAATTTTTGAACCAATAAATCAAACAATATTTTAAAGGCATGTTTTGGGTAGATCATAATAGTGAGCAAAACTTCTACAAGTAGAAGCAAGATGAAAAGTTTTCAGGAACAATTTTAGATATAATGAAATTATATAATGAAAATTTTCAGTATAATGAAAAGATATCTGATTATTTAAATTTGTTTAGTGAAAAAAAGATCAGTGGTATTGGTGAAAATAAGTAATGAGGACTGCTGCTTTGTATGGTGAGGTCAAAAGGCTAGGTTTGATATGAATATTCCCTGTGGTAGTTTCAGGAATATGTAGACATGGTATCCATGGTGGTTGCTACTATTTTTTCCCTGACTCTAAAACTTTTAATGGCATACATAAAATAATGAATTATGGCTTAACACTTTTTAATTTCTGTTAAAATTTAAAATTTCAATTTTGGTCCAAATGTTTAAATGATATCTTAGTACAGGAAAAGCATATTGAGACTACATATAACTTCTCACAAGTGAAATGAATAATTTCTCTTCTTTCTTCATTAATATTATTTATTTTTCCTGCTTATTATGTATAAGCCATTAGGTATGCATTTTGGAATGCTAGATATCTATAAATCAATATTTCTGTTTGTTTTTTTAAAAATACTGTCTTCAACATTTTCCACTGATAAATGCAAAAGACACTTCTATGGAGAGGACAGAATTTGGTCAGCTTTCAACATTTCTAACTTATCTATTATTTCCCTTAATGTAAAAAGAACCTATGCTGTATGTAAGACTTGGTGGAGTTTGCATTGGTTTTTGGAGTAATATTTTTTTCATATGTTGATAGGAAAATAAGCCATGGAAGAGGGTTCAATATATTCCTTTATTAGGAATTCTATTGTGTTGTTCTGTTGTGACTGATTTTTAAAACAGACAATTTTAATTTTTCCCTATATGTGAAATAAATGAATTTAAGCAGGACAAGAAATAAACATGGCTCTCTCATTGTTTAAAATGTATAAAACAATTTGCTTTAATTAAAAATTATTCCTTTCTAGCTATTTATGGCTCCACAGCCTATTTTATGGGAATCAGTAGCTTCAGCCCTTAAAAGCTCTGCTGCAAGACATTTGCTAAGTGAAAGAGAATTTATGTGCTGAGAATAGTTTCATTCTTCAGTTAGGCCTCAGGTTTGACCCTATAAAACTTTTTACTCAGGAAGGTACAAAAATTTCTTCTCTTTAAATACTTCAGGAAAAACATAACCATTTTACTAAATAAACTTGGCCATTTGATAGCATAAATTAGGGTGGTGATAAAATGTGGAAATTGTTCAAAGGCATCTTGTATAAATTATCACCTTGGCTGCACTCCTGCAGGAGGTGCCTTTTATCTTTCCTTTAACTAGATGGGAAAAGTCTCCATTACTAGAGAAAATGAAGGCATTTTTTTAAAAAGTCCAGATTCAGCTAATAAATATTTTATAACTGTTTCCTGCAAAATATCAGAAATCCTTTCTGGAACCTGCAGTGTGAAACAGCAACCTCAGGAGAAATATCAGTGGCTCCTAATCAGATCACTTGTAGATATGTCACCTTCAGAGGACCACTTTAAAACTCAGAGTTATATGTTTGTGATGACCAATAACTTCTCCCTAAGAGTTTGGTCTATGGATTTATATTTGAAGTAAAATGAAGGTTACACTGCTAAGGCGAATAACATGGTAATGCCCATCTCTCTACTTAATAAATCCAAGTCTAGGGCATGTTCATTAAATATTCTTATTAAACTCCCTTCAAACTACCCCATGAACACTTTGATATCACTAAAATATAAAACTACAATTATTAAAGCTCATCTATGTGGTAATAAAAGCATTTTACATAAAACTGCATCCTCACATTCTTTAGCATCTAAAGCTTTTCTTTCCCCCTAGAAGGTCATAAAAATTTAGAATTAATTTAAACTAAGTGTACAGTGATCAGCTAAACAGCACCCAGCATTCATTAGTTTAGTATTAAATACAACCTGCAGGCCACATGGGATGATGGAGCTGATCAGGCCACACTGCCCAGGAATCAATATCTTAACATACAGAAAATTTTACTGAAAAGAGCAATCTTTGGTTTGGCTCATAGTCTGACCACATATGCAATGTCTAATTTGGGAAAAATCACCTAGTATCAAACAAACTTAGAGCTGGGAGAAGGTTCAGGAATTTTGTGTTTAATCTTCACTTTATGGGAACCTGAAGTCCAGGAAGATTAAGAAGTTTACGTCAGGCCACACAAAGAATTATAGTGAGCTGCAATCACAGCCCAGTTCTCCTGAACCCCAGTCCAGTGCTTTTATAATTTATTTGTTGCACATTAATTTAACCTTCAAAGCCAGATTCTGCCCTGGGTTCTCAGTGCAGCCAGGTAAAGGACGTATTGTTCTGCCTGTTCCCTCTTCTTCCCTTTGGCAGCCCAGTATGAGCACCTTATGGGGCTGGTGACATCTTGTTGAAGTGCTCCTAAAGCGCCCTCTCCACCTGTGACTGAAAAGAGGAGTCAGGCCCCTGTGTGCATTTAGGTGAAGATAGGGTCCTGTCTGCGAGGATGAGCAGGCACACATGGCACCCATCCATACACACAGGTGTCTCCTATCATCAAGATGGTATTATAGCTCCTCACAGAGTCATAGAAATCAAAATGTTAATGGAAAGAGTTCCATGTGTAAAACCTTGGAACAGAAGGACAAATAGTGTGAGATGGGTGTAGCTGCAGAAATCACTTTTCTCAGATGTTTAGAGAGCTTTCACCATGTTGGGTTGTCAGTATGGCTCTTTGGGGTGGTTTCTTTAAGTCATAGTTCATGGTTCATTCTGACTTGGGGATGCAGGGAATCCAGAGAAGGTTTCACCTTGGCTCTGTGCTATTAAAGATAGCACAGCATGACTAACAATCACAAGAGATAACTAAGTATTATTTGATACCCTAGGAGGCAGGGATTTCCTACACGGGAGCTATCTGTTTGATGGGAAGCACAATCATATCTAGATTAAAATTGCTTAGGGCTAAGGGAGTTGGGGAAGGAGCAGTGAAGTCTCAGGTGTGGCTGTTTAGGGAGTGGACTATTCGAGTGAAGGGCTCATTCCCAAAACCTAGAAGAGGAGAAGGTTGTGAATCACTCATGGCAGGAGGTAATTTAGGTAGATAAAACCATCGTGGAGTAGTTGCCCTTTATGCCACAGTTTTAAAAATACATATATCATGTAAATAGTCCATAGCAGACTTATGTGTCTCTTTAAGTATCCATTCATCAAGTGTATGTAGGGGCCTTAAAACAATTCTCAGTATTAATCATAGATCTGTATACTGTATAGACCCTGTGAGATCATCTTCTCATTGGTTTCCCACAGTGGCCTGAGAAGTCAGTGCTGCCCTCTTCTGGGCCTCATGTTGCTGGAGGGAGAGCCCAGCTTGGCAGCAGTGGATGTGGTAGAGATTGTGCCCCTGAGTGAGATGGGCTTTCTTTGGATGAGTGCTCCTCTAGGCTGAATGCTAAGTCAGCAAATGATGGGGCAAGAAAAGAGATGGCTTCATAGGGACATGCTTTTGTGGCAAAGCCTTCCACACTAGAGAAAGAAACATAAGACGGGGAGCAGTTGCATTCCAGACCAGAGCAGACCCTTAGACTCACAGCATCCAGAGTGCACACTGTTCATCTCGGCTCCCTTTGGCCAAGGTTGGCCTGGTTTTCTGAGAATGTAAACAGGGCCTCTTGGGTGGTTTTCATTCTCTTGTGCTCGTGATGACAGAACAGTAGCCCATCTCTGGGTCATTTTTTCTGCCTGTGACAAGCTCTTATCCTGCCAGTGTGGGGGTGACTCTCAACACCGATGTTGTTTTCTGAAATTCTTATTCCTGGTAAACAATATAAAGTACCAGTTGTGCCTAACTAGACTTCTTTTGTCCACCCCTATCCTAACCCTTCCATTTAGAATGGGCTTGGAAGCTCTGGTGGAGTCGTACGCATTCTGGAGACCCTCACTGCGGACTCTCACTTTTGAAGATATCCCTGGAATCCCCAAACAAGGTAAATCACTAAGTTCTCCTGGGTCCTATATACAGCGTGTTCTTGGCTAAAAGCTCAGGCACTGAAAAGTGCAGAAGTCATCATCACCAGCCTCCTTCTGCTATGGAATCCATCTTTTTTCTCTGTGGTATGGATTTGAGTAAGAAGTAGAAGCTGTTGTGGTCATAGGTTAAATCTTGAGTGTTTTTTGCTGTTTTTTATATTGCATGGCCTTTACCTCACCCTTGAATCTCTTATTAAAATTAGTGGACTAATGGGCTCTGGTGCCAGGTGCACTTCACAAGAAATTGTTGATGCTGGTTCCAGCTCATCCTTTCTTGTCAGCCTCTTTCTTTTCTCCATTCAGGAGAATTGCTTCGAGGCACGGTTCTCCTGTTAGATTTTTGATAATAAGGTCAGCCATCCTGTAGACCCATATTTGAATATTTCCCGCAAGTCTGGGGCTCTTGTTTCCTCAGAGGTTGCTGCACAGGAAAGGAAGGAAACTCCTCACTCATCTACTCAGTAGGTAGGACTTTCACCCTAAGCCTGATTTTCTTTTTCTTTTTTTTTTTTTTTTTTACTTATCATCTTACCCAGCTCTCCCAGTGAGAACTCAATATGTTGGATATGTTGGATTTTCGATAATCATCACTGGTTAGATTGGGCTTTTAAATTCTTTTGAGAGGCTATTTAAAACACTGTCACTCGAGCAATGAAGGTTTTACAACCTGTGCAGTCCTTTGGAATCCCCCTTGCCCATAAGTTCTGTCATGTTTGAAAACATCAGTCTGCCAGCAAATCCTGAGAGGCGAATTGGCAGCCATCACTGTTATTGATTGGCAGGGTTGACTTCCCCTTATAAGATTCACAGGACTGTTTGCTGAACCTCTGCTTTTATGTTAGCATGGGATTCACTAACCTGTATTTGGGTTGGAAATGAGATGTTTGTGGTGTTAGAATATTGCTTTATTGCAATAGCCAAGATGTGCTAAGACATAAGCTTTCCATGGAAAGTTCCCAATACATTTGAGACAGGATGTGTCAGTTCTTCTCTTTCCTTTGAGTTACTTTGTTTTTTTGCAAGAAAATATACTAATCCAGAGGTAATAGAAGAAACATAATGGTTACAATTTTGGAACTAGATACAGAGTAAGATGAAATTCTGATAAAGTCAGTATTTGTAATATTTAATACAGTAAATGAGAAAGCTAATCAAGGGAGAAAATGTGAAAATTCTATGTGGTAGTGTCCTAATATCTTCTGCAATTAAAAAATACATCATTCCATGGTAAGATAATTTGTTTAAAATACTAAAAGGATCTGTGTTTAAATTATTTCATTCTGAATTCAATGAAATTATAAATTCTTTGAGCGTTAAGACCATCTCCTTTACATCTTTATAGATTCCCATTGTAAAAAGCCGTGTCTAGCTCATCTTGGGAAAAAACTAGCAAGGAAAAAGATGGTTGTAGAGTTGTTGCTCTTTACATTTCAACTTTTTTTTTGTAGGAAATGCAGGTTCCTCCACCTTACTCCAAGGTTCTGGGAATGGCGTCCCTGCCACCCATCCTCATCTTTTGTCTGGCTCTCCTTGCTCCTCTCCTGCCTTCCACCTGGGGCCCAACACCAGCCAGCTGTGTAGTCTGGCTCCAGCTGACTACTCTGCCTGTGCTCGCTCGGGCCTCACCCTCAACCGATACAGCACATCCTTGGCCGAGACGTACAACAGGCTCACAAACCAGACCAGCGATACCTTTGCCCCACCCAGGACTCCCTCTTATGTGGGCGTGAACAGCAGCACTTCCGTGAACATGTCCATGGGCAGCAGTGATGGTGACACCTTCAGTTGCCCACAGACCAGCTTGTCCATGCAGATTTCAGGAATGTCGCCCCAGCTCCAGTATATCATGCCTTCACCATCCAGCAATGCCTTTGCTACTAACCAGACCCATCAGGGTTCCTATAACACGTTCAGGTTACACAGCCCCTGTGCCTTGTATGGATATAACTTCTCTACATCCCCCAAACTGGCTGCTAGTCCTGAGAAAATTGTTTCTTCCCAAGGAAGTTTCTTGGGGTCCTCACCGAGTGGGACCATGACCGATCGGCAGATGTTGCCCCCTGTGGAAGGAGTGCACTTGCTTAGCAGTGGGGGTCAGCAGAATTTCTTTGACTCTAGGACCCTAGGAAGCTTAACTCTGTCATCATCTCAAGTATCTGCACATATGGTGTGATGCAACCTTTAAGTTAAACTACATTTGAATTTGTCTAATGTATTTCCTTTCTTCTTTCTTTCTTTTTTTTAAAGCAGTATGGAAAGAAACTATCTGTAGCTTGTAAAATGTACATATAATAGAAAATGAAGGCTCACTGGGTTTTTTACTTTCTCATGGTGAGATTGTAATTATCTATGAAATATATGGATACTGTATATACATAGCATGTGGAGTTTTGCAGCCTACAAAACCACACCTTCCCCTTTTTCCCCTTATTCATCCAATTACACAGACTTGGCATAAATGTAGTATGTTTAGCCAATGTTGTCAGATCATCTGAAATCCAAATGGTAAATTTAAAAATTGACTCCAACAAGATTAAGATGTATAACTTAATTTTTCAGAAAAGTACTCTAAACAGTTTCATTCTTGAGTGTGAATAACCAGCAGTAACTAGCATAGTCTTTTGATTTCTGTTATATTTTTTTACAGGACACAGTATGTGTGAAAACCTTAATTGTGTAGGCCACTCAAAGTCCTAGTACTAGTTCTGAGGAATTTATAATAATGAAGGATTAGATTTGTGTTCATGCTTGTTCTTATTTACCAAAGATATTATATGGCCTTGGATCTATAAAAATTCATAACCATAACTTTCTTATTTTTCTTTAGGCAAGCAGAGGAGAGGCTTGTTTTATTTTCTCAATTTCCATTGGGCATATGCGGTGCTTCTTTATCTGCAGAGAATAAATTTCTAGTATTTTGATTTTTTGCTCATTTTATTTAGTTTATCAACCTGACCATTAAAAAATGTTCTATAAACATTTTAAAATTCCGGTTTTCACAAGGGAAGGTATATATGACACGAGCAAAATGACAAAAAAGAAAATAAATCAATCTCAAACGATTTGATTCTATCTTTTTAAAGAGGAATAATATTGTCAGTTATCGCTTAGGTTTTTGAATAGTTTGGCTTTTCAGACTATATAAACAAACTTTCGCAGTAAGATTTTTTCCATCTTGCTTTGCGATTCCTGACCCATGGTCTATAAGCAGAGAAAAACGCATGTATGTTCCTGAATCACGTCTCGCAACTCCTACAGCTTGAAGTATCCACTTTCCTTAACCTTGTCCCTCTGTCTACATCTTTCTCCAAACAGATAGATCCTGGGCCTTTATGGTGTTAAATAACGCTGAAGGAATTTCAGGGGGTTCTCTCCAGGAATCTGTCTTTTGGGGGTTGTAGTGCAGAGGCCAGACCCCATTACTCTAAGGCCGTCTGGGAGGACTGAGGACGAAGATACTAATTATGATAGAGAAGCTATAAACCTTTTAACCTCAACAACATTTCTAACCTTGAAATGGGAGAACTGAAAACAGCCTTCACTTTTTAAAAATCCCTAAAATAAGATGTACATGGCGTGGCTTTCAAGACAAATGACTTTAATGGTATATTATGAGATGAATAGAAAAGCCTAAGAATGCAGGCTGAGGAGCACTGCCATACATCTGTTGAGAAGCTGAGATAGGTATGTCTGCCACTGGCTCATTATATTTCATGTATTTGCCAGGTTAAAAGGATATGATTTCCTTTTATTGCTGAGCAGAATTGATTGAACTCATCCCTAGCTTGGATGGGGAAATCGTATAATTCCTGATTTGCTTCTTTCCTTTAGTACAGCATCATTGTTAGATATTTTGGAGACTATATTGTTTGAACAGAATTTGCAATGGATGTGACTCATGTTTATAGATCATGACAAATTTCCTCCTGGATTCTGTAACAATTCATCAGATGAGCATTGGATTTTAAGATTGGCATGAAGGGACATGAAATATTTGCAATAGGTAGATCTAGATGAGATATTTGTATATGGTATTAATGGCTTGACAAAGATTCAGAAAAAGGTTTTGAGATTGAGAAGAGACCTCATGAGTACACCCGAGCCTTAGTTTTTGGTGCATTTCAAAGAAAACAAAAGAGTTTTGCGTCCTGAGATGTCATGGAAAATAATGATCTAAATCCATATGTATTAATAAGAAGAGCGTTTTCCTTTTTGCTGTTGGTAATTTGAGATGACACCAAAATACAAGTAGAATTTGTATTAATCTTTTTTTCATAAAATTTAGTAACATTATACAAACGCTTAGGTTTTTACTGTAAATATTAGTTACCATATCACTTCAAAGATTAGCCTTTTATCATTATATTAAATGACATATACATTGATAATTATAATTATATATCTGTATTTTATTAAAAAGTGCTTAAGAAATTATATTAAAATGTGTTATTAAACCCTTTCATGATTTTGGAGGGTAATCATTCAAAGCGTCTGTAGATATTGTTTTACGAATTAGAAACACACATGCATACCACAGCTGCAAATTCTGTAACTATGAAATACAAGGCAAGGAGAAATGAATCTTGTTCATGCATTGAATATAATTTCGTGTTGTACTGGCTATTGTCATTGAAGGTGAAGGCCCTGACAAATGTCGAACACATAAAAATTCTAATGTGAGAGGATGAGAGCAGAGGTAGTATGTTTTGTTTTGGGTCTGGAGAGGTAGGGCAAGGATACAAGAATGAGTTACTTGTGCCACTGACTAGTGATGACAGATTGCTTCTCAGCCCTTTGACTAGAAAACATTCCAAGGGATGTTGTGATGGGGTGAGGTCACTGCTATCACAACCAGTCACATTTTGAAAATTAACACTTGCTTCCATATATGCTCTGAATGAGAGGTCAACAGCTCTTCACAAGCAGGACAGCCAGTTGCTGACCCCTGATTGCTGGAATGTAGGGGGTCAGGAGACCTCAGTGGCCCCCAAAGGATGTCGGGGCACATTGTTGCCATGTAGTGAATGATCACACTCACTGTTTTCATTAGTTAGAGATAATTTGAGCAAGTAAACTCGCTTTTAAAATGCAAACATGTCTTAACACTACCAGGCCTAAATCTATCAGCAACGCACACCTTAGTGTGAAATAGATAAAACAGCAGCTTTGGGGATCCCTAACAGCACTCCAGATTTTCACAGAAACCTGGTGTAAAGTCATCAAAATTAATCATTTCATGATCTTTCAGGAGTCATGGTAGAGTTGGTAGATGCTACATTGATGCTTTCTCTTAATTTAAATTTAAATCCTAATTAATTCAAATAACACTTTAATTCAAAGTGCAGACATCATTGGGTCTCCTCATATGGAATTTATTGGCTCCCTACATGAAGGTTTTCCAAAGTCTTCTGTTAATTAAATAATTTTATTTATTATCAAGTGTTTTAATCTGCATTGACAACTCAATCTTTAAAGTATTTAGATGCTCAGATATGTTGAAAATGAGGTTGAGTATGTGAAAAGTTAACTAGACTTATATAATTCCAGCCTTCTAGAAGCTCAAAACTTAAAAATTATTATCAGTGATAGAAATGAGCAAACGAATACATTTAAGTATAGAAATATCCAACATAAATAAACTTAGTATCCCTGTGCATGCTGATATATTTTCAAACAATAAATTTTCTTTTTATGGAATTTTGGTGTGGTGAGAACATTATTTCCTTGGGAATTGGGAATTTGGTTTTAAACTATGGGTTTCCCAGTCATGATTTTGGGCAAAGCATAGCTGCTTTTATTCTCAGCATTTTGTGTGTGAAAAGAGAAGCTGGAGTTAAATGATCTTTATGATTCCTTTCAATTTCAAGTTCATATGATACCAGTGTATAGATAATATTTAGGTTGACATTGGGAAGATAATTTTATAAAACTGTCATATCTTTTGGAAGTAAATAATTTCAGAGAACATAATTCTATCAGGATAATTTTTAATTTATTGGATTACTTAGAATTTATCTTTCAAATGGAAATGTGCTTTATTTAGTTATAATATGCAGGGAATATTTAAGTATTTTGGTATTTGAAGGAAGTTGGACTCAATAATTTGCTACTTTATAGTGAAAAGAAAAAGATTAATAAAATTTCCTTTTAAATATTCTTAATTGCATGACATTAAGTTATTTCACTTTGAAATAGCTATTGACATCCAGTAAAACATAGAGAGAACATTCCAAGTCCATTGAAGATACATTTAAATTCTCATCAAAAAAACAGTTTAATTTGTCTTTTTGTAAGATTTTACTTGTGCTCAGACTCAGATACAATAATGTGAATCAGTTGATTATTCTTCAATCTATTCGATTTATAGAAGGATGGATCAACACAGACATTCTATTTCCAATTTTACATCATATTAATCAGGTAACTGGAATAAATCATACAGTTCAAGGAATTTTTAAAAACAGCTTTAATGAGATATGATTCATATACTATACATTTCATCAATTTAAAACTAACAATTCAATCATTTTTAGTATATATACAGAAAATTGTACAACCACCACCACAATTTTAGAACACTTTCATCAGCCCTCCTCCCTCAAAAAACCCGTGTACCCTGTTAGCTGTTACTCCCTCTTCTCCCCATTTCTGTGGCTCTCTTCTCATTCCTACCCACAGCCCTAGGCAACCACTAATCTACTTTCTGTCTCTAAAGATTTGCCTATTCTGGACATTTGATGTAAATGGAATCATGTAATACGTGGTCCTTCGTGAATGACTTCTTTCACTTATCATAATGGTTTTCAAGGTTCAACCATGTTGTAGCATCTATCAGTACTTTATTGTCAAAAACTGTTCCATTGTATGGATGCACCACATTTTACTTGTTCATCATGATGAGCATTTTAGTTCTTTTTCACTTTTTGGCTATTATGAATAATGCTGCTATGAACGTTTGTATACAGTTTTTGTGTAAACATGTTTTCATTTCTCGTGGGTGGTATATACCTGGGAGTGAAATTGCTGGGTCATATGATAATATTTTGAGAAATTGCTAGACTTTGCCAAAGTGGCTGCACCATTTTGATTACCCATCATCAATATATGAGAGTTCCAATTTTTCCACATCCTTGCCAACACAACACTTATTTTGTCTTTTAGATTATTACAATTCAGAGTGGATGTGAGGTTGCATTTCGTTGTGGTATTGATTTGTATTTCCACGATGATTAATGCTGTTGAGCATCTTTTCATTTGCTTATTGACCATCTGTATGTCCTTTTTTGAGAAATGTCTATTTAGATCCTTTACACATTTTAAAATTGGGTTATTTGTCTTTTTATTATTGCAGTGTAAAAGTTCTAAATACAGGCTAGATATGTCCCTGATGAGACATATGATTTGCAAATATTTTTCCCCCTTCTGTGGGCTGTCATTTTACTTTTTTTACAGTGTCCTTTGCAGCACAAAAGTTCTTAAATTTGTTGATGCAGTTTTTCTATTTCTTCTTTTGTGGTTTGTATTTTTCATGTCAGGACTGAGATATTTTGATGAACTCTTACCTGTCTTTCCACAATCTTGGTGTAGTAATAGAAGTGCATTTTTTAATTACAGAAGTTACGGGTTTATAGAACAATCATGCATAAAATACAGGATTCCCATATAGCATCCTATTATTAATACCTTGCATTGGCGTGGTACATTTGTTACAATTGATAAAAACAGATTTTAATAATTTTAATAGTTGTATTGTTAACTATAACCCAAGATTTAACTTAGGGTTTCAGTTAAATCTGCACGTTATGTGTGCAGTTCCATGGAGTTTTGAAAATTTTTTAGTCTAGTACCATATATACCACCTGAAATTCCCCCTTTTAGCCACATTCACATATATAATTCAGTGCTATTAATAAATTCCACAATGTTGTGCTCCCATCACCACCACTCATTATCAAAAGTTTTCTATCATTCCAAATAGAAACTCTGTACATTTTAAGCCTTAACTAATCCTATTCCCTATTCCTACTCCATTCCCTGGTAAACTGTATTCTAGATTCTGACTGTGAATTTTCTTACTCTAATTATTTCTACTCAGTGATATCATACAATATTTGTCCTTTTGTTTCTGGCCTGTTTCACTCAATGTCCTCAAGGTTCATCCATATTACCACATGCACCAGGACCTCATTTCTTCTTACAGCTGAGTAATAGTCCATTGGATGTATCTACCACATTTTATTTATCCATTCATCAGTTGATGGACACTTCGATTGCTTCCATCTTTTGGCATTTGTAAACAATGCCATTATGAGCATTGGTATGAAAATATCTGTTCAAGTTCCTGATGTTAATCCTTTGGGTATATACCCACCAATGGGATTGCCAAGTCATATGGTAATTTTATATCTAGTTATCTGAGGCACTGCCAAACTGCCTTCCACAACAGATGCACCATTTTACATTCCAACTAACAATGAATGAGTGGTCTTATTTCTCTGCATCCTCTGCAACACTTCCAATTTTCTGTTTTTTTTTTTTTTGGTAGTAGCTATGCTAGTGGCTGTGAAATGGTATCTCATTGTGGTTTTGTTTTGCATTTCCCTAATGGCTAATGATGTTAAGCATCTCTTCCTATGCTTTTTGGCCATTTGTATATCTTCATAGTAGAAATATCTATCAAGCCTTTTGCCCATTTTTAAGTTGGGTTGTTTATCTTTTTGTTGTTGAGTTGAAGAATTTCTTTATATATTCTCTGTATTAAATCCTTATTGGATATATGGTTTACAAGTGTTTTCTCCCATGTTATAGGTTGTCATTTTACTTTCATGAAAAGTCTTTTGAGGCACAGAAGTTTTCAATTTTGATGAAACTAAATACCATTGAATCTTGGTATTACTTCTACCAAGATTGTGAAAAGGCAGATAAGAATTCATTTATCTAATTTTTTATTGCTTGTGCTTTGGGTGTAAAGACAAAGAAACCATTACTTAACACAAAGTCCTGGAGATGCCTCCCTATATTTTCTTCTAGGAGTTTGATAGTTCTGGTTCTTATATTTAAGTCTTTGGTCCATTTTGAGATAGTTTTTGTATATGATGTGAGGTAGGAGCCACCTTCATTCTTTTGCCAATGGAGATCCAGGTTTTCTGGCATTCTTTGTTGAAGAGATTATTTCCCAATTGAATTGTCTTTCCCCCCTCATCAAAAATCTGTTGGCTATAAATGTGAGGGTTGATTTTTGAGGTCTCAATTTGATTCCATTGGTTTATATTCCTGTCCTTGTCCCAGTACTATATTGTTTTGTTTATTTTGGCTTTGTAATATGTTTCAGATTTGTGATGTGTGAGTCCTACAATGTTTTCTTCATTTTCAAGATAGCTTTGGCTGTTTGGAACCCCTTATCCTTCTATAAAAATTTGGCCTTTTCATTTCTGCAAAAAAGATTGTGGAATTTTAATTAGGATTGCATTGAATATATAAGTCACTTTGGGTAGAACTGACACCTTAACAAAATTCAGTCTTCCAATCTAAGAACATGGAATGGTATTCCCATTATTTATAGACAGCATATAGTTAGGTCATGCTTTTTATCCAATCTCCCAACCCATGTCTTTTGACTGGAGAATTTAATCCTTTTGCATTTAAAGTTACTGATAATGTAAGACTTTCTTCTGCCTCTTTTGCTGTTTAGTTTCTATAAGTCTTACACATTTTATGTCCCTCAAATACTTCCATTAATGCCTACTTTCACGTTTATTTGATTTTTTAATTGTAGCATACCGAGTCCCTTCTCCTTTCTATCTGGATATAATTTTTCATATATTTTCCTTGTGGTTTAACCCTGGGGTTAAAATTTAGCATTCTACATATATAGCAATCACATTTGATTTGATACCCAGTTAACTTCAATAGCATACACACACACTGCTCCTTTACCTCTCCATCCTTCCATCTTGTATTAAACTTGTTACAAATTATATCTTTATACATTGTATGTCCAGAACCATAGATTTATCATTGCTTTTTATACATTTGCAGTTTAGCATCTGTAGGGATACCAAAAAATAAAATTCAGTTAAGTACTTGGCATTTATAATTACCCAAATGGTTACTTTACCAGAGGTCTTTACTTTTATGTCTCTTTGAATCACTTATGTAGTGTTCTTTCCTTTCAGACTGAAGAACTCTTTTTAGCATTGCTTGTAGGGTAAGTCTAATGGTGCAAATGTCTTAATCTCTCTCTCATTTTTGAAAGTCTTGCCAGATATAAAATTCTTGGTTGGCAATTGTTTCCTCTCAGCACTTTCAGTATTTCAAGACACTGTCTTCTTTCCTCCATGGTTTCTGATGAGAAATTAGAATTTAAATCTCATTGGGATTCCCTTCTACATAATAGGTTGCTTTCCTCTCGCTGTTTTCAGAACTCTTTCCTTGTCCTTTGTATTCGACAAAGGATATATTAATGTGTGATTTTTCATATTTTTCTTCATGTTTATCTTGTTTGGTGTCTCTGAATTTCTTGGATGTGCATATCATGTCTTTTGCTAAATCTTGGAAATTGCTATCATTATTTCTTTGAATACCGCTTCTTTACATTTCTCTCTTTCTTGGACTCTATATAATGTGTATGTCAGGCACCAGTAATTGCCCATGGAAAGAGCAATCGACTGATCTTTACCATAATGTACCAGCCTCTTTCTCCAGCTCTTCACTGGATGCTGTACAGTGTTTTACTCCATCCTGAGTTTTGAAATGGGTGATTCAGGTAGTTCCTGCCCATTTAATTGTTGTGCTGGTGGCATTACTGGTTCCTGGAGTTTGCTACTCGACTGTCTTCCCATAATCCCTCAGAAATTCTTTTTTAAAGTGGTTTTAGAGCATATATATGCAATAGTACTTGATAAATTACTTCCCCTCCTCACCATCTTGAACTACTGTTCTTGGAGAAATGAATTATGTCTTTTGGTGTCCTAAGTGGAAGATAAAAGTATCCTACAGCATCATGAAATTTATATTACCATAGAAAATGGTTGGTGCATTCAATATTCATTCATCCAGTAAGCATTATTTGAGCATTACTGTTTGTTTGGTGTGTTTTAGGAATTTAGAGTACAGTAGTGAACAAAACTGCTAGTGTCTTCAAATACCTTCTAAAAATTGAATGCTGGTCTCCTAGAAAAAATACCTCACACTGTACTGTGGCAAACAGTTGGTAGAAAAAAAAGAATGTTGCCTCTTGGCTTCTCTATTAGTTGGTGCCCTCACCCATATTACGATGTTACATTTCCCAGATGGTCACTGCGTTTTTGCTTGCTCCCATTCCAAGGTACAACAGGGATGCATTATCGCCTTAACTCAGAGTTTGCTTTGTGGTTTTCTTTGGAAACCCTAACATCATTTAAATGCAATTTTTTTCAATCTGGCTCTGCTTATAGAGCTGTAATAAGCTTTTTCTCTATTAATAGCAGGAAGGGAAAACCTTGCTTGTTTAGGGTTTTGCACACTTTTCTTAAAGTATTTGGTGAAATGGATTGCAGATATTTGCAAATTCTTTTTTCTTAATTTGCCTAAATGAATTTCAAGGATACAATAGTTGAACTGTATGTTGTGAAACAAAATAGAAACTTGTCCCTCAGCAGAAATAAAGGGAATCTTAAAAGGCACGTCTACCAAGGAATGTGATAAAGTTCCAGTAGTCCTTTGCCTTGGGAAGGGTGTGCATTATGCAAGACCCCTTGTAGCTTCTGCTCGTTTTGTTTTTCTGAGTTTGATAATGTCAGTGTGTGGGCCACAGAAACAATAGAAATTATATATGTTTAAATGCTATCTACTCAACTTCTCTTGGAGGGCACTGAGAAGTTAGGAGACAGAAACATAGAATTTCAGAACTGGAAGGTTCTCAGAGATCAAGAAGGAGCATTGTGTATGGGGAAGCAATTTCAGTCATAGGCCACATCAATTACATTAAACATTTTCAAGTTTCTTTGTCTTTCCTTACACTCTTTTCTCAGTCCTCAGTGTCCTTCCCTATCTACATGCCCAGTTTTTAATTTCTTGCTCTAACCTTTCTTCAATGAAGTCTTCCACAACTTCTATTCCTCCCATTTTCTTTTTCCTGGAGAAATGAACTCTGCCCATAACATTTTGTCATAGCACTCCGGGCATACTTCTCTCAAAGACCATTCCTCCATGTATGCTTTTCACATAGGTCAACCAGTACAGCTAGAATGGGAGGTCCACGAGGGAGGAAAACTGTAGCTCATTTATTTTTGCCACAGCACCTGGCAAAGTGTTAATCACATAAAAAGTTATAAAGGAGTGGATACATAAATGAGTGTGTGAATGTGCTGGTTTGAAAGGATGTATGTCCCCTAGAAAAGCCATGTTTTAATCTAAACCCCATTTCATAAAGGCAGAATAACCCCTATTCAATACTGTATGTTTGAAACTGTAATCAGATCATCTCCCTGGAGATGTGATTTAATCAAGAGTGGTTGCTAACTGGATTAGGTGACGCTATGTCTCCACCCATTTGGGTGGGTCTTGAGAAGTTTCTGGAGTCCTATAAAAGAGGAAACATTCTGGAGAATGAAAGAGATTTCTGAGAGAGCAGAACGACATAGCCACAAGAAGCAGAGTCCACCAGCCAGCAACCTTTGGAGAAGAAGAAGGAAAATGCCTCCCAGGGAGCTTCATGAAACAGGAAGCCAGGACTAGAAGCAAGCAGATGATGCCGTGTTCGCCATGTGCCCTTCCAGATGAGAGAGGAACCCTGACTGTGTTCACCATGTGCCTTCTCACTTGAGAGAGAAACCCTGAACTTCATCAGCCTTCTTGAATCAAGGTATCTTTCCCCAGTTCCCTTAGATTGGACATTTCTATAGACTTGCTTTAATTGGGACATTTTCTCAGACTTAGAACTGTAAACTAGCAACTTATTAAATTCCCCCTTTTAAAAGCCATTCTATTTAAATTCCCCCTTTTAAAAGCCATTCTATTTCTGGCATATTGCATTCTGGCAGCTAGCAAACTAGAACAGTGAATAAATGGATAAACAAATGAGCAAATTTTGTAGGCCTAGGATGGAACCTCAAATTTGGTATGTGTGGAGGTTTTGCTGGGCAAACTACTAATTTGTTGCATGAGAGAGAATTTCCCACCATCCAAACCAGGTTAGATGTCAGATACATATCAGTAGAGACACACAGGACTATAATTTCCTTATATAAAGACATAAAAGGAAATGCTCTTTTAACTTGTTTGTTCTGCTTGAGCAGAGGTCTATGAACCAAAGATTGTTTGGTTTGATTATGTATGGTACATAAATAAGAGGCTTCTCCCCCCAAAGTTGTAGATATCTTTACTCATCAAGATCTTCCAAAGCTATTACGATGTTTTGTGAACGCAATGGGGAAGTACTCCTAAGGCAATATGGTATTACATGCAACTTGGAGATCATTACTCAATCTAGGAGCTTCCACAGGCTAAACTTTAATTTCAGGAATTCTGTTGCAGGCAACTCCTAGAGATAATATGAGTAAAAGTGAGCCTTCCTATATCCTGAGAGACATCCAACTAGCCACAGATGTGTTGTTGACTGCAGTGAGACAGTCAGGGTGATAGAGAAGCCCAGGTTTTGAAAGAGAAGGTCTTGTTTTGTCCTGGTCGTAATGGGCCCAGTAATTCTAAAGGGATTTTTATCTTGGGTTACTAATATGGTTACTTTTAAGTTATTAGTTGTACATTTATGCAAGTGAGTTTTGTTGCATGAAATATCATTTTATCTCTAATGAAAGAAATATTTATTATTTTCTAATACAGAATAATAAAATTACAAAAAGGGACCTTAAGTTTTCTCCAGTGTTCTTGGTCTTGGAGTGCTCTATGAAGCAAAAAATATATATTTTCTCTTGGTAGAGACTCAAGACACTCTGGAGAAAATCTTTGATATTAAAAGAACTATTTCAATGGCTGCTAACCCAGCAGCTGGTACCATCTTGGGAGTGGGCAGCTTAGAAGATTGTGGCACTACATATCTGGGAACACGTGCTCTTTCTTGCTGTTTGTTTCATTCCCTTTCTTCTGGACATACGGGAGTACTTTGGCTTGGTTTTTAACAAATCAAATGATCAGATCCATCTAATAAGTTGGGGGTAAAATAGGCATAGATTGGGTAGAGGATATATAGAGGAAGTAGTTCACAGAGTTCCCTAGCCCTGGTTTTACCATTCCTCTACTTAAGTGGTATCAGCTGTCTGTTCAGTATAACGAAACTATTTTGTTTCTAATTTTTGGTTTTGTTGTGTGTGTGTGAAAGAGAGATACATCTGATCCCCATAGGGAGTGGTGTGAATCACATCCTGAGTTCCTAACACATGTGTTTATTTATTTATGGGAATTTCTTTCATTCATTCATTCATTAGCATTTGTCCAACACTTGCCATGTGCCAGATTCTGTTGCTGGATATGTGTAATGAGCCAAAAAAGTTGTTCTTTTGAGGGGACTCTGATCCTCATCAGAGTCACATGTGTAAATGTATAATCATGACACAAAGTGGTAAGAGTTAGAATAATGGTGTGTATCAAGAGCTGCTGTGGGGACATTGGAGAATGCGATTAAGGTTGTTTGGGAAACAGGGAAGGGATGAAGAAAAGCCCTGAAGTTGAGAGATAATTTGATAGAGGCCAGGGAGGGGTGGTGGCAATGGGGTGTGTGTGTGTGTGTGTATGTGACTATTCTAGAACAGCACTGTCCAATAGAACTTTCTACAATGGTGTAAATATTCTTTATTGCACTGTCCAGTACAGTAGCCACTAGCCATATGTGGCTGTTGAGTTCTTACATGGTGGCTTGTGTGACTGAGAAACTAAATTTTTAATTTTATTTAATATTAATTAATTCAAATTTAAATTTAAATAGCTACCTTTGTCTGGAGGCTACCATGTTGGACAGTGATGGTCTAGAAATTTGAGAAAAAAAGACAAATATGGGCAATGGGAGAACTAGCTCCCTGAATACATAGGATACTCACTATGTGGATGATACTTCTTGAGAGCTTGAATGAGTAGGCACTGACTCTGTAGTCAACGAATACCAACTAATATTGCATGTTTCTGTCAGGCAACTTGTTCATGATTTATAAGTTTATTGAGCACCTATGCAATTCTCCTCCTGACCTCCACACAGTCAATATCATCATGTAATCGTCTATCAATGACCCAGCCTTCATGTCTTCTTCCTCTTCTCAGGCAGGGCCCAAAACATTCCTTTTGGGTAGCTTAAATGTTATGATTCCTTTTTCTAAGGTTTGTTTTGGGAGGACCACTTTAAATTCTTAAACAATGATGACCTTCCTGACTTAGGAGATTCTGACACTCCTGCCCCTTTCTCTCTGCCTTTTTCCTTACTCCCTCTACGCAGCATCCACTGAAGAGCCACTGAAGAAGAGAGTCAGGTGTCTCCTCATCCTCTTCCTTTGCTGAACCAGGATAAAGCTCAGCTAATCATTTAATGCGAATATGATTCTTTCTCTTGCCTTACCCCCATCAAATGTATTAAGAAGCCAACTCTTCCCAGGAAAAGATGGAAAAACATGATGCAGAGATTCCCTCGTCCTAGACATAAAAACAATTAGAATTTGTACAGCATTATATAGCACATACTGCACATTCACATATTATGTCATTTAGTCTTTGGAACAATCCTGTGAGGTGGTTTGGTTTCATTTTATAAATGAGGAAAACTCATTTATACAAGTTTTGAAGCCACCCTTCAAGAACTCAACAGCCACAAGTGGCTAGTGGCTAGTGGCTACTGTATTGGACAGTGCAATAAAGAATATTTACACCATTGTAGAAAGTTCTGTTGGACAGGGCTGTTCTAGAATATTCACACACAAACACACCCCATTTATAAAATGAGGAAACTGAAGCTCAAAGAAGTTAAGAATTTGCAATCACTAGGCCATCAAATGACAAGGCTAGGCTCAGTCTCTGATGGTCAAATGGTATACCAACAACATGGAAGGAAGGAGAGTAGAACAATTATAATGATTAAGGAACTAATAATTATGACTGGGAGATGAAAAAGAGAAAGATGAAAAAAGGGAGAAAGTGATCCTTGCTGATTTTGTATAAATAAAATATGAAATTCCTTTCAGGGAAAACAATTGGTTGGCAGGGTCAATCGCCAAAATGTATCTTTCAACACAACTTGCTTTCTTCTTGCCAGCTGCTTCCAGGGCACAGCATCCTACTGTGCATGAGTGGTTGAGGGGTTCAGAGCTAAGGCTAAGCCATTGGGTAAGCGTTGGTTATATTAATGATTTACCATTGGGTTGTAGGAAAGGGGGAAATGGAACTGACAACTTTACCTCTAATGATGCTGGTCCTCCTGGAGATAAGTGTATAAAACATATCTGAATGCCATGAAAATTATTTCTATTAGTGAGGTCTTTATTTGAGAAAATTCTTTTTTATAATCCTCTTAAATAGGGAACAAATATGCTAAAGTATTGAAGATCAAGAGCAGAAGAATGACACCAACTGGTTTCTTGAAGGTGAAACTTACCTCATGCCAAAGGTCTCTGATCTTTTAGCTGTTTTGGCCTATAGTCAAGAAAAACTACATCAGCTTGAAATTTAAATCTTATAATTGTTTACATCATTTCCTAACATTTTTTAAACATGAATTGTAATCCCAAAGCTCCTTTACATATTTTAATGCTCAATGTCTACGTAAAGCAGGTAGTATTTAGTACAGTTTTATAAATAAGCAAACTGCAGCAAAATAAAGGACTTATCTACCCAAGGCCATCCAGCTGGAAAGGAGCAAAGCCATCATTTGAACTCAAATCCATTTGATTCCGAAGTTGTTTTCACGATAATTACTCCATTATAAAATATAATGCTAGTACATTTATAGCACTGTACTGATTCTAGTAAGAGACTAAAAATAATTCTCATAGTTTTCAGGAAATAAAATACATAATAGTTTTTCTTTCATTCTTTTAACATTGAACAAATATTTATTAGCATCAATTATGAATCAGGTATCATTCTAGACATGGGAATACTGTGGTAAAAAGACAGAGAAGGGCACTGACTTAGATAGGGACCCTCCACTAGATCTAGTAGAGAAAACAGACATGAATAAATAATCACTCAAATAAATAGAAAATAATCATTGGGTTATTTTTCTCCATGCAAAGGTATTGATGGTGCTATGAGAGCACATTCTTGGAAAATGCGACTGAAAGAAGGAATACCTTATTGGTCTTGATTCTAAATAGAAAAGTCTACTTGCATACTAAGCACGCTATATTGCTGTCCCTAATATAGTATGAGTAGCACTGTTTTTTCAAGCCCCTCATGTCTACAAGCAAAGTAATTTGTGATATCGCTTTCCTAGGAAAGGACAGGAAGTGTTTCTTGTGCAAATTTTAGTTGCTGGGGATATTCAACCCAGAATATGGCATTAAAAACATAAAAAGCTGGTAAGCCTGATAAACAAATGCAACTGGTATGTGTTTGATTGTCTAACTGGCAAGCATTTGATTCTCCTGGCAGTCAAAATAGTCTATAAACATTGTCTAGGAATTCCCTATAGTTATTTCTGTTAGGACTTAAGGAAGGAAGAAGGAAAGATTATTTGCTTTTATTTATATGCCAGAGGACACAGGGAAATTGCAATACTTTCTATACTTGCTCACCTGTAAGAGATCAAGGAAATGTATGGGTTTTAGTCAAACATCCCCTGTATGAAAGGAGAGCATAGGACAACTTATTATTTAGTGAAAGACAAAGAAGTCCTTTCTGAATGTGTTACTAGGACCACAAAATATACTTAGACCACAAGCTCAGACATGATCTGTCATTCCACTTTTTAAAACTCTTGTGCTTAAGTATTTGTTTATTTACTGAATTTTTTGGAAGATGTATCATTTTTTTGAGCCACTAAGAAATAAAGCATTATGCCTATTAAACTATGGCAAAGGCCTTTTCTATAGTCCTGAATAACACATGAATCAATGACACCAGTCTCTCATTGCTTTGAAATTTCTTCTACCTTCCAATGCATTGCTTGTACACAATAGACTATCCTTCTGCACATGTCTCAAGCAAGCTCCAAGATGGCTTCATCTACATGTAGGTAATAACCTTCCTTAGGTCCTATAAAACACTTTGTTGTTGCTTTATAAGAAAATGTGGAATTGATGTCATTTCTCTTGTGATGACTATTTGCATCACTATTGTCAAATGTATGCCCCATCATTCTCTTTCTAAGCCTGTGTATCATCTGAACAATAACCTTTTGTTTCAGTGCTGTATCCTGATGTAATCGTCTTGAAGGCATTTTATTTGGTGGTTAGACTCAAGCCTTGTAGTAACAACAGTGCAAAAAACTCAGTGAAAGTGATTAAAATATGAGCAGCCATGACTGAGTGTGCACATGTGAGTCAATGATCACCTCATCGAAGCTGCTACCTGGTCTACCACGATTGTAAGATATCATCAATTGTAAGATGCATTCCTATTTGAAAGATGTTAAAAATGCAAAATATATGTATATGTATGTACGTGTATGTGTATACACACACACACACACACACACACACACATATATATACAGAGAGAAAGTTCAGATCTTTGAAATATAGTATAAATTATTCAAACTATTTTATAGCATGTTTATGGAAGGTCTTATATTTGATTGAAAGTTAAATGGAAATGAAATTAATGCTGTATCTAATGTCAACTTATAACCCCCACTCTCCATTCCTACTTTGCCTCTCAGTCTCTCCAAGACCTTTTCCTCCTTCTAAGACAGAGATGGCTTTCCAGGTATCTTAGAGGTGTTGTTATATATTTAAAGCTGTTGCACAGACTTCTTAACTAAGTTTGGAGAGACACCTGCCAATCAATGCTGAACGGCTTTTCTTCCTGATCTGTCCAAACTTGGCAAAGGCATTGATGACAGTTGCTAGAACCTGATGCACAGCAGTATCCTTTACTGCAGTTTACCTGTGTCATCAAATCCCCAGAAACCATGATTAATAGCAGCGCTTGAATTTGTTCTCAAGTTGTATATTTGGCAGTGGTGAACTTTGATCTACAGTTTCACTTTAAAGAATTATTATGACACAAACTTTTCCTGTAATCTTTCAATCCAATTAAGCCCCAACACAAATGTCAGGTAGGGGGACATTTAATGCCATTGCTGTAAGCTGTGTGTTTATTACAATACTCTTAGCACTTCGATAAGGGGAGGGGCATGCCATTTCCAGGCACTGACTAGTCAGTGTGAAAGAGCAATTATGTCACCCCAGAAGCAGCCCAGTATGGGGTTTCTCAAGGTCACTTTTGATTAGGAACATGGAATGGAAAATGAACCCACAGGTAATTATAAGCCTGTAATTTAGTCTAAGGTAAGGTGATTTTCCTTTCATGTAGTTAGTTGGATTAAATTAATATTTTCTTATTTTTTCACCTTTATCCTTCTCCTTCTGCATTCAGTGTAGTAAGTATTTTTTGTGTTCTCCTTAAAATTTTTTTCTGCAGCTGTCCAATGGAAATATAATGTGATCCACCTATGCAATTAAAAATTTTCTAGTGGCCACATTAAAAAAGAAATAATGAAATTTAATTTTAGTAATATTTTTATTTAATCCAATATCTCCTAAATAAGATCATTTAACAATGTAAAAACTATTAAGGAGATATTTTACATACATTACTTTTTTAGACTGTCTTTGAATTCCAGTGTGTATTTTACACTAACAGCACATCTCAATTTGGGTGCTAAATTTTCAATGTACCCTTTCCAAAACAGTAAAGCTGAGTTTAAGGGGAAAATATTTTATATTGCTTCTATTTTCAGATTGAGTAAAATTAAAAATTTAGTTCTGTCACATTTGCCATTGTTTCAAGTGCTCAAAAGCCACTTGTGACTAGAGACTACCATATTGGACAACACAGTTTTCAAGCATCAGTAAGAACCACTTCTTATGATTTGGGAATTCAATTTTCACTCAACTGCACACTTTAACATACTCTATTTTATTCCTGAATTATTGGGAAAATTAGAAGTTTGAAGACTGGAATTCCTAGGAGGGCCTTATAGGAATCAGAACTAAAGTGAGGACTTTAAACAAAAGCCTATGGACCCAGGGTACCTAGCATGTATTCTTTAAAGTAAGGACTCATGCCTGAATCTACCAAGGGCAAGTACTTAATATCAAAGAACTTCTGTTTCTCTCTCTCTCTCTCAACCTCTCTCTCTCTCTCAATCTCTCTCTCTCAATGTACTTTCTTTTTAAATTGTAGAAGTTTTAGATTTACAAAGAAATCATGCAGAAAATGCAGAGTTCCCATTTGCTCCCCCCCACAACAGTTTTCCATATGATTAACACTTTGCATTAGTGTGGTACCTTTGCTACAATTGATGAAACAATATTATTATAATTATACTATTAACTATAGTCCATAGTTTTACATTAGAGTTCACTGTTTGTGTTGTATAGTCGGATACAACACAAGTGTTCCTTATTTATTCTAGTAACATATATGCAACCTAGAATTTCTCCCTTTTAACCACAATCAAATATATAATTCAGTGAAGTTAATTACATTCACAGTGTTATGATACCATCACAACCATCCTTTACCAAAACTTTCCGTCACTCCAAACAGAAACTCTGTATCAACTAAGTATTAAATCCCCATTTCTTACCCCTGCTCTAGTGTCAGCTTCTGTTTTTGTAGGAAAATATTAGGAAATGCTCTGTAGGTTATTCATAGGAATTAATGAGGGAAGGTACTTAAATGCTTGACACGTAGTGCTCAAAAAACGGTCATCATTACTGTGGGCATGTTAGCCTTATATTGACAATGTGAATGTAAGATATTTGAAGTCCCAAGATGGGTCTAATACACGACAGGTATTTAGTAATTGTTCTTTTTTATATCTATTATAGTAGCCACATAGCACTTAATCAGCAAAAGAAAAAAAAATCTCTTTATCCTTATAGGTGACTAGTGATTATGACTCAGAATGGATTACAATATAAAGACAACCTTTGAATGATTGTTGGGAGAAAGGAGGAATTTCTTTCATAGTTCATGAAAATGATAAGTGGTTTGTAATAAGTATTAAATATACCTGGTGTGCTAGTATTACATGCATTTTGGAAAGAAGACAGTTGAAACTGGGTTATGAATTTGTTTGTTTCTATAATAGAAGTTGGGAGAGGAGATCCGGGTGGGGTACATAATGTAGAAACAATGAAATTGCTCAGAAAAATGTGTAAATTTGTGGAATGGCTAGGGGAGCAGTTCCTAGTGTGTTTAGTCCCCTATCCCTTGGTCACTGGAAAGTAGAGCTTTGTTACCAGCCTAAGCATTCTCATGATGGCCTGCCTTTGCTTTTCCCTCTGCCACATGGTTTTAGATACAATCCAGGTTTTCTGAGAGGGCACTGTGCCAAAGTTTCTACGCTCAAGGACAAGATAGGGACTTTTGATGGAAATATGCCTGGTCTATGATGCAGCGCAATTAACAATGTACAAAGTATTAAACTAACATCAGCCGTAGTAGTCACAGGAACTGAGTCTCTATGAAGAGCATTGAAGTAATGGAAATCCAATAAAAAGTAAAGTTGAGTTGGCATTAGATAAGGGGAAAAGGGAGCTATCAAAGAGGAGGCTGGACTTGTCTGTTTAGCTGACCCGCTATAAATTGCAAGGAAAATCTGCTGGGCTCCAAAACCATCTTTCATCCTGAAATAAAACTAGGTTGGCTAAGGAGGGTTATCATTGTGACTTCTAGAGACTATGATGTGTTTCTACTGTTACTGAATTTATTAAAAGAAAAGAAAACTGTGCTGTATACAAAGTGACTCATTATGGACTTCCCCATGGGATGATTCTGTCAATTCTTAAAGTATGTGAACTGAAATGTTCTACCAGGATGAGTGTCCATTTAGAGATAAGAACAAATGTGATAGCTCATGAAGATTGTGATAATTTAAATTTTTTTCTTTAATTTCTCTTGTTCTATTGGTGCATTTGACTTTTTTTCCAGACTCATAGAGGTATAGTCATTGGCTTTTTAGAATATAATCTTTTTTTTTCCCTAAAGTTGGTCTTCCTGTAGACTCTATATGGGTAAGCCTTTGGGAATTCTCTTCAGCTTACCCCTTTTCTATCAAGAAGTGAGAAGTAGGCTTTCTCTGGCACTGATTTGAAGCATCCTTGACTTGAAATCAATAAAGGAAAAGAAGCAGGAGGGTTTCATTTCTCATTTTCTTCCCAATGCAAACCAATCCTGCTCTCACTCTCCTCGTGAACCCTGATGTGAGATTGTGAGTTGACCAAAGGCACACATACAACTGTGGGCTTTGGGCAGTACCAGAGAGGGAGAGCACTCACTCCAGGGATGATGGTACCACCTGAAGACTGGGAAGCCAGCAATAATAACCAGAAATTCTCTTTACTGTGCACTTACTATGTTTCAGATATTGTATTAAGCCCTTCATCTACTTTATATTATATAACCCACATTACAGTGCTACCCAATAGGTAATATTATTTCCCCCACTTACAGACGAGGAAAGTTAGACTCAGGGAGATTAAATAATTTACAAAGTTATGCAACTACTGAAAATTCAAGCAAGGAGGCATGCTAGGTCTGATTCATTCCAAAGCCCATGTTATCAGAGTTTGTAACTATCAGTGGGCATCAAAGTCAGTGAGAGTCTTCAAATTCAAATTCCCAGACCAAAGCCCTCCAGATTTAGACTCTATGGAGCAGGATCTAGGAATCTGCCTGATATTAACGAGCTCCTTGGGTGATCGCAATGGAGGTGTTCAGTGGATCATATGCACATCTACACTTTGCAGCAGGCATCCTATAGAAAGGGGGCATTTCCTGGCATCCCGCCACTCCCCTAGGTGTGAAGTCTGGGAATGCAGAATGAGGACAGGTAGGAAGAGGCCGAACTACCATTCTATCCCCTGAAAGGTAAGGTGCCTGCTGCAGAGAAAGCCCAGGTGGACCTTTTATTGTGTCTATGAGGCCTTTACTCAACAAAGGCTAAGCTTTTCCTCAGCCCCAATGTCTTCCTTTATCTAAGGGCTTCTCCCCAGTTTCCTACGTTTCTTTGTAATTTTCTTAATTTACATATCCAACATGTTCTTTGGAATCTGCTTCCAGTTATGTTTTGTGCAAGGAAAGCTTCCAAACTTCAGAATATTAAAAAAACTTGAAAAGCAAAGCAAAGCCTAAATTGATTAAAATGCACACACACTCAAAAGTTGGAAAAACAAGGGAATCAGGAAGTCCAGGACAATTTGGTCAAGTGAGGGTGAAAAGAGAAGGATGAAGGAGTAAGAGAAGGAAGTTTCGTTTTTCACATTTTATGGCTTCAGTTCCGAAATAACACCTTTCATCTGTGTATTGTTTCTTTTCTTTTTTTTAAGCAGCAAGTACTTAAATAATGCTTTCTATGTGCCAAGTAAAATTCTAAATGATTCATATACATGAACGCTTTTGCTCCTCAAAACAAATCTCTGGAATAGAAACCGTTATCATCTCCGTCTTATAGATATGAGGACTGAAGAACAAAGAGAGATTAAATAGTGTGCCAAAGGTCACAAAGCCTGTAATAGCACAGTCAGGATTTGCACCCATGGTGTCTGGCTCCAGAGACCATGCCCTTCGTTGCCCTGCTGTCCTATAACCTGCCCTATGATGTTGAACTTCAGGGTTACAAAAGCACCTCAGTAGTAAATGAGGCTCACAGAACTAGTAAGCTGCAATGCCGGGGTTTCATCTCAGATCTTCTTTCGGTCCAGGATCCCTTCCACTATATGTTACACATGTACTAGGTTCACAACAAATATTTGTTGAATAAATGAATATTCTAGAAAAGATACAGGGAGCATTTTTTTTAACACTGTGATACTGGGAATAGATATACGTAATTCTCAGTTGTAGGAAGCAATCTCCTTCCCCCCACTACATGCACACACACACACACACACACACACACACAATTTACTTCCCAGCTGCATATTATCTAAAAGAAATTGATAGGTGTCAAGTTCCTGCATAAATGTTTCCCTGAAGAGTTTCTTGCTGAGAAAGAATAAGTGTAATTTTTCATGGATGGAGAGAGGTATTTCTTATTTTGCATGCTTTTGAGGAATTGTCTGCCCAGACCCCAGCATAAACCTACCGAGCTAGTGGTGGACAGAGAATGACTGCCAAAAAGTGTCCCTCAGATACCCCAGCTGAATGGGGCCCTCCACTGTGACTGAAGACAAAACGTGTGAGCCAAAACACATGAGTTCTTGACTGCAGCCTGTAAAATCAAAGTTTGAGGCACTGCAGGAGCTCGTTTGAAATGTCCTGGCCGGTTTGCTGCAGCCCAGATGTTGTTCCAGTCACTGAGCTGCAAGCTCCAGTAATCGCATGACTTGCCCCGCTCTGCTGCAGGCCCGCTTGCCTCCACTGGCACTGCTCTGTAGATGTTGCAGATGCCACGACTCAATTCTTTGAAGTCAGTGTTTTTTCAAAAAACACCCCTTTCGACAGATTTGGCCCAACTTTTCATTATATAAGCCTATCTGTTGGAACATCTGTCACCATTGTGGCTTTGGCCCCCATCCTTCCCTGCAGTATAATAACTCGACATTAATAAATAATGAGGCAATGGCGAGTTTAACACACATATTATGAGGCACTGAGGCTAAAATGGCAGGCTTTCATCTTTGCCTCAGGAAGACCAACAGCCCAGACTAAGCAAACAAGTGAAACGGCGAGAGTACAGATGAATATTTCCAATCATTGCCCACGTAAAAAAAATTATAATGCACTTCACATAATTGACTGTCTCTTAATAATTCAAATTAACAGAAGAGCTGGGGTTCAGAGCTGGAGGTTTAACACACTATAGTTTCCATCCTATACCCTCCTTGGTTACCACTTCTCTGAATGCCCTCTTCTGCCCAAAGAAGGTATTTCTTTAGCAGAAATAACTACTCTAATGCAGTCTTATGTTGACCTCTATCACAAAGAATAATGACACAGTGTTATTAAGAACCTAGGTAGCACAAAATACACGAGAATCTCAGTGCTATAAATGTCTGGTTGCTCATTATCCTTTGTGGGAGTGTGTGGGTAACTTCTGAGCATATGCTAGTGAATGCCCTTTGTGCAAACAAGAGGAGGCAAATCTGGTTACGCTCTTGTGTGAAAGCCAATATTTTGAAGTTCAAATATATTCCTATTTATTAATGGGTAAAGATAATGTAAAATCAAGGAAAACACTCATAGGCATAAAAATGGCAAATGAGAAATGGTTCTAGCATTTGTTCTTTGGCACATACGCAGCAAAGTTTGCACACTCTTGACCTGTATTTATATGCCAGATTTAGCCCATCTTCTGCATCATGGAAGCTCTATAAAGCCAGAGACTGTGCCTGTCTGTTTTAGCCTGTACAGTTCCAACTTTGTGTCACGCATGTGGATGCTTAATAAATATTTAATGACAAAGGAAACAGCGCTGTAAGTGAGGACAGCTGCTATTATTCCCACTTCAGAGATGAGTGAATGGAAGAAGAGAGATGAATTGCCTCAAGCTTACATTGTGAGTCAGTCGCAAAGAGCTGCTGGGAAGGCTGGATCCCTGGATTGTGCCGGTGTTTCTTCAGATTTGGGCATGGGATACATATCTTTGGTGTTAACTTACAAGCAGGGTAAAATTAAACAAAAACACAGCTCTCTGGGACTCACATTTTAAAGAGAAGATGGTGCAGAAGCCAAAAATAAGAGTACCAAAGAGTGAGAAGACTAGCCAAATCAGTAGGCAGTGATGATGAAGTAGAAGATGGGATGTTTCCCTGCCTGCGCAAGGACTTCTCCTTAGTTCCTTGAAGGAGTGCTTTCTCAGGAAGGTGTAATTCAATGTAAATATGAAAATAACTTTTATTTCATTCTTCCAGCAATTCTTCTCAGCCTTATCATACCACCCATCAGACTTCTTAGACATGGAGAATAAAATTCCCTACAGACACAGGCTGGGTCACAAAGACTCTGCCCTTACTCACACCTTGACTTGATTTATCTGCAAGTGGTTGAGAACAGTATATTTTTAATACCATACTTGCATCTATTTTTAATCTTAATGCAAATTCTTATGCAGAAATGAATTCACTTTTAGTCCTGGTTCCATCACTTCATACTGTGATTCTGTAAGAATTATGTAATTTTTGCTTGATTCATCACATACAAGTCACTTTAAAGTGATTAGGCTCAAGCTTTTTGTAAAAATGCTGGATAATTTTGATGTTCATTTTTTTTTATCCTAGATTAAGTTTCTTTTTACTAGGGAGAACAGTTGAGTAATTAGCCTTTTCATAACTTAACCCAGTTTGTATTTCACCTTCTGTTTCTTAGTAATTCATGATTTGGTCTTAGAACTGAGAGAGGAGAACAAAAGCTTTATAAAATCATTCATACATGGATGTAATAACTTGGGGTATTTTATATCTACCCTGCCTAGAATGCACTTGTTTTAAGAAAATCATATGTAACTTTATAGGCAACTGTGTAGAGCTTTGCTTTGAAGAGCTGATATATTTGTCTGAGAGCTGTTACCAAAATATATTGTTATTTCTTTCTACTCTCAGCTTTGGACTCTTTTGGAGAAACTTCAAGTTGCTTACCTAATAACTGTCTTCCTTCCTTACTATTAGAACTTTGATTTTGTCTGTGGAGTTATTTTCCTCTCCAGATTCCCATTTGCTATTGGTGGCTTATAATATACTTTGGGCCAATAAAATACAAATTGACATTCGTTAGGGATTTCTTGAAATGTTTGCTTTCCTGATGGACGTTCCCCCCACTCCAATCATGCTTATTATTTCCCTCCTCTTTTCTTCTTCTGACTTAAAATATAGATATAATCTTAGAGGTGCAAGAATCATTTGTGAGAATGAACTGTCAAACATGAAGATGAAAACCAACAAGCTGAGGACAGTAAAGTGCAAGGATAGAAGGTTAATGATGAGCGATTGTCCCTATACAGGACTGTCTAAACTTTGGTATTTATTATGTAAGACATATAAGCTCCCGTTACTTAAGCACATAGATGGATCTTCTGTAACATGCAGATGAACATATTTCTTACCTTTTCCATCTGTTTAGTGTTAATGGAGACCCTCATAAGTACACAGGAAACAAAAAATAAACTCCTCTCTGTATCTACTCTAAATTGAATAGGGAAGAAAATGTATAAATCTGTACTATAATATAAGGCATTGTGTGTTAAGTGCTGTAAGAATGATAAGGACAAAGTGATAAGGAGCTAATAGGCTCCTTAACATAAGCCACCATTCTCCATGAATAGCTAGTAACTCCTGAAAGAATCTCTCCACTGATTTTGACACACATGCCCATGCACCACTTGTGGTGGTGATAAACGTTAAGATCAAGAACATAACTTCTCTGAAAGAATTCTGATATTCCAATTTTAAAAAAGAATGTGCTATAGAAGCCAAGAAATAAAGGCACAGACTAGAAATGGGGCCACCAGAATGAGTGGTCAGATGGTTAGCCAGAGAGCTCAGGGGAGGGAGGCTTTGAGTTGGGGCCTTGAAAAATAGGTAGATTTGTGATAAACAGAAAGGAGGGAAAGCATTTTGGACAGAGAAAACAGCACCAGCAAGTTAGAAAATGGAAAACACTAGATGTGCTTGTGCAATGGTAATATAAATTGAGGGGCAGAATTGTTCCCAATAGGGGAATTGTAAAGGATAAGTTTAGAATTGAAGATTTAAGTCAGATGGCAGAGGGCCTTCTATGTCAGACCACAAATTTTGGACTTTTCTCAGTTGGCTAACCAGAGCCATGGGCACTTTTTGAACATATGAGTGGCAAAAGTAAAGCCAACTGTGTGGGTGGGGTTGGCTGTACAGAAGGAAAATTATTCTCAGCAGAATTGGAGATTGGAGGAAAGGACGTGAGGAAGCTAAGCCGTAATCGAAAGACTTTAAATTGGATCCTCAACCATATTACAATGAGCTACTGAATCAGTAACGCAAATTCAAGGTGGAATTGAATGGTAATAGAATGTGGAATCTCACTTTTAGGAAGGATCAACAATTTAGCTTAATAGCCAATATAGATAAATGCCCTATTTTCTTTCCTTCTTTCCCTGCATCCACCCTTTCTTCTCCTCCCTCCCTTTTCTTCCCTCCCTCCTTCCCTCTTGCTATTCACAGCTTTGTTCCAATCCTGGAACTGTCGACTTTGAAATCTTTAGGCGCTCCATAGTGTGTATATGTGTGTGTGTGTCCACATGTGCATGCTTGTCAAAATCAGTGGAGAGATTCTTTTAGGAGTTACTAGGTATCCAAAAGGAATGGTGGCTTATGTTAAGGAGCATATTAGTTTCAAATTGTAGTCCTTTCACTTCTCCTTCTTTAGATGCATGATGTAGGGAACCTCATGACTCCACAGAGGCAAAACCTTGATGATGTAACAGGTAGATCATGTGCTCTCCTTTCTAATGCTGCCTTTTGGTCTGGAATAAGTGTTTGGGGGGAAATTATCTAGATGAGCAGAAATTAAACTGAACTGTACTTCCTGCCCTCACCCTACTCCTTCCAGAGTAAGGGATATCCCTGTTTGTGTGTGTGTGGGGGGGGGGGGAGGGGGGTGTTTGCTTTTTTTTTTTTTTGCCTGCTGCATATTTGGAAGGCATTCAGCTTCCACATGGTGAGTATTCAGCTTATTGCTATTTGGAGGGCAGGCTTGGAAAGTGAGAACATTGCTGTTGCCCTTTCTGTAGACAGTCAGAAACAAACAAACCAAGAAAATCTATAGGCTCCTAACAGATGGGTTTTAAAAAAGTAGGTCATGTTTTGAGCCCACCAACTTTGATGACATCTCTCTAACAAAAACTGGATTCCTAAGTGTCAGGACAATACAAATGAGGTTCTAAAATGGTGTCTGGATCTGTTACAGCTTCCAAGTACAGCTGGGAAAAAAATTGTGGAGGGAGGTCTCCAAGGACTCAGAAAAGTAAAAAACCACGCTGGGAAGCCCTGAATTCATTGCCCCCCCCCCCTTTATTTTTCCTGATAGAAGAAATTGGGATTGACTCCATCCTGAGAGAATAAGATGATATGGCAATTTCAGAGAAAAAAAAAAGTTTTCTTTTTTAATGGGTGTGTGGGGCAAGTACCCTGTTTTCCCTTTTTCAATAAGAAATTTGAAACATAAAGAGGCTAAATTCTAACCAGACAGAGAAAGTGTTGCTGCCTTGCTTTTAGATGCTGTTCCTGGCAATTGAGAAGTTAGAAGGGGGCCTGAGGAGGGGAGAATCCAATCCATTGTCCACCTGGCCCAGGATATGTGTACCAGGGAGCCCTTTTTTGATAACAGAATTATGTACAACTCAAGTTAATGACCTTGTAGCTCAGAGAAAGACGGTTTTAGATCTATGAGCACTCACAAGAATAAGATAAAGTTCCCTTGTGTATACTCCACTTTACAGTCTTGGAGAGGGAAAATAAAATCCTTTCTTAGATCCAAAATATGTGTGGTTTCCCCGGCTTCATATCTCATTGCTGAATGAGAACAACAATTGGAAGCCAGGAAGCACATTTACACATCAACACGGTTTTGCCTCCAATGGAATGATGGCAAATAGCCTCCCCAGGTTGCCTCTTGTTGATTGTTTGGCTGACCCAAACGCTAGTCCATCAGAAATCTGTTTCCTAAACTCAATACCTGCAAAATGTTGCTGAGTTAGAAATACTTTTCCATTACTCTTTGTTTTGTCTCAAGAGGGCTAGTCTTACTTCTTCCCTGCCTTATGATACATCTCAGTCTGAGAACCATAAAGATTTCTTTTATGCCTTCTTCATCTCCGATATAAATTTTGGCCAATACAGGGAATTCAGCATTGCTGGATGTCACCAACAATTCTGCACATTTGCTGATTTTTATTATTTTTTTTTCCAAAATTGATTCAATAGAATGTCTACACAATTTATGAAGGTAGATGAACTTGTGTCATTAATCCTATCTTTCCCTGCCCAGTCAACCTGAAGAGTATCAAGCATTTCATGTTTACACTGTGTCAGGAAAGAAGCGGGAGAGATAATACAACAGCAGCAATAGATTGCATTTGTTTACATTACTAATAATATCTAACATGTATCGAGCTTACCAAGAACCAGGTTATTTGTAAATACTTCACATTTTCCCTCATCTAATCTTTGCAATTTTATGAACTAGGGTACTCTAATATTCTCACACATAGTAACTAACTTCACCCAATGAACATGCATTGATCATCTCCCCTGTGCCAGATGCAATGAAAGGCACTGAGGATACAAACAGACATGGTCCATTACATTCTTCTGAAATCTTGCATTCTTTTTACAAGCCTGTGAGGCAAGCAGGGAGGAAAAATATTATCTTCATCTTAAAGCTTAGGAAACTGAGGCCTAGGTACAGATATTTTTCCCAAAGGAACTGTTACAAATAAGACCTAACTAACAGGAGTGGAAGTCAAGACTCGATCTTTGGGATCCAAGGTGGTATTTTTTAATCCAGAATGAAATATAAGTATAGAAGAAAAGAATTATTGAAGCATATATATATATACACACACACATATATATACATATATGTATATATATATATGTATATATACATATGTATATATATATATATTTTTTTTTCCTTGCATGGGCAGGTACCCAGAATCGAACCTGGGTCTCCAGCATGGCAGGTAAGAACTCTGCCTGCTGAGCCACTATGGCCCACCCAGAAGCATTTATATTGTAGAGACATTTATGGTTCTTAAACCGTGGGGAAAGAGGCATATTTTATGTAAATTGGGTCACAGGAGTTGACTTATACATGACCTTGATGGTGTTTGAATATACTGGAATTTTTCCTAATCACCCCTACTCTGTCACTTTTCTCTTTCCCATCATATAAAACTATTTTTGTGACAGAGTTTTACGTGTTATGTGGAAAACTATTGACCAATTGGATGGAAATAGAGTGGCTCATAAGTAAAAATCTAAAAATGTATTTTCAATTATGTTATTGGATATGGCACTATGGACAACGAACTGCTGTTCACGTAGTAAAAACACAGCAAGAGGAGGTTAGCAACAGAATCACATGCTTAACATTTAGACAGCTGCTGAGCAGACTGAAACTGTCCACTCATTGCACATGTTTTGTGACTGTTTATAAGGAGAGCTGAGAGTGAGGGTGTGAAGGCTGGATGCCTCCAGTCGTTACCCACTGGGGATTGCTATTCCCCATGCACTCAGCATGGGCTCGCTCTGAAATAACTCTGTGGGAGGGACAACGACATGAGATATTCACTTTCCTCCAAGCCTTTGATAGGAGGTGTGTATTTTGTTTTTAAGATCCTATGGACTCTTCCAGCTTTCTTGTTCTTATAGGTAGAGTTCAGAAGCCCCTGTAAAAGAAGAAGGAAGACAAATTCTAAATGAAATGTTTTAGTCCACAGAACTTAAATTACCCTGAATTTTGACTTCTTTACCTGTCTTCAAAATGACCTGAATTATGTTATTCACCCAACATTTTTGAGTAGTCCTTTTGGTCCTATGGGCACATAAAAATTCATTGAAGGTTTTTCTATGAACTCTTATAAGAGAACTTTGCTCTATTTTTGCAAGTCCAAGTTCAGTTGTGGGATTTACTAACTGTGAGATCTCAGGAAAGTTCCATAAATTCCTCTGAGCTTTAGTTTCCTTTTCTCTTACAAGAGAATAACAATAGTACCAAATTAATAGATATATAAAGCTAAATTATTTAATGCATATAAAGGATTTAGAACCATGCCTGGCACATAATCAGCACTAAGTAGGCACTTATTATTATTATTATTACTGTCATGTTAAATATATAAACTGATCAATGGAATTTCTGTAATGGAGATGTTTGGGTGGTATTATGTATGAAAAGTGATTATAAATCTCCAGTTTATCTGACAGAGTTAGAGGAAAAAGTTGCCATTAGACAAACTATGCAGTATATAGTACTAAGTCTATTATTATATTTGAAACTATTATATCTTCATTATAAAAGGAATATTCACTTGCATGTTAATTTTCCTTTGGGCCTTTAAAATATGGACTGTATTCAAAATAATAGGTAGGATAACAGATTTTAAAATTAGGTAGGTCTCAAATATGGGAGGCGGAGATGCACATACCACTGTCCATCTTTCTTACACGTCACATGATGATATTTCTTGGACAGCGACTCTGATGAGCAGTTTTCTCATCATCCCTCACTCCTCCCACCTATTTCAGTTGAGAATCCCTAGCAAAGGTGGCATGTTTGTCATGTCTATAAGATCTTAGCAAATTGGTCTCACTAGTTCACTTACCAGTCTGCTCCCTACTACATATAGCATTAAAATAGAAAACCGGTGAATTAGAAAAACATTTAAAGCTGCTGCATCCCAAATAGATTTGTATTTGAATGTTATTTCCTCTTTGCTGATATTAGGATACAACTTAAGATTGCTCTAGTTTTGACATCGAAATGTAATATATCACCTTCTTTTTAAAAATTGGATCAATAATGATGAGATTAAGTTTTCTCTCTCAATGAGTTGGATATTTCAGTGTTGAAATTGCTAACCCCAAAAAGGTCATTAGCCATACACAATGAAATGCTGACAAAAAAACTTCCAAATATATCACTATTGGATATAATAGACAATATTTGGGGAACCCTATTTATTAGGTTCAGCTTTTCATAGCTTCTAATAGAATATAGAAATTAAATTGTTTCATGGAGTATATCAACAGAGTCAACATGAATAACGACTGATATTCTATTCAGTTAATATTTACTGAGACATAATCTAGGGAAAATTACAGACCTTCTATCTCCTCTCTCAAAAATAAGACATTCATTTAAGAAAACTGACTGGAAACAACTGAATTAAGGAAGATTTGGCAAAGTGGAGGAAATAGGATCAATTCTGGGCCTCAGAATTCATTTTGATCTTTGTTGTGGTTTGACCAGTCACCCTTCCTTAGGCTCGTCTCACCAATTTCTAGTAGTTGGAATGGCCTAGATTATTTTTATAAACAACTAGGTGGTATGTTATCCCTGGGAGGGCGGATCTAGGTGAATTGTCAAGAAATTTACAATTTAGTAATCTAGGAAACATATACAGAAATAAAGGATTGGAGATGCTATGATAAAAATACATATAAGATCTAATGTAAGCACAAAAGAGAGGTGTTAATCTAAAAAAAAACCAATTTGGTTGAAAGTAAATTAATTGAGATGCATATTTGGTAAAATAATGAATTGATCAAATATCAATATTTCTAATAATCATTTTTAAATATATTGGTAAGCTTGTGGGAGCAGTTTTTCAAATTTATTATTAGTTTTAGGCATATTTGCTCATTTCCCAGAGTTTTTGAGCATTTAAAATAAATTTTAAAAAAATAAAAGGAAATCACCTGGAAACATGGAGAGAGTGAGTCCTCAATCCTTTTGGGGTATAAGTAGCATGTGATGATCAAGTCCTCCCAGAAGTGATATTTAAGTTGAGTTTTGAAAGCTGGCTGTGTGCTTGTCAGGTAGATAAGACTCAGGGATGGAGTGGGAGTGGGGGGACATTTCAGGCAGAGGGAGTTGCTCTTTGCCCAATTTAATGAATTTTACTTTGTATTCTACTTTTGTTTGCCTTCCCCTTAAGTGCATGGCCTGAGCATTCCTGGACTTGGGCCAAGTCATCCAGATGACTTGATGGGCGGGAGGCTGAGATGAAGACTTCAGAGGTGGGGAACTGTACACCAGATCAGAAGGGGAGTTGGTGCATTAGGGAGCCAAGGAAGTAGGGAGATTGCCAGATCCTGTGTATAACTCAAAGGGATGAATTCCTATTGTTTAGAATCTGTGTTATTATAGCAACACTGTTATGAAGATACTAAGCATTGGAATAGCAGTAAGGAGGTATGAGAGTTTGAAACAATTGTGTACCCCAGAAATCTATGTTCTTTAATCCTCATTCAATATTGCTGGGTGGGATCTCTTTTATTGTTTACATGGAAATGTGACTCACCCATTGTGGGTAGTAACTTTTGATTAGGTGGTTTCCATGGAGATGTGTCCCCATCCAATCAAGGGGAGGTCGTCTACTGGAGTCCTTTAAGAGAGAAACATTTTAGAGAGAGCTTCAGTGCCAACAGAGCCCACACAGCCAGAGAACTTTGGGGATAAAGAAAGAAAACACTTCCAAGGAAGCTGTTTGAAGACGCCAGTAGAGAAACATAGCAGACATCGCCTGTGCCTTTCCAGCTGACAGAGGATTTCAGGACCTATCAGCCTTCATTGAGTCAAGGTATTCTTCTCTGGGTGTCTTTTCAGTTTGGACATTTCAATGGCCTTAGAAAAGTAAACATGCAATTTTGCAGTTCAGCAGCTTTAACAAATTAAAACAGGAGGAGACTCTTTGGCTCTAGCTAAAATTCTTCAGGAGTGCTAAAAGTAGTTCTAGGTCACCGTGCCCACTAATTACGAACAGGGACAGAAGCAAACTTTCTCTGGAGGAACATTTCCTCAAATTCAGATGGTAGAAACTTCCACAGAAAAATATTAAACCACAATTTCACATGCAAAAATTACCAAGCACACTAGAAGACAGGACACTGTGAAGGAGAGTCAGTAGAACGAATAAACAAAAATTTTAAATCTCCATGGATTACTGAGTTTAAAAAGTTTAATATATATACAATGGAATACTGAGCAGTTATAAGCCGGGATGAAGTTGTGAGGCATACAACTAGGTGAATGAAACCTGAAGACAGTATGTTGAGTGAAATAAGTCAGAAAAGAAAAGGCAGACTAAGAGAAAAGTCTCACTAATATGGACTAACTATAACGTGCAAACTCTGAGAATGAACTCAAAAGCATAGGTTATCAGAGGAAGGCGTACTGTGAAGGTTCCTAGATTGTAAGCCCTTATAGGAGTCACATCTATTCCTGAGTTATAACTGTTACTTCAAAATTCTGAGATACTGAGCTTTCTATGTATAATCTGGTCATTCCCTGGAACTTCGGGTATCTATATTACATGTGAGACTGAAAGCTAGAGTTCTACAGCTATGAAAGTCATCATTGCTCCATATAGAAACTGTTGAAGAAAAGCTAAAAAAGAGAACAGACTTCAATTAGAGATATGAATGAAGCTGATCTGGTTAGGACTAAGGTAAATCAGAATACAGGGTAAAGGATGATATTGACTATATACTAAAATTTCAACTTCTGTGTGATACCAAAAGAAGAAATGTTTATTTGGTGCAAAAGTTCAATAGCACAGTATCAAATTTTGCTTGTATGATCAATTTATTTGAACACCATAATTACATGGAACCTTGAATAGGGAGTGAGATCTTATTGGTTTGTACAGGTTGGTGTGATGCCCTGACACATCCCAGAATAACCTGGGCAGAAAATAAAGAAATATTTGCAAAGCACCCTTGAGGGACTGGGAGAAAAGGTAGAAATATTAAACTTCTCCACCTGGGGATTCCCTGATTTTCTACAAGCATTGGGAACAACCAATTTAATAGACCAAGACCCCAATCTTGGGGCCTGCTCTTATGAAACTTATTCCTGCAAAGGAGAAGCTAAGACTACTTATAATTATGCCTAAGAGCACCCTCAGAGAATCTCTTGCTCAGATGTGAACACTCTCTCTACCAACTCTACTCACTGCCCTCTCCCACTACATGGGTTATGACTCCCAGAGGTGTAAATCTCCCTGGTAATGTGGGACATGACTCCCAGGGTTTGAGAAAATCTTCTTGACTTAAAAGGGGATGATAAATGAAAATAATGAAGTGTCAGTGACTGAGAGATTTCAAATAGAGTCGAGTGGTTATCTTGGAGGTGATCTTATGAATTATATAGATATCCCTTTTCAGTTTTTGGTGTATTGGAGTAGCTAGAGGGAAATGCCTCGAACTGTTAAAATGTAATACAGCAGACTTTGATTCTTGAAGATGAATGTATACCTGTATAGCTTTAATGGTGTGACCATGTGATTGTGAAAATCTTGTGACTGACACTCCCTTTATCCAGTATATGGGCAAATGAGTGAGAAAATAAAGACAATAAATAAATAAATAATAGGGGAGATAGTGGTTATGGGTTGTTTTGGGTGTTCTTTTTTACTTTTATTCTTAATTATATTGTTTTTGGAGTAATGAAAATATCCACAAATCAATTGTGATGATGAACGCACAGCTATATGATGATACTGTGAACCACTGATTGTATAATTCACGTAATTATACGGTATGTGAATATATCTCAATAATATATTGCATTTGAAAAAAAATTAGAGGATATGATTTCAAAGATGAGCATAAAATAAAAATGATATTTAAAATAAAAGCAACCCAACTTTTAGAAATAAAAGTATAATTTTAGAAATTAAAAAAAATGTCAGTGGAGGGATAAAATCACAGAGTAGACTAGTTATAGAAAAAATTTGTGAACTGGAAGAATTATCTGAAAATTCTTCCTATAATGTAGCGGAGATACACTAATAGAATATATGCTAACAAGACTGAGAGATGCAGAAGATGGAGATAGAGGGTCTCAAATAGAAGTTTCAAGAAGATAAACTAGAGAGAATGGAGGAAAAGAAATATATAAAAAAATAAAGACTGAAAATAAAATTAAATTCTGTGAATTTTCCAAAATTATATAACTACACATTTCCAAGGAGCACAACAGCCCAAGAAAGATAAGGGAAAAAAGCCTATACTAAACACGGACATAGTAAAACTTTTGAACATTAATACAGGAAGATATTGAAAGCAGCCAGAGGGAAAGGGCAGAAAATTCTACAGGAATAACAGAATGACAGCAACTAGGAAGCAATCAGAAGCCAGAAGATTGTGGAATTATATTTTTAAATGCTAAGAGATAATCACTGTCAACCTACAATTCTGCCCTCTTTCCGCCCCCAAAAAACCCCACCTTTCAAAGATGAGGGCAAAAGAAAGTATTTTATGGATAAACAAAAAAGTAAGAGGATTTACTACGAAGAGACCTGCACTGAAGAAACTCATAAAGGATATATTTCAAGAAAAAGAAGAATGACTTCAGAAGGATAGTACGAGATACAAGAAAGAACAGTGAACACTAAAATGATAAATATATAGGTAAAACTAAGTATTGTATAAAATAAAATAATTTATTATGTTACAAAAAAGACTAAAATATTTGAGAACAGTGATTTTTAAGTTCATTGGGGGAAATAAGCTCTTTTAAAGTTTATATTGTCCATAAAGGATTCAAGATATTGCTTAATTTTAGATTTTGTTAAGTTAAACATGCACAGCAAAATTTCAAGTGTAAACCCTAAAAAAATAGAAATCTAGTTAGTGGTGACCTGGTAAAAGTATAATGATGTCTTGTCTTAAAACAAAACCCTGATTTGTTTTGCAAGTAGAATGACATAAATACTCCCATGTGACTGATGTAAAGCTATTAACACCATGCCACTGAACTTGAATTGGGAAAAGATGTGCACAATTGACTCTCACAAGCTGGTACCAGCTAGCTCCAGCACACCTCTAATAGAATATACAAATAAATCCCAAAGCCATTGAGAGAGAAAATGAGACATGAAAAAATTAACAGCAAACACTCAAGTGGGAGCAGTTAATAGGAGTAAAGAAAAAGAAACAGAAAAAGTGGGACAAGTAGAAACTAAAATGTTAGAGGATAAAATTCATGTAAAATATATCAATGATCAAAATAGATATAAGTGGGCTGAATTGAGCTTTATACTATGCAAAAGACACACCCAGAGCAAAAGGAGTCATAAAGAAGACCTTGAAGGAGAAGCCAATGCATTAAAAGGAAAATCAGGAGAGTATTGTGTTCTGGAAGCCAAGTTAAAGGGTTTCAAGGCAAAGCGAATGATCATATTAAAAGAGAACATTAGTACTCACTAAATTAATCATGTTGATTTCAAGCCTCCGTGTGTTAGGTTGGAGCTGTGTAATACTATTCTGACCATTCGGGTGGGGCTCTCATAGTTATTACTATCCTTCATTTATTGGGAAGGAGGAAGGACCATACTACTGAATAGATGATTCCCCCAGGCTAGTGGAGTCATGTACAACTCCAACAAATATCCACTGAGTGTCTATTTTGTCCTGGGCACTATGCTAGGTATTGACCATGAAGTAGTGAATAAACTAGACATATTCAATGCTTTCACAAGAGTTTATATTCTTGCTTCAAGTGTGTTCAAGCCATGGGACCATGTAATTTGCTTCTATAACTCCTTTCATAGTTTGGTAATGTATTTCCCTTGTAACCTTTAAGAATGGTAGCTACCAGACTATACTAATATGTGTATGGCTCCCTTACTTTCTCTTTCTGTGCACCACAAAAACACAGCCCAAGGCTCTCCAGATACTTCCCTGGAAAATGACTCCTCTAATGCTGAAAACCACCGGTTTGTCTTGTTTTGTCTCATCATAGTCAGTCACATAGTTTTTCAGCGTTGGCTATGTGTATGGGTCCTGTGTTAAGAGACATAAAATTACAAATGCACAAGTACATCAATACCCAGACACAAACATACACAAGATCTTAGTGGCTTCAATGCACATAATATAGGTTTGTATTCTGTAGTGAAGTTCACTAAAGTCTGGAATAAACCTGGAGTTCAGGCTGATCAGAATGGCACCTAGATGATTCACCAAACTCCAGACTACTAAAACTAGAGGCAACCAGAGATATCATTTAGTCCAGTGTTCATCAAACTTTCTTTTACCACAATACAAAATGAGAACTGTATTTCAAAACACATACAAAACCAAATGACTGAAAAGTCTCATGAAACAATATGGGATATTCTGTGATATTTTCTCTCTTATTCTATCCCATTCTATTCATTCGGCTGAACAGGTAATTTTTAAATAGATTTTATGCCTGACATATTGCTATAACTCACGGTTTGAAAAATACTATTTTGGACCAGTCCCCTTATTTGCCAGAAGACAAGATTGAAGTTTGGAGACACTACATGAGTTGTACAGGGGGACAGAGTTATTGCTGAGCTGGGACCATTGCCTGGGTCTCCTGGTCCAGAGAGTTGTGTTCCTCTCTTGGGGTGACTTACCTCTACTTGAACCCTTTGGAATCGGAATAAGGGGAAGGGTACATCATGTGTGGCTCTGCCCTATGTTTTCCCTTATGTCTAACCTCTGGCAAGGGTTGTCAGAGAATGAGGTTCTTCAGAACCTTCAGGGCTCTTCCCTTGAATGCTAAGTGGGTCCTCATCAGATCCCTGTGCTCCAGGAAGGCAAGGATTTGAAGACAGTCTTCATTTTTCCTAAGCTAGACAATTTGGTCTCATGGCAAACCAAACTGTAGTGCAAAATGTGAGGTGAGTTTGCCCTAAACCCTTCATTTATCTTCCTTTAATCAAACAGACTAAATGTTTTCATTGGAAGGAGAAGATTGTTATCCTTGGCTTTCTTGTGTCTCCAGCAGTATTTTTCTTAAGAATGTGTTAATAGCTGAAAAAATTTTAACACGTCTTCAAGTGCCTCTCATGTTAGGAGATTATTCTCAGTTGTGGGAAAATTGGTTGTCAGTTTGCCTGGTATTTAAGGGAAACAAAAATGTTTCTGACAGGTAGATTATACTCTTACTTCAAATGTCCTGTCTTTACTGAATATGCAGCTGGAAGCTTCAGAGGGAGGGATATTTTTCTTGCCAATCCTGATTCCTTCAGTTTTCGGTCACTCCTTGGTTAACTTCAGGGCCAGTATAGAGAGAGACAGTTGGGAGTTTCCAATTTCAAGATCCTGTGTTGTTTGGCCTCCTTGTAAAGAGCTCTTTTCCCCTGCTGACCAAACTCTACTTTCATGTTCTGTTTGAAGAAACAAGAACGTTGAAGTAATAAATAGGAAATATATTATGTAGAAGGCAGTTCCAGAGAAGGTTGAAGGCCAAATGCAAGTAAAGGGAGGGGCTTACTAAGAATAGCCATTAACATTTTTGTTACCCCTCCAAAATATATTTTATTTAATGAAATTAAAAGATAGGGTGAGGGTGGAACCTGATTTCATCTATGGTTACAGTGTTGTATTAAATAGAGGAAATTTTCCTCTTTAGACATAACCTAGAATAATAATAGAGTCCCTATAGTACTTTTCTACTCATGTTACCTCAGCAACGAATGCTTTAGGGAAGATGCAAAAATGGTTAAAAATGGATTTTAAAACATTTTCTCTGGGCCTTCTGGGCAGATCTTCTGGTCAGCTTGCCAATCTCACCTGAGCTCACTTGTGCCTCTTGCAGTCAGCTAATAGGTTAGCTGGAAACCTCACAATCTAGGATGACTTCATTCATACATGTGACAAATGTTGTGACAAAATTGCTGCAACAAAATGTCATACATGATGAAAGAAATGCACTAATAATGGTACCATTAAATTAGAAACCAATTCATCTTTGTCCAAACTACTTTAACAAATTTTCTCAAATGAGACTAGTACGAGAAAAGTAGCAAGAATTGTTGAATTATAGAGTAGACAACAAATCATATAACCTAATATTGCCCTGCCATAGAATCGATTTTGAAATTTAGCTTTGACTTACTATTTATTGAATATCTACTAAATACAAGAGATGGACCTTACTCTCAAAGAATTTACAGTGGAGTGGGGAGTTTGGTATTTACAGGTAAGACTTTGATTAATCCCATCATTGAGAAAAGAAACCAGTTTTTGCCTCTCAGTTTACAGGGAGTAAAAACATTAAATTATTTCTTTCAATAATATCCCATCCAACTCTACGTTGTTCAGCCTTCTTTTCATACAATGCACCTGCTTTTCAGAAGATAAATCAGCCTGATCCTCAGTCTTGGCATTCATTCTCTTTCAGTTATCAGAACAGTCTTTTTAGCATGTGATACATAGCCCTGTTCATTTTAAAACCACAATCTCCCATCTTAGTTGATGCTCTTCACTTCCCAGGCCCCAGTGCAAGTTTGAGCTTTGGTGCCAGCAATTTGAAGTGGAAGCAGATACAGTCTGGTTCTCAGACACCTCTACCCCCCCTCTTCAGGGATCTCACCCCTCTGATGTGGGCTGGAGAGGAGAGGGGAGGGTAAATGTTTCATCACTTGGTAGAGCATGGTTGCAGCCCTCTCCTGGGTTGATGGTAAACTGTTATTCTTGTTTGTGGTCTATGAGCTTAATGGGGGAAAGGAGTGGTGCTCACATTACATGTAACTTCTTGTTAAAAATCAACTGGTCCTTTATGAGATTTGGCACATCTTACCAGCAGGCATAACCCCACTATCTTCCATGGTCAGATGAACATCATCGATCCCCAACACTCTCTTCACTCAGTGGCCATCCCAGAAAGACTATTTCAATGTTATTTCCCCATAAATGCCAATTGTTGGGTTTTCAAGCCTATATAGGACCCACATCTTCTATAACTTTGGGTTATGCCATAAAGGGTCACCTGTAGCCCCCTTCTATCTGGCAATCCTTACCGTGTCACCTTTCCTTTACTTCCTGCATCTGTGATTTCAGTGGTACAGGGTCAGAGCATTATGTTCAAAAGGGAAACAAAATGGTAGTCTGCTTTTCCTGTAAGCATTACCAAACTTTGAGTGATTTTTTTAGGCCCCTCTCTTCCTCACCCATGGGGAGGGGAGACATGAGTACTGAACTCCCTCCAAGGCCTCCTGCCCCTTTGCAATCGATTGGGTAGTGGTAACGCTAGTGGCAGGGACTGTGTTTGATTAATTCTGGATCTCTGAGGAGGTGAGACGAGAGGTATCTGGCTCCATTCCCTAGTAGTGACTTCCTGGACTTAGAATTTTGGATCCTTAGACCTTTCGTTCCCCAGGTATGGACTCTCTTGACAGTTCTGAGACAACAGGAAAAGTTCCATTTTATAGCAGATCTGAACCTAGTGCAACAAAAGGAATCTTACTTTTTGCTTGGGGATTGGGAAAGCCTTCACAGAGAAGGTCATATTTGTGTGGGGAACTTTTCAAAGCTCAAGGATAACTCAGTTATGTTTACACTATATCTCAACCACAAGAAACCAATTTTACCAAAAGAATAAATCACGGAGAGTGATCACAGTATGGGTATCACAGTAATGTATACAGGGAAGTTGTCCATCATGCTCTCACATGTGAGTACTTTCTTGTCGTTTGTCCAAACTGCTAATATATCCATTGCCTTTTGTCATTAGCTCTTCTCCCTTTTTATCGTGACTTCTTCCTCTCACTCATTTCTTCTTTAACCTCATTGGATTTGATGTACTTTTTCTTTATTTTCCTTCTCTTTTATCATTCCAGTGGCTTGGGCCCATCATTTTTACCCAGGGACCTAGCTCAGCTCAGAGGAGGTGGTATCGCAGGGCTGAGTCTTCTGAGTACTGAGGTAATCAAAACTTCTATTCACTGGAGATTAGTTTCTTGAAGTGGGATTGCTTTGGTTGAAAGAGAAAAAATCATCAAAGTCATTGTTTCCTCCTGTACCTTGTTGAGAGATTTGCCCATGGCCTTTCCTATTCCTGTGTCAAAATGCTTCCATTCTAACACCACTATCACCCCTTCCTGCCCTGACTTTTCTTGTTCTTTAGAGGACAGGGAATGGGATGGAATGAATAAAATCCTTCCCCCAGATCAAGCCTCTCCCAGTGACTGAAGGACTTTAATTTTATATATCCTTTGGAATCCAAGCAAAGCATTATCAAGAAAGTGCACATCACAGGGCAGTTCTGGGTTGATCTGAGGCTATTGTTTACAAGCTCAGCAAGAATAAATTTTGAGATGTTAGGCCACTAGGCACCAGTAAGCTCCCTGAGTGCAATCTTTATCTTCATTGTATCCTAAGTGCTGAGCAAGTGCCTGGCACCTTGTAGATGCTCAATAAATGCTTGACTAGATAAAAGCCTGAATGAATTTATATGGCTTTTAGTCCATAGATCTCTTCTCAATGAATGGGTTTGCCTGGAGCGGTTTGAATAGACAGCTTGGAAAGTGGCTTTCTGGTGTGGTCATTTCATTATCTAAGCCAGGAAGCAGGTTACACATAGACATAACACATCAGCATGTATTATTTCAGGACCAGAGTTGGCCCAAAGAAAGAAAAGCATTTCTGAATCAAGTATTTGCATCCTAATTAAGAGATGAAGTTCTGTGCATGAACTCTTGCCTCATTCTGTATCACTCAGGGGTACAGAATCAAAACAAAAGAAAACGTGTATTTTAAAAAGGCTTTCATGCGTTCACTAGTTCTCTTGCAACATGACTCCAAAGCTTATTACAACAACTTCTGTGGCCTTGGGCAGGCCAGGAAATAGTTTTAATTTGCTCAGGCCTTAAATTATAGACTACGCATTTGCAACTGTTTTGAACTAGTCAGGAAAGTCATAGTTTTCAACAGGTTTTAAAGGAGCCATTTCAGTTCACAGGTTAGAGTGTTTTAGATCATGTTAATGCAAAATAAAATGAAATTTAGGTTTTATGTCCCCTGAGGAGTGATGAAATTGAGCAGTTTCCAAGAAAAATGAATCCTGTTCATCCTGTATTAAATTGTTCACCAGAAGACATAATTTTTTCTTTTACTTTTGCTTTTTGGCAACTATCAGTTGCAATAGGTACTCAAAGTCAGCTAACACATTGTCAGGGCTTTAGCACAATCAACAGCTGAGAAAAGATCTTTTTGGGATGTATACTGGGTGAAATTCTTTTCTCAGGAGCTGGAATCCTGTTGTAAAAGACACAAATTCAATTCAGGCACAAACATTAGATTATAGTGTTTAATTAATTAATCCAATGATGGTACTCTTTTTAGGCTAGGTACTTTAGAATTGCATTTTGAGTATTTGCCACAACAGTACATAATAACTCTTAAATCTTTTAAAACTGTTTCCACTGACATTCATCTTTGTGTTCTAGCATGTCCCTTAAAAAAAAAAAAGCCTCATAAGTGCTTGTTGAATACATGAATGGTGATCTAGGTTTATTTAGGTGTGTATTAGAGAGGCTTGCATCTCTTAAAACTATTCCTGCAATTCCAGGCATTTCCACCAGGTGGACAAAGGAGCCTCTGGAGTTTGGTTAACTCTACATAAGAATAGTTAAGAAGGGGAAAGATCTAGAAACATGATCCTGCCCAGTTATTATTTTTATGAAAAAATTAGAACACACATTAATATAATCTTACAAATTTAGATACATTGGTAAGAGATGAAATAAACATGGAGGAGGGTTGTAGCAAGATTGAAAGTATAATATTTATGTGCAATATTTTAACTCTTACTGAATTTTTACAACTACTAACTTTACTCTAGTTTCCTCCTTTAACTCTTAAGATACTTTGCCAAAGTCCTATCTTTGGCCTGCCCACAAATAAGCTACTCAGATTATTCACAACAGCTTTTGGATTTACCATTAAAACCCCTCTAACAATTCCCCTCCTATGTTATGAGATATATTGCTTCCTAATTACTTTTTCAAGGAGATTTCCCATGGATGCTACTTTTTGCACTCAGCCTTGGCCTTCAGATTTTGCTCTTTCTCTCTATTCATTCTCTCCTAAAAGAAACACCAAAGTTTCTGTTTTTGGTAATATTTTAAGCTTTCAAAACACCATTAAAAATGATAAACTTTGTTAAGCTTGGGAACTATGTGTCTTCCAGATATATTTTAAAGGAAAAAGATCCCTGAATAAATATTATTCTTTTCAATGTATAATTCCCAAAGTGATTTCTCATCATCAAGTCAAGAATTTATTCTACATTTTCTTCCATAATCTTCATACCTTTTCCTTTCAAATATATGCTTTTAATTCAATTAGAATCCACCTTTAATAAGTAGAGATTCAGTTTTATTTTTCTCCATAGAGTAAACAATTTTCACAAACAATATCTACCACTGTTTGTGATGCCACATCTACCATACACATGTTAAAAAACATTTACGAGCTATTTTTTCCATCTAATTTTTGTGTGAATTTGTTCTTGTGCCAATAGTCTATTGTATATATTACCATAACTTTGGATGGTATCTATTAGAATGAATATCTTTTTTGTTTTCTTTCTCAAAAATTTATCATGAATTTTAGAATCATTTTGCCAAATCTCCCCACCAGAAGAACTTAGCTATGACTTTTATTTTATGGTCTTACCGAGATATAATTGACATACATTATACTGCATGTATTTAAGTCCATATTTATCCTTTTTGACATTTGTATACATACATGAAACCATCACCTCAATCAAGATAATAAAAGTATTCACCTTCCCCAAAGTTTCCTTGTGCTCCTTTGTAACCTGTCTTCCACTCCTCCTTGCCATTCCCCACCTTACAACCTCCAGGCAATCATTGATCTGTTTCCTATCACTATTGATTAGTTTGCATTTCATATAATTTTATGAAAATGGAAAAGTTCAGTATGGACTCTTTTTAATTTTTTTTTTCACTCAGCATAATTAGTTTACAATTCAGACAAGTTGTTGCACTCATCGGTAGTTCAGTCCTACTTACTGGTGAGCGTAGCCGCGTGTATGGTTTATCCAACCGCATGTTGGAGGACATTTGGATTGTTTTGATTTTTTGGCTTTTCCAAATAAAGTCTATGGTGGACATATACTTTAACGTCTCTTGTATAAATAACTAGAAATGGAATGACTGGGTTATATAGTAGATATTATGTATAACTTTCTTAAAATCTGTCCAACTGTTGAAAAGGGGGTTATTCCATTTCCACCAGCAGTGTATGAGAGTGATTAAATTTGCAACAAATTTTAGATTAATTTAGGGAGAATTAATTTATCTGAGTGTTAAATAAGCTCATCCATGAACATGATATACCCTTCCTTTCCTTTAGGATTTCTTTTATGTCTTTGAATAGAGTTTAAAATTTTTCATCATAAAGAAAGTATTTTAGATTATTTCTTAGATATTTTATAAATGTTGTTGCATATTATGTTTTCCAGTTGTAGAAGTATTATAGAAGTATATAAAAAGTTTTTGTAAATTGATTTTATATCTGGCAACATTACTATTATTCTATTATTAATTCTAATGTCCGTTGATTTTATGGGGATCCTGTGTAGAATTTGTATCTACAAATACCTCCTGTTTCTTTTTACAATTTTATTGCATTTATTAGAACTTCTTTTAGTTTTGTGTTATATTCTAAATGGTAACAGACATCCTTATCTTGTTATTGAATTTAATTTCCTATTGCGTATGATGTTTGCTCTACTTTTCTGTCAGATCTCCTGTGTCATGTTAAAGATATTCCTTCTACTCTTATTTTGGGGATATTTTTAAAGTTTTAAGTATATGTTGAACTTTATTGAATATTTTCCAGTATCTTTTGAAATGATGATATCATATGCTTTCCCTCTTTTCCCAGTAATGTGACAATTATCTCGGCATATTTTCTTAAATTAAACCTAGAATTCTCAGAATTCTTTTCAATAGCTGGCAGATTATTTTACTTATTAATTCTTATGCCTAATTTCACAAGTAAAATGAGCTTATATTTTCTCTTTTTGTATTGTTCTTGTTTTGGAGACAATATTTAGCTGTCTAAATATTTTATGACTCATCTATTCAGACATATTTCCTTCTTTTTCTATTTTTCACAATAACTTGAATAAAATGGGGATTTTATGTTTCTTAGAACTTATCTTCTGACTACCTGGGTCTGGGACTTTATTAGGTATATATGACTTCATATTTGCCCAGAAATTTATCCCATTTGCCTGGAGTTCATATTTATTGGCACACAGTATTTCATAAATTCTTTTTTATTGTGAAATATAACATATACACAAAAAGCAATAAATTTCCAAGAATATTTTAACAAGTAGATATACAGATTTTAAAGGTTGGTATGTGTTGCAATTCTGCAGCTTTTCATTTTAATCTTCTAGCTGCTCCAAGACACAGGAGACCAAAGAAATATCAATATAATGATTGAGCATTCATACTCATTGTTAAATCCTATCTTCTCTGTTATACTCCTCCTTTTCTTTAAATAATATATATATATATATATACATAAAAGCAATAAATTTCAAAGTACATCACAACAATTAGTTGTAGAACAGATTTCAGAGTTTGGTATGGGTTACAATTCCACAATTTTAGGTTTTAATTTCTAGCTGATCTAAGGTACTGGAAGCTAAAAGAAATTTTAGTATAATGGTTCAGCAATCATACTTATTTGTTAAACCCAACCTTCTCTGTATAACTCCACCATCACCTTTGATCTTTCTCCCACTCTTTAGGGGTATTTAGGCTATGCCCATTCTAAATTTTTCATGTTGGGAGGGGCTGTTGATTATATGGGATGGGGGATGGAACAAGTTGATGTTCTGGAAGGGCTGGCCCCTCTACAATTCAGGACTTATCTGGTCCAGGGACCCATCTGGAGGTTGTAGGTTTTGGAAAGTTACCCTAGTGCATGGAACCTTTGTAGAAACTTATGTAATGCCCTAGGTATTCTTTAGGATTGGCAGTAATGGTTTTGGTTGGGGTTTGACAAGTTATGATAGGTAGCAATGTCTAACTGAAGCTTGCGTAAGAGTGAACTCCAGTGTAGCCTCTAGACTCTATTTGAACTCTCTCAGCCACTGATACCTTATTTGTTACACTTCTTTTCCCCCTTTTGGTCAGGATGGCATTGTTGATCCCATGGTGGCAGGGCTAGGTTCATCCCTGGGAGTCATCTCCCATGCCTCCAGGGAGATTTTTATCCCTGAATATCATGTCCCATGTAGGGTGGAGGGCAATAGTTTCACTTGCAAAGCTGGGCTTGGAAAGAGAAAGGTCCTCTGGAGGTGACCGTTAGGCATTTCTATAGGTAGCCTAAGCTTCTCCACTACATACATAAGCTTCACAAAAGCAAGCCTCAAGATTAAGGCTTGGCCTATTGATTTTGGGTTAAACTTCCCTGAAGTTTAACACAGTATCTGGGGTTTCCCCAGTGATAAAGTTTAATAGTTCCGTAATTTTTCTCCCATCCCTCAAGGGACTTTGCCAATACTTCTGGATTATACGCTTACTATACTCTGGGATGTGTTCAGGCATTACATTAAACTGTACAGGATTAAAGGCTTTCATTTTTATTCTGGGGTCCCTGTGTTTGGATTGTTTAAATGATCTATCCAGACAGGTTGAGTTAGATTATGTGCTACAGAAAATTTAGGTTCTGGACATAATAACACTTTCTTCCTTTGGTCTCAAAGAGTAGGTGAAGTTCTAAAATACAGGTAATGTCTTCCTTATCCCTGTATTCTGAATTACCTTAATCCCAACCTGATCAGCTTCATTCTTATCTCTAAATACCAGGTTTTGCATATACGAAACAGCTCCTCAAAATCCAGAAATAATGATTACCGCTGTGGACTAAATGTGACTGCTATAAGAGCTTACAATCTAGGCCCAAAGTTTTCTTATATGTATTTCCTAAATGAGAGCATTTGCTCTTTTGTTTCTGGCTTATTTTGCCTCACCAAATGTCTCACAGGTTCATTCACATGGTTGTATGCCTCACAATTTCATTCCTTTTTGTAGCCACACTATGTTAGATCATATGTTTGCACCATTGTTTGCCAATCTATTCTCAGTCAGTACATCTTTCCCCCACCTCCATCTGCTGGGCCTCATGTATAATGTCCAAAATCCATAACATTCTTTTATAATTTTGAAAACCTCTAGTTACGGTAAGTTTCCTTTTTATTATGTATTTATTTGTTTACTTATACCTTTTTTTCTTTTGCCTTTGTTCAGTCTTATCAGGAGTTTATCATATTAATCTTTTGATGTCCAGTTTTAGTTTTGTTAATCTTTTGTCATTGCTGCTTATTTCATTGATTACTGTTCTTTCCTTTTTATTTTCTTCCATCTTTCTTTTTGTGGGTGGTGGTTGGGTGGGTGGTTAACTCTACTGCTCTTTTCATAACTTCCATATTGAAACTTGAGCTTATTGTTTTCAGTTTTTTCTCATTTTTTGGTAAAAGTACTTGAGAGTTTAAATTTTCCTCTATCAGTTTCTTGCAAGTTTTGATATGTAGTGCTTTCATGTCTTTCAGTTCTGTGTATTTCATAGTTTCCTTGCAATGTCCTTTATAGCCTTGGATTTTTATGTTGTAGAATTTTTTTTTGAAGTTTCTGGACATATGACATTATTTTAGAGCTCCTTTTGTTATTGATTCTAGCTTTATTACATTATTGTCGTAGAATATAGCCTATATGAACTGTATGAATATCTATTTTGCATAATTTATTCAAGCTTCATGTGTTGCCTGGCCCAATTTTGTATTTTATTTTCAAAGGAAATATGTTTTTCTGGGTATAAGTTGTTTATCTTTTTATGCTACTTACATCTTATTTTTTTATTTACTTGATTTGTAGAATTTGTGACAGGTGTATTGAACGTCCTAATATCTAGATTATTGATTTATCTATTTCTCTCCATAGTTCTGATTAAATATACCTATAAATTAAAAAACACACCTATATATACATGCATATGTGTGCATGTATATATATAAATGCTTATATATTTTATACTATTGGTTTATTTCCCTAGTATATAATATTTTTCCTTTTTTTAATGATGTTTGTTGTCTGGAACTCTATTTTTTTGATAGTAATAGAACTAACCCAGCTATAATTTTTGGGTAACAATGATCATTTACATTTATTTTATTTTCTATGCTATTAAGAACTTCTCATTCTTGATACATATTTTTATGGACCAAGCCTTATTTTCTGTTTCATTTTTAAATTTTTCTACATTCTAATGTTCAGTTTAGTGAACTTTAAAAATGTATAAACCTGTGCAACTGCAATGCTAATTAATATCTAGAGCATTTCCTTCATGCAAGAAAGTTCTTGATACCCTTTAGCAGTTAATCCATTTCCTATCCTACTACATAATGCCCTTAACAAACTCAGAGCTCACTTATATCACCATAGATTGATTTTATCTGTCGTAGAATTTCATATAAATGGAATAATCAATTATGTACTCTCTTGTGCCTAGCTTCTTTGTGCTCAGCAAAATATTTCTGAGCTCCATCCCATAGCTATTTATAATCCATTCTTTGAATATATTTTATGGAAAAAAATTGTTACTTTCTGAGGATACATTTTAAATTTTGGAAACAGCCAGGAGTTGATCAGAGTCAAATATACTTACATATTTGGAGGAGATGACATTTTGAGTCAAATATTTTTTAAACAGAGCATTATATAGAAAGAGCACATGGATTTTAGAATAGTCAGACCTGGGTTCTGATCCCAGCTCAGGTGCATGATCTGGGTGGCACAATGTAAGTTGCTGAACATCTATTTCCTTTTTTACACCTGGGACTATAATAATATAAGCTGACAAGGGTAGTGTTAGGTTAAGTGAAATAATATTTAGAATGTACTGATACATCGTTGGTGTTTAGAAAGGTATTATAATGAATTAAAATCAATATAATTGTATAACATCGTATCTAATACTTAAATATTTTTAAATTAATATAAATCACACTTCTTTACTTTCAAGATGTATGGTCATTAAAACTAGGTTGTAAACATATATCAAATGTGTAGACCTTGATAAATTTGTGGTTTGTAATTAGCATTTAATTTCCTGTGCATAAGTGGGTATTTCTAAAGTATTGAAAACCAATTTATTCCAAATAGTAATTTGATATTTTAAAACTATTGCCTGTAATAGTAATCTGCTTAGCAAGCCTTCTCCTCATATATTTGCAGTGATAATTCTTTGTCCAAATGATTACTGAGAAGGGTGTAATAAATTACTGAATTTTTACCGTTTTGCTGAATTGAACTGTCCACATGGGGCCAGTTTTTCATTTATTGTAGAAACTGTTCGCTCTTTCTTGGCAAAGCAGTGACAAAAAATATGAGAATATTATTTGAGCTCATTTCTACCTGATTCCAGAAATCACAATTAGTATTTCCCTATCACAGTATGATCACTCCCTTCCATAGTACGATCACTCCCTCCCACAGTGCAATCACACCCAAGCCCCATTGATTGATTCTTTGTTATAAATAAAATAACGATAGCAGTAATAACAAAGGCAAACATTCTTGGACCTTTATTATATGCCAGGCAATACTGATAGAGGACTTTACATCCATTATTTAATTTAATTACTATAAAACCTTATGACGCAAGTACTACTAGTATCCTTATTTTCTAGAAGAATCAGCTGAGGCATAGAAAACTATAATTGTTTACCTAAGGTCAGATAACTTTCATCAGAGCCTAGATTTATAATAACAGTAGCTAATATTCATTGAGAATTTACTACATTCAGGCATGAAGCGCATTGCATATCTTAACTAAACTTTGATTGTCCCAGCAACCCTGTGCATAAGTGCTATCATTTCACAAATGAGATTGAGGCAGAGTAGGGTTAATTAATGTGCCCATGTGACTCAGCTAGTTAGTAGAGGAGCTAATCCAAGCAGGCTGGCTTCAGCACCTGTGCTATACTGTCCCTTAATCTTGTCTCTCTTCCAGACAAGACTATTTACCAAGCACTTCAGTGTGTGTAGAGTACCTGGGGACTGTGGAAGAATCATATAGCTTTGTTTTCTTCAATGAATTTATTGCCTTGCCCAAGAAGTAAAAGGGAGACAAATGAAATCACTATGAGAAGAGTGAGGACTGAAGTCTTAGTACAGACACTGTTAGTAAAGAAAGGGTCGAGGGAGAGGTTTGTATGAATTGGAAAATTCTGTGATGTCTCTAGGAATCAGGTATGGAGGGGATTGAAACTTTGAGTACTATGAGTCAAGAGGAGGAAGAAAGAGAGAGAATATTCTGGAATTTGGAATAAACTATGAAGCATCCATAAACAATTTGTTTCTAATTTCAGGGTTAAAACTCATCTATCTTGGCATTTTTCCTCATTGGGGTGAGGGGAGGCGCAGAACACAGCCTCTCAGTATCTTGTGCTACGGCTCTTTCTATTTGTAAGATTAAATGGACTCTGTAGAGCCTTTTTAAAAAAACCTTCCAATCCTTTATTTCATCAGAGTGAAAATGTTTCATACCCTGACATTAACTGGAGAAGCTAATTGCCTTGCCTTTAGTTTTGGCAATAGTTTCCTTAACATAAATAATGGCAGGAAGAATAAAAATCTCTTGTGACACTTCAAATGTAAATTTGATTAAAATGACATCTCTTTATGAATGCAGTACATTTTTATGTTTTGGATCAAAGATTCTTCTGGCAGAAAGAAAGAGAATTAGCAGATTGGTTTAATGGAGAGTCTGTTTTAAAAGCTTCTAATTTTTCCTTTAATAATACTTAACTGGTAGATAGATTAATTTAATAATAGATTAACTCAGCATGTCCAAAACTAAGCTAATGATCTCAACCCCCCAAACCTGTTTTTTCTCCTGTGCTCCCTATCTGGGCTAGATAAATTTCTAGTCGCCACCTCCCGAAGCTGAACCTGCCCCTTCCACACGCCCTTATTCCCACACACCTATGCGCCACTGAGTCTTAACTTGTCCCCTCTTCTCTCACCCCTGACGTCTGATTTTCTCAGATTATCTCAGAAATAGATTTCAAATGCAGATACAGATCAGCTGGGTCAAATCAATGAATGAACCAGACCAGGTGGAGAGGTATTTGTGGAAGAAAACTGGTGCTTCTTACTGACAGGCAAAGAAAGCATTGTCCTGACTGAACTTGGGCTCAGCAGTGATGCTCTTTGGAATTCTAAAGTGTAGATGGGAATTAAGATTTGTGTGTGAAGTCTCTGGATTTTAATGTTGACAATGAATTCAGGTAGAAGCAAACTCAATGCCACAAGATGCCAATTCGTGACGTCTGTTCTAGTACTCTCCTTCTTCTCCATTCTCATTGCCCTTGCTCCAGTTTAGATCCATGGCGTCTTTTGTCTAAGATATTATGGCAGCTTCCTAACTGTTCTCTTTGACTCCAATCTTGCTCCCTCCTAAGCATCTTTTCATACTGGTTCCTGAGTGGGATTTTTAAAACATGAAATGGGTCATATTACTCCACTATTAAAACCAAACAAAGCACCTTTAATGATTCCTGTTGACTTCTGGTTAATTCTAGGCTTTCTGGCTTGGTCTGATATTTCATGTCCAACATACAACATAATGTGACAATCCCAACTTTCCTATGTGTGGTCCCTCTGGTTTTCCCAGCTTTGGTTTCAGCTTACTGGACCACTTGAATTTCTTGGAAGAACTTGTCAGATGCTTTTGTGCATTGCCCATACTGGCCTCTCTGCTGGAGATATTCTTCTCAAATTGGCCAAATCCTGCTTTTCCTGCTCAGCTCAAGTACCATGTCCCTTGAAGCTGAGAGCAGGGCATAGGAAATGACAAGCTTATAGCCTTTTCCAAGCCTGATCCATACCAACCATCTCCACCTTAGTCAGAATTAAAGTCTTTTCATCTTTTTTCATACCATTAGTTTAAACACCTGTCACTATAACTATGGTTAAACATACAGTGCACATCTATTGCAATTGTGAACTCGCTCTATTAGCAGATTCTAGGACAATGCTTAACAGATGAGAAACAGCAAACAAGTGCTCCCAAATCAAAGTTATTTAATAATGTCATCTAGTTAAAATGCATTATTGAGATTTTTCTCTTTAGAATTTATTATGCTTTGGGAGTTCAATGAGGAGAGATGAATGCAGACTACTTCTAGAAATGAAATCTTTTATTGAAGGAAGGGCAAGTCAGTGGTTGCCCATGTAATAATTATAAGCCCAGTGTTTTTAATAGTAATACCCCAAATTATGTCGCCTCTTTAAAGATTTCGAGATCATTTGTTTGGCCTGTCCTAGGTAGTAAATCAGACGTCAGTTTTCTGAGGTGGGTCAGAGTTTGAGATAAGAACTCAGGAGTCTAGGAGAGGCTGTTTAATCCCCTTGATGTGTACCATTTCTGAGACAGTTCAAAAGGATAGAGTGCATAAGAAGAAAGAGAACAATAAGTAGTGTGGGAGCTTCTTGGAGGAACTGCAGTTGGTACAACTCATAATTGACAACAAGACAGAGAGGACATACCTCCCTAACCAGTCTGAAAAGTGAAAGTCAGAGGGAGATACAACACTCCACACTTCAGTACACCTGGGGAGTAAGTAGAAATAGCTTCCCTAAAAATTTTACTAATTGGATTTTCTCCAGTAATAGCTCAAAAGAAAAGGGTATCTTTATAGCTAATATGCTTAATAAATCAAAATATGGGAAATTACCCAGTGAACATAGCTCTTAAAAACCAAAAGAAGTCAAAAGGGTTTCTTTTGCTTTACCAGACTCTCCATGTGGCAGATTCTAGGAACTCGTGCTTATCTGAGAGTTCTGTCACATGGCACTATCTCCTCTTAAGGGTTTCTGTAGCATTTTTAATATCAGGATAGGGAATGCTTCTCAGGAGTGCAAGATCGCATACTGGTATGAGCCACGAGTTTGGATGAATCTCAACTTAGGAAGGTTTCTTGCTTGGAAAATGGAAAAATCCGTAGTAAGAAGTTTTCTTCTAAGTGTTGTGACATAGGAGTGGAAACATTCTCTGAGTTTAATACAGTCTACAGGAAAAGCGTTTAGGCCGTCTTCTCTCCCACCAAATTAAAAGCAGGATAACATTTTCTGTGAAATCCTCCATTCATTTTTTTTTTGCCATAAAAGGCATAAATTTCATGGGCAATTAAGGCCATAATACAGAAATTGTGACATTGGACCAATCGATGACACAGTTAGTTGTTGAGTGGTACGTATCTTCTGCTTGAAGTTTCTCTCAATTAAAAAATACAGAAGGCAGTGCTGGAGCTGTGCCATAGAAGAAGGAGATGACCCCAAGACAAATCTTATGATACTGAAATACAAGTTCATATCACTGCTGTTCTAAACTGGAGTCGGGGAGAGGAAAGCTGTCTTCTCAGATGCTAACTTTGCATTCTTATAACTTTTGTCTGATTATCTTTTTTTAAAATTTATTTAGTAATTAAAAAATTCAACAACAAATAAACTAAAACATTATGTGACCATTTTGTTCTACATATATAATCAGTAATTCACAGTATCATCACTTGGTTGCATAGTCATCATTTCTTGGAACATTTGCATCAATTCAGAAAAAGAAATAAAAAGACAACAGAAAAAGAAATAAAATGAAAACAGAAAAAAAAAGATTATACGTATAATACCCCTTACCCCTCGCTTTCATTGATCAGTAGCATTTCAAACTAAATTTATTTTAACATTTGTTCCCCCTATTATTTACTTTTAATCCATATGTTCTACTCATCTGTTGACAAGGTAGATAAAAGGAGCATCAGACACAAGGTTTTCACAATCACACAGTCACATTGTGAAAGCTATATCATTATTCAATCATCATCGAGAAACATGGCTACTGGAACACAACTCTACATTTTCGGGCAGTTCCCTCCAGCCTCTCCATTACATCGTGAATAACAAGGTGATATCTACTTAATGCATAAGAATAACCTCCAGGATAACCCCTCGACTCTGTTCAGAATCTCTCAGCCATTGACCCTTTGTCTCATTTCACTCTTCCCCCTTTTGGTCGAGAAGGTTTTCTCCATTCCTTGATGGTGAGTCTCAGCTCATTCTAGGGTTTTTCTCAATTCCTTGATGCTGAGTCTTAGCTCATTCTAGGATTTCTGTCCCATGTTGCCAGGAAGGTCCACACTCCTGGGAGTCATGTCCCACGTAGACAGAGGGAGGGTGGTGAGTTTGCTTGTTGTGTTGGCTGGAGAGAGAGGCTACATCTGAGCAACAAAAGAGGCTCTCTTGGGGGTGACTCTTAGGCCTAAATTTTAAGTAGACTTGACCTATCCTTTGTGGGGTTAAGTTTCATATGAACAAACCCCAAGACTGGGAGCTCAGCCTATAGCTCTGGTTGTCCACACTGCTTGTGAGAATATCAAGAATTCAACTTGGGGAAGGTGAATTTCTCCCCATTCTCACCATTCCCCAAAGAGGACTCTGCAAATACTTTTCCACTCACTGTGATTATCATCTTTGATAGCATTATTTGGTCCAATTCCATGTTTCAAAGCACTTCTTTTTTCTCTAATTTTAAATCATGTGTTTTAAAACTGGATTTAATTTGTTGAAGGGTAACAAAATCTCACCTTGCAAAACACAATACAAGTTGATTCCACCAATTCCAATGTATCATTTCTTTTTTTTCACAGTAATCATTTATTGAGAGCCTAAAGCCAAGCACTGTTTCGGGCATTGGTGATACAGCTACGAACAAGGGCCCTCTCATGGAGCATATCCTCTCATAAGGGGAGATAGATGATATATATACAAAATAAATTAAAGTCCAATAAATTCAGATGTGAAAAAGATAAAGCAGGAAAGAATGGTAGAAAGGATTTGGCAGTGGGAGAGCTTCTTTGCTGAGGTAGTTTGAAAAGCATCTCACAAAACAACAACTTAGACATATAGATGCTTGGCTCCATTCTAACTGCTTTTCATATGTTAACTCTTATTTAATAATCCTTTGGAGTATGTTATGCCCAGATCTAAAAGGGTGTCTTGAGTGGAAGGAATAGCAACTGAAAGCCTCTGAGACTAGAACACATTTGGTACATTTAAGTGGCAGAAAGGAAACCTGTGTGGCTAGAAAATGAGGGCAGATAGCTATAGAGGAAGGCAGGGGCCAGATCACAGAGGGCTTTTTAAGACATCCTGAGGAGTTTGATTTTTATTCTGGTGGCAGGGAGAAGGTGTGGAGGACCTTAGGCAGGGGAATATCAAGGTCTGGTATCCTACAAGAGCTCACAGCACTCACTCAGGATGAACTGTCAGGGTCAAGGAGACAGTGAGACTAGAGGGGAGGATTTTGTGGTGAGATATGAGAACAACTTGTGCAAAGGTGATAGCAGTGAAAAACGCAAAAGGTGGCCAGAGTCAGGCTATCTGTTACAGGTAGAACACATAAAATAGTAAATGGACTGGAGGTGGGATTTGAGAGAAAAGGAGAATCAAGGATGACTCCTGAATTGTTTTTTGTTTTGTTTTTGGTGCATGGTCCAGAAATTGAACCAGGCTTCCCGTGTGGAAGGCGAGCATTCTACCACTGAACCACCCGTGCACCCAGCTCCCGAGTTTTTGACTTGAACAACTGGATGGACAGTGGTGACATTTATTGAGATCGACAAGACTTGGCTGCAGTCTTGGGGGAGAAGGAAGAGATCTAACAGTTTCTGTTTGTGCCATGTTAAGTATGCAGTGACAATTAGACAACTAGAGTTGTGAAGTAGCAGTTGGCGTATTATGGGCAGCTTGGAATTATGGCTTTTAGAATCACCAGTTTAGAGATGCTATTGAAAGACATAGGACTGGGTGAGGCCACCCAGGGAAAGAATTACAAAGAGAAGGGATGGAGAGCACATCCTAGGGTATCCTTAGATTAAGATGAGAAAGGAGGAAAAGCCAGCCAGAGTGACTGAGAAGGAGGGTCAGCGAGATGGGAGGAAAATCCAGCAATTGTGGCATCGTGGAAGGCTACAGTATAAAACGTTTAGGGTAGGATAGCATGATAACTACACCCAGTATTGCCTAGGGGCTACAGGAGAACAGAATTGAGAATTGGCTTTGGCAAGATGTAGTTCAACAGATAAAATCACTTCCAGTGAAGTTAGGAATAAAAACCCAAATGGAGCATGTTAAGGGAAGAGCAGGAGATAAAGTAGTGGGGATCTGCTGAAAAAAGAAAATGTTTGATATTTTGGAAATATTTAAGTATAAAACACATTCATAAACTCTGTCTTACCGAATGTCAAAACACCTGGTTATGAACATAAATCTGTATGTTGGAATTTTTCACTGCTTATTCTGAGTATGAATTAATGAACATTTCACTTATCCTGCAAAACTTGTATGGTGGACCCAGCCTTCTCGATCACACGGCTCAGATTACTTCTAACAGAACTGACAATGAAACCTTCAGATACAAAAATAATTTCGAACCACTTTTGCTTATTTTGTTCTGAACAATACATGAAGGATTATTCCTATATAAACTTTAGGAAGACAGTTTTATTAGATATCTTACAGGCTTCAATTTAAGCAATGATCTTTTTATTGCTCTGGTATATTTTCTTGTTTATCTTTTTTCTGGTTTCTCTGTTCTTTCCTTTGCAGCATTGTTTATACCATAAGATACAGCGACAGCATGCCCTTTGCCCCTCCAACCAGAGAGTTGCCATTTTGATCTGCCAATCAAACTCAAGGGCCTGCCCTGAAAGTTGAAACAATCAATCATAGTTTGGACACTTGGGCCGTGTCAACTAATTTTAGTCGCCAAGGCTGGGATGATGAGAGGATTGATTGGCAAGGCACTTGTCCAGGGCCCAGCAAGGGTTACAGCTATCCTTATGGTTAACAACTGCACAAATAGGAACAGCCTGAGTTTGTGAGTGTAGTTTCAACAAATTATTTGAAGTATGAGGCTGCCTCCTATCTATATTTATTATTCCAGCTCTTGGCATAACGAGGATTAAAAAAAACTCTGTTTACTTTAAGCTTTTTCCATTAAGAGATCAGTGGTGCCTTCACTTCCCCACCCTATGTACATAAACGACCATATGCCTAGTCTAAGACGCTACCCAAACAAAACCCCAAACAATCTGCCCCCAACTTAAAGTCTGAATGAGGAACCACTCTCCTTAGCTTTATCTTTTCCCTTTCATTAAATTTGGGGGGCTAGGGAAGCATCAAGTGAAACTCTCTCAAAATGGGAATAAATACATTAAAAAACAAATATAAGAAGAGGAAGGTTTAAGGTCTTGGCAAATCCTTCCCTTACTCTGTGACCTGTTTTATTTGCAAATGAGCCCACCCAGACTTCAGACCATACAGTGGGAGTGCATGTCTAAGACTCTTCATGGAAGTTCTGGATGGGAATAAAAATCCATATTTGCTGCATTTCAGTTGCCTTACATGTTGGATGCTGGTACCAGAGGATGACATACAAAGAGATCTATTCAGGTTTTATTGCCCTTCTTGCTTGACATGCTCCCACCTGACTGCTATTGGCTTGGAAGCTGAGAAAATGTGGGCATGTCAAGATTTTATTGGATTGGTCGGTGCCAGTAAAGCAGCTGTCCAGTTTCAGAATCCCAGCAGTTGAGCCTCAACCCACAATTTTCAGAGCATCCCTGAAGACATAGTTTGCTCTTACTCATTCTTAGCTGCAGATCAGCATGCATTTATAGTTCGTTGAAACAGTATTTAAATTAAGGTGTTGAGAATGGACAGTATAAGAACTTTGACCCTTAAAATTAAGAAAACAAATTATCAAAATATGATTGATCAAAATTTAGATAAATTATGCAAATACAACAACACATAAATTTTTTTAAAATACTATCTTCCAGTCCCACTCTTCACTGATAGCCTACAGTTTACCTTTGTGGATCTTTTATTCTACACATATAAACCTATGTGTTTGTAAAGACATGCAAATACACACGCACATTCTGTTCCTTCAAAAATGGAACTGTATCATGCTGGTCTGCAATTTGCTATTTTTTACTGAAACTAGTTTTAGAAGTCTTTCTCACATACACAGCACACAAAAGATAGATTAAAGCTATTTTTCCAGACTTTCATTTCTAGTGCTATATAAATATACAAATGAAGATTTGCAGTAGAGACCCTAGATGTTCATTTACAAATACTTATTGAATACCTTCTATGTGCTTGCTAGGCAGAGAGAAATCAGCTTGATTTTCCAGTTTGATATTTTATCTGTTCACATGTACTATGAAAGCTAAAAACTCAAGTCTCTAGTTGCTCCCAACACACACATTCATTCTTCTCCACAGATTGCAAAATAGTTATTTGATAGCTTTTGTTAAACCGGTATTGAAGTCTTCCATTACTATAACCATGTAACTATAGCTCACTGCTGAGCAACAGGTGGATTTTGATTACCTTGACTTGCTCATCCCAGTGTTGCAAGGAGATAAGAGCACTGATTCTGGGACCGGACTGCTGAGATTCATGTCCTATTCCTCCAGACACCATCTGGGGTAACAATGGGGAAAACACTCAGCCTCTCTGTGACGCAACTTTTTCAGAGTGCTTCCTACTTCACAGGATTTCTGCAAGGATTGAATGAGTCACTGTATGTAATATGCTTGAAATAGTATCTGATAAATAGTGAATATTGTGTAAGGGCTTGCTATTCTCATCATTAGAGTCTCCCAAGAAAGAGTGTATGAAAAAGATAAGGTTCTTCTTATTTTACATGTATCTTTGTTCTATGCTCTAACTTAATTGGTTGTATATAGAAATCTAAGTTGAAAATCCTATTTTTCCCCTCAATTTTGAAAGCATTTCTCTGCTGTCTTCTGGTTTCTTTATGAAGCTTGATGCTGTTTCGTGTCTTCTTTTTCATAAATAACCTGCTTTTTATGTTTTTGTTTGTTTATTTTTTGTTTTGTCTCTTTGGAGGATTATAGTATCTTCTTCCAATACCTTGTGGTTCTGATATTTCATGATGTTATGTTTGGGAATGGATCTTTCTCAGTTGTTTAGGGTACTTGATGGGCCCTTTTAAATCTGTAAATCATGTTTTACAGTTGGGGGGAGACGTCTTGTATTTTTCCTTCTCTCTAGTTTTTCTGTTTGCTCTTTTAGGAATTCCTATTAGTTATAGACTGACCGTCCTGAAAAAAAATTTCTTATTTTGTCTTTTCCTGTTTTTCATCTCTTTGTCTTTTTGTTTAATTTTGGTGTATTTCCTCAGAATCACATTCCCTTCTATTGAAATCTTGTTTTTATGTTTTAAATTTCAACAAGTTAATTCTTCCTTGAATGATCCTTATGTTTTTCAATATCATTCCATTGTTTCATGGCTTCAGTGTCTTACCTTATCTGGAAATATTAGTCTTTTAAAAAGCCTCAGCTCTCTGCATTGCCTCTGCATCCTCTTTTCCCCAGTTCGCTTTTGTTTGTTTGAATCTCCATCTCCCAGTTCAGAGGCTTCTCCAGAGAGTAAATGTCCACCTTCCTTTCAACCAATTGTTGTGTGTCCACTTCTGCCTCTGACCTTTGCTTTCATAAATACCTTGAACCTCTAATTCTTGGGCCTTTCCCCAATTTGGTGGCATGAATTGTGTTACTCCTTGTGACTTCCTCTCCTGCAAGTACATAGGTTTCTGCATTCTCTACTCTGTTCAATCAATTATCACTCTTCCTCCTGCTTTCCTTCATCATTTGATATATGATATATCACACACACACACACACACACACACACACACATATATATGTAATCGCTTCTCAGCCTTTTGGCTAAGATCAAGTATATATATATATGTCATATATATATCACATGTTAGTGGGAGTTCAGTAGAGACTAGAGATGAGCATGTGTCCAAACTGCCATGTTTAACCTGAAGTCTACAATATTTTTCAGTAGACATTTTCCTAAATTCAGGACACTTATTAGGTGCCTATTATATATGCCACTCTTCTTAAATTTTTAGTGCTTCCAATTATTATTTATAAATATGTTTCAGTTTTCATTAAAACAGACCTGCTAAGTATTTCTGCAAAACAATGAATGTATTAAATATGAGACTTTTTAACCTGATTGAGTTACTGAATATGTTTGAAGAAAAAGTTTAGGCAGAATTATGTTACAAAATTTTCATATATCAGATTATTTATCTTCCAATGAGGATAACACAGATGGCTTTTTTCTTTGAGGTCTTCATTTTTCTGAGTGTGCATGTGAATGTATATGCGGGTCTGTAATATACGCATTTGTGTGTGTGAGGGTCTGTGTTTGTGTGTGTGTGCACTTATGGTGCAAATAGAGAACACCAACATCTCTCTGTTCGTGACTGTAACACCAACTTCCCTCTAATTCCTCCATCTCCTGTTTCTATGCATATAGAATTGGAATTACCATTCATCTCATAGATATCAAAATGCATCATTAGTGAAAAATACTAGAAAATACCTCTCTTAGACTTAAAATAAACTGCTACCTCTAAAACTGAAATTAATAAAACATTAGAAAGAAGCAAAGGTGTTTTCACTACTGGGGTTTATATCTCACTCAGGCAGCATTATTGGGCCTGGATTTGTTCTTGCTTCCTGTAATATACTGCTTTTCCATCTCATAACCCAGTTGTCAGTTAAAAAATTATGTTGATGAGATACAAAGGGGTTGCTTTTGTTCATTGACCAGAGGGCTGATGGCACAAAAGAGAAAGAAATTGGAAGGTAACCTATCTATAGTACTAAAGGCTCTGCAGGGAGATCATTGTAAGAATCAATTAAAAGCAAATAAATAACTCCCCCCTTTAAACCTTGCTATATAACACCAGGAATGTTCACATAACTATCCAGTTATCTATTCTGCATTCAGAGATATAAATGAAAGGCCTCTTTCAACTTAATATCATAAGGGTTTTAGATAACAAATATACCATCCTTCAGTCTGAAGTAAAGAAACACTTACTTCATTCAACAGTTAAGTGAGCTCCTATCTGGTCCTCATTATATCTGTGCTTTACAAGGACCATGCAAACCTTCATTGTCCACGTCAGAGACCACCAATATAACATGCAGCAAATGGGATTTTTATCTTTCAGCAAGTCTCAGAGTTGTTGCCCGAGATACACTTCTCAGTCTACATATAATCAATCTAATGTAAACCATTATCTCTGCATAAAAGACTGAACTGAAAGCTCATATGCTCAGGATCACTCTTAAACACGCCTGACACTCCCAGCTCCCTGGATTCCTCGCAAAACCCTGGGCTGTGCAAGATGTTCCAGGCTTGGATGAAGCAGGGCTGGATGTGAAAGTAAAAAGGACACTATCTCATGAGGAGCTTGTTGACAGGCTCGGGAGTGAACATTTCACCAAAAATCAAACAGTGATTTGTTCCCAAGCTTCCTAATTACCTGGTAAATGCTAGCATATCAGAAATGGTATTTTCCTTAAAGTTCAAACTCAAGGTTAACACTTTCTTATCTCTTGGAATTAAAAAGATACACATGGAGGCTCTGTATTGTCTTTGTTTGCTGGTGATATTATTTAGAGACTCTGTAAGACAATTGAATTTAAGCCTCTTTTTAAAAAATAACGATAATGATGTTCCTTTATTGCCAAAGAAAGTCCTCACAAAAGCCAGGCTAATAGACAATTAACACGAGCATTTGGTGTTTGTTTACTTTGAAACATAATTTTGTTTTTTTAAATCCCTTATTAGAAAACCGTCTTTGACACATCATCACCTTTAATTTTTAGCACTCTGTTTTGTTTGAATCACTCAGCTAATATTCTCCTGACTTAGGGCGCTTTGTTATTTAGTTCACAAAGCTCAGTGGATCTAAAACTCCCAGTCTTTACCAGCACTCACTTTATATTAAACAAATGAATGCCTATCAATTTTAACAGCACGCAGTGAGTGAGGCCTGTGGTTCCAGAAAAATATTTGTGAGGCCAGGCTGCATGTTAACCCACACTCCTCCTAACCCAACCAACTAGTTTATACATAAAGTGCTAGGAAAGGGCCTATTGTCTCACAATTGCCCTCTGTAGACACAAGAGGACCCAGAAAGGTATGTGTGGACGAAACTTTATATATTAAATTGTTGAATTTTTTTGTGTACTCAGTGTGTGTCTCATTTCGAAAGAAAGCAACAGCACATTGTTTTTTTTTAGCCAACTTGTTCACTTAAAGATTAAAAATGAGAAGGATGAGTTGAATCACCACCATAGTTTCTTGTTTCATATAAAGCATCTGGGTTAATGCTGATAATGTAAACATTAAGTAAAGGATTTTGTTAAAGAAAGAGAAGGGAGTAGATGAAATGTATCCAGAGATATCTGGAATGTTAAACCAAAGAATTCAGCATAATTGAGATAATCAAATTGTTCAAGTAAAACATCTAACACCTGTGAAGACATACTTTTCATTTTTCCAATCATCTGAGAAAAGCAGTTTTCCAAATATCCCTTTGTGATTCTGTGCCAATTCCACTGTGTCCAGAGTGTAGCAAGAAGAACTGATGGGACCTCTATGGTATTTGTTTTCCACAGCCTTGGTGAGTTTTCCCTGACCACTCTGGGTAAGTAAAAAATGCTATGTATTTACAGTATTCCCAAATACTTAAACTGATTCTGGCCAGCTTCTATTTTAGGGATTGTGTGCTGCCAACATAAAGAATTCCCCACGTCATTTCTGTTATAAAGCTATTCTTCATTTCCTGCCCTGTAGTGGAACTCTGCTTTAATTTATTTATTTATTTTTACCCATGAAGTCTTTCAGTGAGGAAGGAGGGGGAGGTGATGATTTCTTTATTTTGAGGCCATCTTTCGCAGTGAGCTGCCAAAACCCATCTGAGTTATCTTCCAAGAACTGGCATTTCTGCACTTCACCTTGTAGCCATCCGGGAGATATCCCAGAAACTTCATTTATTGGGTGCAATTATAAAACTCGTGGTTTTAACGTAATTCTTTTCCTATAAAAATAAGAGTATGTAGTAAGGCAAGACACAGAAGGAATAGGAAATATGTGCGTGAAAGGCTCACCCTATTGCAGGCTTCAGTAAGGCCAAAATCTGTTGGAAAATCATCATGTCTGTGCTGCTCAGTAGGACCATAGCTGGACCATGATAATTCCAACTCAGTTTGGGGGTATTGACGCCCTGGTGAATATCTTTCTGGTAGAGCTAAGAACAAACACTAATTTCTCCTCCACCCCAAAATGACCAGCCACTAAGAAGCTAAAATACAGCAGCCAGCCTGATGAACCACACTAGGCAAAGAGTATCAATCCAAGGTAGAGGTCAGGCAATTTTTATCCAAAGGTCGGTACTCACAAACATGTCCACATGCTGAGCCTGCCCCGATTCTGAGGCCCTGAGCAAGAGTATAAACAGAGGCCCACATAGTACATACTGAAATATTTAAAATATATAAGTAAGGCCAGTAGACTAATAAATACAATTGTCTAACCTCCTACTTTCATATGATGATAGGTTCAAATGTAGAATTCTCACACTTTGTGGGAGTTAATTTATACTGTAATAGGAATGATAGATATGAGAGAGTGTCTTTTAATGGAAGTGGTTGGGTTTCTAACAAAATGTCCTGATAATATGTGGAGAGGGGATGTGGAAACCCTAGGACCAATATAATACTTTGTCACTTAGTCAAATGCTGGTCTCATTGGGCACCTGAGAATAAAAATGTCAGATGTGGAAAGACCTCTACAGTCTTTTGCCAGAGGTCTCTGTTGGACCATGTTTTGAATTAGACCTGCAGGTATGTTTTATTTGGGGCTGGCTCAAATCTTAGTCTTTCTTTCCATCCACCTCTCTACTGCTTCCCTCTGGATATTGGCTCCAGACAAATTAGCAAACTTTTTGCCAAGATCATGTTATGCTCCCCTGCGGTTGCTCCTGCTGTTCCCTTTGCCTGGATAATTCCCCACCCCTTACTCCTCTCTGTCAACACTTCCAACCTTCCTTCCTGCCCACCCTCACACTCTGTTCAAATAGCAAATGAAAAGCTTCGTCTTCCCTCAAGTCTTCTTTGAGCATCTCAGTAAGAATTGCCTTCTCTCTCTCTGGCTCACTTACCCCACTTTGTGTTTTGGGATACTGCCTTATCCTGTTGATCCTCCTGTAGTTGCCATATCCTGACTAGATCCGGTGTGTTTTAGTTTCTTAAATGCTGCCAGAATACAATATACCTGAAAGGGAAAGGCTTCTAAAAAAGGGAATTTGTTAAGTTGCAAGTTTACAGTTCTAAGACCATGAAAATGTCCAAATTAAGGCAAGGCTATAAGAGTGTCCAAATTAAAGCATCCAGGGAAAGACACCTTGACTCAAGAAGGCCGATAGTCCAGAACACCTCTGTCAGCTGGAAAGGCACGTGATGACATCTGCTAGCTTTCTCACCAGGCTTCTTTTTTCATGATGCTCCCCCAGGGGTATTTTCTTTCTTCATCTCCAAAGATCTCTGGCTGTGTGGACTCTGTTGGCCTGTCAGTTATAGCATCTCTAAAACTTTTTCCAAAATGGTTCCATCTTAAGGGGTTCTAGTAAGCAACCCCATCTTGAATGGATGGAGACATAACTCCATGGAAACCATCTAATCAAAAGTTACCATCCACAATTGGGTGGGTCACATCTCCATGGAAACAATCAGAAAGAACCCACCCAAAAGTATTGAATGAGGATTAAGGACATGGCTTTTCTGGGGTACACAATAGTTCAAACCAGCACAGAGTGCTCCCCATGGCAGCCACCTTGACCCAGTCATCTGTGTATCCCATGTACCGCTCTCCATAGTGCCTGGTACCTATTATTATGCAGAAAGCATACTTTAAAATTAAAGAATAAATTAATAGATGACACTTAGGCCTCAACCTCAAGAAACTTATCTTTTAGTTGTAGAGAAAGTGCTAAAACACAAGATTGCATATAATTAAATCTTCATCATTATCATCATTTGTGATTAAAACTGGGTGCATTATGCCTACACCTGCAGTTCGGAAAGAAGATCTGTGAGGGCTGCTTTCATGGAGGAGCTGGGACATTGTCTTAGACCTCAAAGGGAAGAACATGGTACATAGTAATAATATTAGCAGCCAACCTTTATCCAAAGCATATTTTGTGCCAGGCATGATATTAAGTCCTTCACATGCTTGATTTCATTCAATTTTCATAACAGCCCTCTATGTTAGCTGATATTATTTTGCATTTGCAGTTGAAGGAATGGAGTTTCTAGCCTCAGAATCATTACAAGGTTGTGGTAGAGATGAAATCTGGACCTCTACTCCATGCTGATGATAAATAGGAGGGCAGGAAGGGTATGCTAAATGAATAAGTAATCAAATAATAGCTACAGGGAAAGGGTGAAGGGGAGTGTTCTAGTAAAACAATAACAAAAACAAACAAACAAAACACCTGGCTATGAGGGTTCACAACGGGACTATTGGGGAAAGAAGTTTTATTCTCAACACAAGAACTCCAATATGGATTCTTACTCAACACCAAACACCAGGGAATCTCAACCACTAATTTTATCCCAAAGAATGGTCAGATCTTGTGGATTCAAGGATTTTGCGGTGTTCATTTCATTACAGTAATTTTGCAAACATAGGCTCTTGTAAGTTCTAAAAGTATCCTAGTGGCATGTTGTGTGGACAGTAGGACCTAACTCCTATCACTAACTGCTGACCAACTTCATCACCTGACATTGGTAAATTTTGCAGAGGACTTTAATAAGTGTCATCTAATTAAAAAAATATATTAATGGTAGTGGTAATGATGAGAAAGTAAAATAACTGTTTTTAGTCTCTCTGACTAAAGAGAATACTGTTATTAAAAAGTAAATTTTATTTGCAGGAAATTTGTCACCTTTGAGAGAAAAGGAGTTGTTTTTTTCTATTTTGATTATTGTTACCATTGTATGTTACCATGCTGGAGTCCTCTGATAATTCTCATTGCCCCACAGTAAATATTAATAAGATTATGTATTGGATAAATAATTGTCATTGCAAATCCACCATACAATATCATAAGCAGGAAAACATTTGTTATGTTGCAACAAGAAATATATATATATTTGACCTTACCAAATAAACATGTTTTCCTTTCTTCTATAAATGCCCTCAAGGTGCTAACATGTTTTGTGAGCATTGAGGATATGATGTAAATGTTTTCTTGGGTTCTTGAAGTATCTTGGAATGTAATATATTCTACACAAATGCATGTAAGAAATTCGAGTTACAAGCAGAATTTTATTACACGAGGAGGGAAAAGTGCAGTTATTTCATTTTTCCAAGTTAGGCCTGTGGCATCTTGTTACAGGGCATCTGGTTATTTCTGTCATTGCATTCCACATTTCTGACAGATGACCTAACACATGTCTACTTTGAACACTGCAAACCTGGAAACGTAAACTCAGCTCTGAGTTTCCCACCACTAACCCTCCATCACTGGGGTTAGGCAGTTGTGTTATACAGTATTATGTCCTTCCGAGTAATGCCCGGCACTTGAATATGCTGCAGAACTAGGGATACAAAAACAAATAGCATAGTTCTGCACAAGATGGCAGTTGATAATGCACCTTAACAATTTTATTAGTTCAATATGTAAAACCTTTAAAAAAAGTCCAAATTTAGAGGAGCAATGAGATGTAATCATTTAAAAACAACAACGAAAAAGAAGTATTGGCTCTGCTTTGGCTCAAAAAAAAAATAGATCATGGCACTCTATAGGATAAATTTTGGTGTGGATTAATATTTGTTTTTAATTTGGCACCAAAATTAGATAGAAAAATATCATTTCAGTCAATATGTCCATCCAGGGTGTGAGGGTGAATGCTGGGGTCGGGGATGATCACTAATTTGCAGAAAGAGAAAAACTTGCAGGAAATAAAGAGGAAAAAGTTGGGAAGAAAATATAGATATACCTTGGATTCCTTACCAATGTTAATGATAATCAACATTTATTGAGGGCTAGATACTGGTTTAAGTACTTTACAGGCAATATTTTATTTAATCCTGTCAACAATTCTTTCATTATGATCCTCCACTTATGAATAAGAAAAACCCAGCTTAGAGATATTGAATGACTTACTTGTACAGAGTGCCATAATTATGAATGATGAACCATATATTTGGTTGCTAGAATACCCACCTCAACCACTACACAGTACCACCTGCTAAATTCTCCTTAGAAGAAAATTACTTCCTTAAAACATAAATTATCTACTACTGTCCTTAGCTGTCCAAGTAGGATCATTTACCCTCCATGTGGACTGCCAGCCCAATCTAAAAATCACTCTTTGGAGATAGACTTAATGTCTCAGGGCAGGGCAGACAAAGAATGGCTTCTGCTTAGACAGCCAGTCTCTTTGCTTCTGAAAGTGGGTAACGGGTGTGGTGGTTATTGCTTGCAACCTCCAGAGCTTTCAAAAGAAATGTGTGTGTCATTCCTAAAAGGCAGAGGCCATTTGGCAAAGGTGAAAGAAAGATGAGGTAAAAATCCATGTCATGCAAATTCCTTAAAAAAAAAACAACAATAGCACTTTGGCTATCCTGAAAGCATAGATTTAATATTTCTCATATAAAGAAACAAAAAGACAAAGAAGTCTTACTAAGACTTCTACTTTCCCCTTGTTTAGATTAAAATAAGCTGTGTATCTCCCATAGAGTAGGTCAAAAGCCATGAAAAACTCTTTCCACTGGGTGCGTTTTCACTGTATTCTCAGAGGAGTTTGCAATTTGTATGTGTGGGAACTTTATACATATGCTCACAGGCCTACATTTGAATTTCTTTCTCTATATCTAAAAAAAAAATTTTCCCTCAGAACAATTTCATCAAGGTATTAGCATTTTAAAGTTCCATTCCATCTTCTACTTCCTCTTCACTCCTTCTGTATATATTTTAAAGGTAAGACAATGGAGGAATAAAATAAATGCCCACGAATTTCTCATTGGCTTTGAAATGAGGTAGAAGTGTCTAGCTTTACTAGCTCTTAACCCGATGAAAACTTGCTTGTCAGTTAAAAAGCCCTGTTGTAAGAATATTTGAGAAAATGCACCGAAATTCTGCACATAAATGTTCTCTGCACATAGAAGGTGCTTCATAAATGATGACCAGTTATGATAAGGAAGTTATGAGGCCAAAATTGCATTTAGACTTCAACTCCCCTGTGCTGCAGACTTAGACTGATCTCCAGTCTAAGTCTGTTTTCCTAAAACACAAGCAGTGTCTTGAGGGAAATTGTTTAATTGCAAGTCTTCTAACTTTTTCAGCGTTAAAATGTCTTTCTTCCTACATCTTGTTTTGTTCTTGACAAACATACCTCCCCATGATGAGTAAGTAACACATATCTATGAAAGAGCAGGCTCTCCATTTCTCTCACCACTACGTTTCCCTGGAGGAGCTGAGAAAAAGCTGGTGTTTCAGGGAGAGTAATTAATGTTAAGACACAGCCACTGCTTCAATCACCTGCATATCAATCAACTTTTGCAAAGCCAGAGTTCAATTAATTGATGACACCCTGGAGACACCCAAAGCAGTTAACAAGTCTCTAGAAGTTGGTGAAAAAACAAGCTGTAAGGCCCAATCTCTCATAAATTCTCATTCCTGGGTTCCGTCTCCTAACTTATCTTTCTTTTTAAATACTCCTCTATTAATAAATATTTAGCAAGAAGAAAACATAGAAATCAAGCACTGAAAGCTCATTTCAAAATGAGCATTAGAACCTAATACTTTTTATCCACGACCATTAACAAATACTATTTTGATTAAAATTCCACAACATAATCCTTGCCTAAGAGGAAGTATGTCTATCTGGATGGTTGAAAAAAGTTGACACCTTCTGGCTATCACACATTTCAGTTGTTTTTCCAGAGAAGCCAGTCAATGTTCAAGTTCTTAACCATGATTTGTTGAAAAACTAGACTCCAATGGGCCAGGTATGATGGTCTCAGGTATTATGCAGAGGAGGTGGTCAAGAAAAGGTGTGACAGTGGTGATGCTGGGATGAAGTCATTAATTCCACTTGGTGGGGAAAGGGAAACTGTGTAAATCAATGCTGTTCTCTGGCTTTTGATTTGGAAGCTGAATTCTAGGTACCTTGAATAGGTCTTCCTTTTTGAAAGTCTCTCTAGAAACCTGCAAGGGAACAGAAGGAATAGAAGACGGTAGCCATGCCTACCAGTAAGAGAAATTGCAGATAATAATTGTGAAGAAAGAGAAGAGCCAACTCAGTGCTGTGGCCCAGGAACAAGTTTGTATTGTTGCTTTCTTTTCCACTAGATAGACCAGCATATTCTGATAATGACTTTATCAAGGCATACCATGATAAGCACACATACTTAATGAGATAATCTTCATCTCTATATCCAGAAAGAAACTGCAGAATCTTCTTGTTGTTCCCACATCCTCTAATCAGCAGCACAGCCTTCAACATGCTGCTTCTCTAGTCTCATAAATATTTTGTTTATTGATCTGTGTGATGTTTGCCTGGCTGGTTTCACCTGTTATGACATAAGCTTCTTGAGGCCAGGGTTATGTCTTTCCTATTCTGAATTTAACCAAGTGCTCAGAGTCATAGACAGTGGCTTCATATCAGTTTACCTGGCAATTTTTTCAAGGTCTTGATATAGGTAGGATATTTTATTTTTCAAGTTGTATTTTAATTCTATGCTTAGTTCAAAAAAGAATACTCTTCTTAGAATCATTTACTCTGTCATCATTTTTGGAGTCACACTGTCATGTAAATGAAACCAATTTTTCTAATCTCTCATGATCTAAACCTAACTGCAGAATACACAAAATGCTTCAGCTTACAATGACATATATAAATATTTCTGTATTCTCGTAAAACAATAATGCTAGCATATTTTAAGGTGTTTGGCTTTGACATCATTCATTTTAACTTTAGTCTTTCATTTAGAGGCAGATTTCTGAAAAATCAGACATGACAATACATCTTTTATGAATCAAAGTAAAAAACTATGGAGTTGTGAAATCCAGTAAGAGGTCAAGTGGAGGGATGAGCCATATACTTATTTTTCACAACAAAGTGTGGCCCCCAAGGGCATCTCACTGTTCCTTTCCATGTCCCTATCCCAGACCCCACTAGAAAGTTTCTTCAGGATCAAATTGGAACCAGTTAATTTCATTTGTCATATTTAAAACATGCATGTTATGAATTTAACTGAATTAAAACTTATTTCTACCATTTTTCTTCATTAGAATCTTAAACATATTTAACATACACTGACTTACCTCCTATAACTGCTAGTTAACCTTTTGCTAAAAAGATTTTTGAAAGATTATATACCCCTTTTCCACTTTTCAGATTATTTTTCTTAGTGTAACAATTTTTTCACTTCAAAACTAACTAATGGACATATGGTAAACATGCTAGAAGGAGTCATATATTGGGACATATGGTTTCACCAATTTACTTGACAATAGCAGTTTCTAATTGGAGAATATTATATGGAATGAATTTTAATTATGCACCATGTGTGGATGAAGCCAAAATGTGTTGCTTTGCAAACGTTCATCACCTGAGAGAGATAAAGAAGTGGCATATTATATGATTCTTCCATCCATTGTGCATTTGAGTTACTTGTAGGGGTTTACAATTTCTCCTATGCTTAGCATTTATTTTATACTAAGGTTGTATTTCAGTGTGAAATGTTTTTTGTATTTTTTTTAAGTGCCATGTGATAGTTTTTGCAGTAATGGCCTCCAATTTGTTAACTCCTCTATCTATCCACACTTTGGAGTAGTCTTCTTCCATATTAATGGAACCTGGCTAAGTGAATTGCTTTGGTCAATGTGATGATAGCATACATGATACAAGCAGAGGCTAGAAAAGTGCTTGTGCATTATGGCTTTCCCTTCTTGCTGCTCTTTGGAGCCCTGAGATCATCATATGAGCAAGCTCAGGCTAGCCTCCTGAAGGATGAGACACACATGAAACAGAGATGAGCCATCCTAGCTGAGGCTTCCTAGACCAGTGGTTCTCAAAGTAAATGTCTTGGGCCAGGAGTAGAAGCATCACCTGGGAACCTGTTACAAATGCAAATTCTCAGGCTTCACTCTAGTCCCACTGAATCAAAAACTCTTGAAGTAAGGCCCAGCAATCTGTGTTTTAACGAGTTCTCTAGGCAATCCTGATACATGCTTAAGTTTGAGAACCACTATCCTAGACCACCAGGCCTGCCAATTGCCAAACACATGAAGAAGGACATCCTGAACCAGGAGCAGGCAAGGAATACAGACATATCCATTGTTTTTAATACTGTGCTTGCCTGCTTTCTCCCTACAACGGCAGAATTGAGTAGTTGCAACAGGGACCATATAACCTGGAAAGCCTAAAATATTTACTAACTGGCCCTTTAGAGAAAATGTTTGCTAGCTCCTGACCTTGACCAACCAATTGTAGCTGAGTCTGACAACAGAGCTCAGCCAAGTTGGCCCAAACCCAATATAAAACAGTTCAGTTGACCGACAGAATCGTGAGAGGTAATAAATGTTTCTTTGTTTGCTTGTTTTAAGTCATTAAAACATGGAGTGTCTTTGTATATAGCAGAATATGCAATTTGAGTGTCAGAGAACCTTGGGCCCAAAAACGGTTGCCCATCTGAAAGTTGATCCCTAACTTTTTCCTAGCTTCCAGAGAATGACCACCTCACACTTATCCTCCATTCACCATACCCATTCTCTAGGCTCCTCTTTGTCCTCTGGCTAGTACAATAAACCTTCATTATATCATATTTTATGTTCAAGCTGTATTTATTTACATTGTTGCTATTTATAGAAACTTGTCTTTCTTGTTCATTTGAAGATTTTTGTATCTATAAAAATCCTTTGAGTATCTTCATTAGGATGGAACACATAATTTTTCTCTACTAAAATTAATGGAAATATTTTTGCATTTCAGTGACTTTTACTTACCAGCAGGGTTTGCAGAAAAGAATAAATTTATTAAAATATATAAAATCTGGAAAGAAATAAAAGATATTTGTGGTTGTATCGTTTATGGGACCATGCTTGCTTTGTTAATGCTCAAACTTCTGATTTATTTCACAATATGGAAATATATATGGGTACTTCATATTTTTTATTTGTTTGTACATTTTTCTTTATCTTTCCATCTGAAAAATAATTAACAGGTATCATTTTTAAATCAGACCCCCACAGATATTGTTCACTTGTTTAATTAATTAATTTTTTTTTGGTTTTACCAAGTCATGTCCTATATCCCCCCAAAAATATTGCATGTAAAATTTCAAATGGCTAATGTACCGCCCAGGTTTTATCTTTAGTCCTTTACTACTTATTGAATTTGGGGTACGTGTGGTGGGAGAAACCTAATATGAGATATAAATTAGGTAATTCCAAATTAATTTCAGTCACAGAGTAGACACTGGAAAGTACTGGTGCTTTGAGTTGGCAATTATATCTGGCAGGGAATGGAATGCCAACTTAAGAAGAAAATGAAAAGAAAATAAATTCCATGGTTGGTAGTGGTCTTTAGCTCCAAAGAAAATGGAAAATTGGGAAATAGGTTTGAAAAGGGATAAGAGGGACATAAAGAAGAACATTTGGGGGGAAAGAAGGAGAAGGTTCAAGAACATTGCCAAATTGGGTGAAAACTCTCTGAATCTAAATTCTTTCAAGCTTAGATTAGACTACTCTCTATCTGTTATTGCTTAGATAAAAAACATTCTACAGCCTTACGTACGAGTTTGTGAAAATAAACCAGGAGTTAGAGAATTAACAAGTAAATCTTCTCCATTTGTTTCATGTTTAATATAGTGTCTTCTGATTATCCGAGGATGTATGCAAGCCTCTGGGGCTGTGGTGGATTCCCACTTATTGACAGACCCTGCAGGGTATTCAGCAAGGCAGCTTCTGTGTGCAAGCATTACTGGATAGATAGCAGATTGCATCAGCCAGCATGGCTCAAGTGAGTAATGAATCTAATCAGATGGCACCAGCTTGTTTCAGAAAGTCCAGCTAGACCTTGTAAATTCTGGCAGCAAGAGATGTGCTGTATGGGTTTAATGCTAGGGGTTATGTGAAAACACATTCTCCATTACTTTTGAAATGTATGAAAAGTGGAAAAGAAATCTTAAAATTTCAACTAAATTAGAAAAATATAAGTTATTTGTTCAGAGGCCTATAAGATAAAGCCAGTCTACCTCTGCTTTGGCAAGGCTATCAGATTTTTATGAGGCAGAAGATTTCATAAGTTTGCTAGGCCCCCAGATGTGGATGCTTGAGCCTGATTCAGAGAGAAATGCCTGGAATCGCTCCAAATTCCAAGCTGGGGAAATAGCAGGAATTGCTTTCTCCTGACTATGTACAGTGTTTTTAGTATAAATCACTTATCAGCCAGAGGTCCTTCTTTGTAACTTATGTACTAAGGTATTTTTTTTTGTCAGGGGGGAGGGATAATAACAGGGAAAAAATGAACTAATCTCTTTTGTAAAGCTCTGCCATTCAATGCTCTTCAGGAGACAATTGTCAGGGATTTTCACCACTCAAGGTGAGCAAGCAAGTCAGGCCTAAAGGTCTTCATTCCTTTGCGCTGAAATGACAGCTGTCACTCAAAAACAGTCTCATATTGCTGTGACATCCCCAGAGTTATCACTGTGTATGAAAATAAACTCCAAGCCGGAAGAGTTTGGCTTGATTAACAATAATATTTCAGGGCCTCATACTAGTGTGAAATTACCCAGGACTGTTCCCAAAACACCCTAGACACTCCCCGTCTCTTTCTAAAATGTTCTTTCTCACGCACTCTTTGGCAGCCACTTAGGCTAAGATTGCCTGGGGGCTCTTTTGCCAGCAGGGGCCCATCTCTTGGTTATTCTGATCTACAAACAAAGGCTCTTCTTTCTGAAATCATTTCAACTCTTCCTAAGAATTTAGGCCCAATAGCAGCGTTCCTTATGATGAATTTTATAAAAGCTCATCAAAATATTAGAGTGGCAAGTAAATCAGACAATGCAAGTGGGTGTCTGCTAGACAAAGACAGATGCTTCATCAGAGTCCATTTCTGTGATGCCCGGATTCCACAATCTCTGCCATGTTAGGCTCTGTTTCTTAACTGAAGGCAGAATCAGACCTGCTGCTGACTGGAAGCATATGAGGATTCTGATCACAGGCGTGGCATCCAGGAAGCATCTTTATGGAGGTGCTGCTCTGCTCTGGTCTGGACGTCTCAGCTGAAAGCTGACATTAAGTCAGCAGGTGTTAATCCACTCTGGCAAAACAACCCCTAGTGCCAACTCTCATTCACATTATGTGCTGAAAATTCTACGGCAGTATGGTTCTAATAAACTTTGTAGGATCACTCTGTTATTTGAGCTGCCAAGAATATCAAGATTTATCTCAGGAGGAAGGAAAAACTGAGGGCCTGAGAAAGTGAAAGTTCAAGCAAATGCAGGACTAGTTCTAGGGGAAGGGACTCTAAGTCCAGTTCTCTTTAATATAGCACACTGCCTCTATCATGGATGGAGAGTAGAATGATGATCTGGGTGGATGTGAAATCCTCATTATCATAAAAATTGTTTATTAAACGCCTATTACATGCAAGATGCTTTATTAACAGAAGAGTGTCAATTCTCAAAGGAAGAGACTAAAGGACAATGGTTAATAATGGTGTAAGTTGGGGGGAGGGAGTGGAATTGGGAGCATCAGTGAGCTCTTAATATGTGAAGCCATGTTTCTCTCAAGTACAGAGAGGGTACCACCAGCTTGAATTTCAAGGGTATAATAGTAGGTATCCACAAACTCTTATGATTTTAGCTTTGTTTCAGTCTTGCTTTTACTTTTGAGAAAAATTCACTCAGAGGACCATGACAGCAGAGAAGGGTGATTTATTGACTTGTTTACTGGGTAACAAAGTTACCATTCAAAGTCTTACTCTGATCAAGAAGATGGACTGAGAAGCTTCAGGGCTCTGCAGCCCCCCCACTCCCACCCATGGAAGCTTTGAACAACCAACAAAAAATTGACGAAAAAACCCATCTTCCTCAATGCTCCAGAAAATAGTTAAAAGATTGCATTAACTACCAGCCCCTGCTTCCCATGTGGGTCCCTAGTCCTGGTTCCAGAAGTAGTAGAGTAACCCTCCTGAACAAACTGGGAGCATGTATGTCTGGCCCAATCTGTCTGGTGGTGGTCTGAGCAGCTTGCTGTCCCAGAAGTTGCCTTGCATATAAAAGGTGGCTCACAGAGCTCTCCCATAGAATGCTGTGGGAGAGCAGTCAAGAGGCTGCCTGGGATAAGAGATCGCGGGTTATAAGACATGTAATGCATTTCCTGGGACAGTAAGGAAACTATTTCCTAGAGAGGGGGGACATTCATAGCCCAGGGAATTCCTAGGGCCAAACACTCATACCTAAGACAAAATAGACCACAGAAGAGATCAGGGAGCCCCTATCCTTTGACCTAGAGCTATTCTTGAAATTCACGTTTGGATACACTCTGAAGGAGAACATTCACACAAGTAAATCTGCAAAGATTGGCAAAGATGTTTTCTTTTTTCCTTCTGTTTTTGTTTCTTTGTGAGTTTCTGGCATTCAAGGAAAGCTCTGTCATATACTAATACTGGATCTAAGCTTAAGGAACAGAAACCTTGGAGTCTAACTTCCAGTGATAGCACATTAAAATATGAAAATGTACAGATTTCAATAAAAGACTGCAAAATAAACGAAGAAGCAGGAGATGATGTTCCAAACAAAGCATTAGATGGATTAAAATGTTAGAAGCCATTGATGAGGAAAATCAGACCTGGGACATTTCAGACAGAGGCTTTTAAAAAATGGTCCTAAATAAACCTAAAAGAGTTAAAGGAACACGAACAGGAGATCAATAGAGAGATGGAAATTATGAAAAGGAACCAAACAGAGCTGAAGACTACTGTAAGAGAAATCAAAACTTCCTTAGAGAAATTCAGTAGCAGATGGGAGTTGGCAGAAGAAAGAATCAGTGAACTTGAAGATAAGACAATGGAAATTATCCAGTTTGAGGAGCAGAAAGAGAGAGGAAAGAATGAAGAAAAATGAACAGAGCCTGAGGAAACTGTAGGGCACCAGAAAGCATACCAATATGCTCATTCTGGAAATCCCAGAAGGAGAAGAAAAAGAGAAAGTGGCAGAGAGAATATTCAAAGAAATAATGGCTGAAAACTTCCTAACTTTAACAAAAGATGTGAATATCTACATACAAGATGCTCAATGAACTCTAAACAGGATAAACCTAAATAGACCCACAGGCACCATTCCAGTGCCAAAGATAAAGAATTCTGAAAGCCACAAGTGAGAAGCAACATGTCACATACAAGGGTGCCTCAATGAGATTGTGCCAATTTCTCATTGGAAACTGTGGAGGCAAGGACACAGTGGGAATTCATATTTAAAGTGCTGAAAGCAAAACATTTTCAACCAAGAATTCTGAATCTGGCAAAAGTATCTTTCTAAAAATTATGAAGGGATTAAGATATTTCAGAAAAACAAAAGTTGAGGGAATTCATCACCAGGAGATAGGACCTATAAGAAATTCTAAAGGGAGGTTTTTGCAGTTTGAAAGGAAAGAACACTAAACAATTGACCAAAGTAACATGAAGAAATAAAGAACTCTGGTAAAGAAGGGTAAATACAAATGCCAAATTTACATGGGTTAAATATAAATACCAGTATGATTGTATATTTTATTTGTACCTCCACATTTTACTTGCTACAGGATCTAAAGGCAAACACATAAAATGTGACAATGAATCAATGGATTTGTACTCAATTTGTAAATACGTAATTTGTGACAAGAACTATTCAGAAGTGAGGGGTCCAAGGGCTATAGGAAGCCAGTTTTTATATGCAACTCAAGTTAATTAGGCATCAAAGCAAATGAGATTGTTATTGATTTAGGATATTAAATTTAATCTCCCTGGTAACCAAAAAGAGAATTACAAGAGAATATGCAAATTTATAGAGACAGAAAGTAGAGTACAGGTTACCATGGGTAAGCAGTAAGGGAAGTGGGGAATTAATGCAAAATGAGGTTAGGGTTTCTGTTTGGAGTGAAGGGAAAGTTCTAGTATGGATGGATGATGGTGAGGGTACTATAACACTGTGTGTCATGGTCAGGTTCATGTGACAATTTGGCCAAATGGTGGTACCTATTTATGTGGTTGGGCAAATTCTGGCCTATCTGTTGCAATGAGGACATTTCATAGAATTAAATCATGATCATGTCAGCTGCATCCACAGCTGATTTCATTTCTAATCATCACAGGGGAGTGTCTTCTGCAATAAGTGATGCTTAATCTAATCATTGGAAGCCTTTTAAGAAGGATTCAGAAGAGACAGTCTCTCTTCCTGGTTTTCCCAGCGAGCCTCTCTTCTGGAGTTTGTCCAGAACCTCCATTGGAATCTGCCCTGTGGATTTTGGATTCTGCATTCCCATGGTTATGTGAGAAACTTTTATAAATTTTATATTTGTGAGTATTTCCTACTGATTGTGTTTCTCTGGAGAACCCTAACTAATACAACTTGGTACCAGGAGTGGTTTTTAAGAAACAGAATCTTAAAAATGGGTTTTTATGGATTTTTTTCTACTCTAACTGGACTCAAAGGCACTAAGGACTTTGATTCCCATAATCAAGATGATACTCCTAATCATGGAGTGAGTTGGCAAAAGAGATAGTCAAAATATCACCATTTGATTCTCCTAATGCTTCACTTGTACAAAGCCAGGTTCTGGGGGATAATGTTTCTGACACTTTTGTGGAGTTTTGTGGAAATAAGAGGTATAGAGATGTTGGTTGGTGGTTGTTAGATACACTGGATACATTATGGATTGAAAGGGATGGGTTTAAAGCTTCAAATGAGAAGCTTAAGCGCTGTCTGACAGATGTAGAAGTTTCTATGATTACCCCGAAATAAAATATTATTTCCTGTAGCTGTAGACTTGAGATCTCTGAAAATCAGACTCAGAATTTTATTATTAGATTAGCAACTTTACAATGTAAACTGAAATCTCAATGTTGCATGGTGTCTGCCGTTAAAATGAGGGCATTGATTGGAAAGGAATGGGACGCTGAAAAATGGGACAGTGACATATGGATTGATAATGATGTCGGGGGTGAGGTTGAAACCCTAGGTGATGCTGAGTCTTTGCTAGATAACCCTGTAATAGTTTGCCCTGAGGACATAGTCACCCCACCTCCAACCTGCCTTGAGGAGTTGGGCACCCAACCTCCACCTGAAGGGATTAGCCTTAGGGTGATTAATCCTGTTTCACTGGATGGATTAATCCTGTTTCATCAACGGATGAAACTGCAAATGAATGCCCTGAAGCAAATGGCTTGGAAGATATTTCTAATTCTTTTCATGACCCACCCCCACCACCCCTTATTTCTTCCAGACCTATGACTAGACTAAAGTTCCAACAGGCCCCTAAAGGTGAGGTACAAAGTATCACATATGAGGAGGTACATTTTACTCCAAAAGAACTGCATGAGTTTTCCAATTTATATAGACAGAAATAAGGGGAATATTTGTGGCAATGGGTTTTAAGGGTGTGGGATAATGGTGGGAGGAATATAAGGCTGGATCAGACTGAATTTATTGATATGGGCTCACTAAGCAGAGATTCTGCATTCACTGTTATAGCTGTAGGAATTAGAAAAGGTATCAATGGTTTATTTGGAAGGTTAGTTGAAACATGGATCAAAAGGTGGCCCACATTACCTGAGGTTGAAATGCCAGAACTACCCTGGTATAATGTAGTTGAGGGAATCCAGAGGCTTAGAGAGATTGGACTGTGGGAGTGGATTTATCATGCAAAGCCTGCTCTTACACCCCAGGAATGTCCGGAGGATGCACCTTTTACCAGAAAAGTGAGAAATATTTGTGAGACTAGCACCATCATCCCTGAAGAGTTCTGCAGTTGCACTTCTCTGTAGGTCAGATATTACTGTAGGAGTTGCTGTCACTGAACTGGAATCCTTAAACACAATGGGGATGACTGGGTACCTAGTTGGCAGAAGCCAGCTCTGCTGGTCTACAGGTTCTAGTTCCAAAAGAGGGAGTGCTTCCACCAGGAAAAACAACAATTATTCCATTGACCTGGTATCTAAGACTGCCACCTGGTCACTTTGGGCTACTCATGTCCCTGGATCAACAAGCCAAGAAGGGGATTACATTATTGACTGGGGTGATTGACCCTTACTCTCAGGGGGAACTAGACTGCAACTACACAATGGAGGTAAAGAAGAGTTTTCTTGGAATATAGGAGATCCCCAGGGCATCTTTTAGTACTACCATGCCCTGTGATTAAAATCAGTGGAAAACTGCAACAACCTAATCCAGGCAAGACTACGAATGGCTCTGAAACTTCAGGAATGAAGGTTTGGGTCACCCCACCAGGCAAAGAATCACAGCCAGCTGAAGTGTTTGCTGAGGGTAAAGGAAACATGGAATGGGTGGTGGAAGAAGGTAGTGATAAATATGAACCATGATCACATAATCCATTACAGAAATGAGGACTGTAATGCTGTTTTATTCATGTTATAGTATTTAAGTTATAAGATATCAAGTTTAAGAATGACTATTACCCAAGGACTTGCACCTACTTTGGAGAGATTTAATGTGTTTCCAGCTGTATGCAGAACAGTTGAGTATTGTTAGGTCAAAAAAATGTTTGTTTTATTGTTTTTATTTAGAAATTAGGTATGGTTTAAGGTGATATGTATAGCTGCCAAGTTGACAACGAGTGGACTGTCATGGTCAGGTTCATGTGTAAACTTGGCCAAATGGTGGTACCTACTTGTCTGGTTGGGCAAGTGCTGGCCTATCTGTTGTGATGAGGACATTTTATAGAATTAAATCACGATCATGTCATCTGCATCCACAGCTGATTCCATTTGTAATCAGCCCAGGGAAGTGTCTTCTGCAATAAGTGATGTTTAATCTAATCAGTGGAAACCTTTTAAGGAGGATTCAGAAGAGGCAGGCTCTCTTCCTGCTTCAGCTGGCGAGCATCTCCTGTGGAGTTCATCTAGACCCTCCATCAAAATTATCGACTTCACAGCCCTGCAGATTTTGAACTCTACATTCCCATGGCTACATGAAATACTTTTATAAATTTTATATTTGTGAGTGTTTCCTATTGATTCTGTTTCTCTAGAGAACCCTAACTAATACACTGTGGATGTGATTAATCCCAAGGAATGGTATTTTGGGGAGAGATTGAGGTGGAGAAATTTACGTTGTATATATGTTTCTACAAGAAAAGAAGGAAAGAGGGGAAGGGGCCTGAGGGAAAGGGTTGAGAGGGGAAGGGAATAGACAAAAGAAATAAGGGAAGGGAGAAAGGAAAGAAGGAAAGAAAGAAGAAAAAGAAAAACTAAAGAGATAATGATAATTAGATGCAATGCATGATAATGGATGGGATCTAAAGAATGAAGGAAAAAGACTTAAAAGGTTATTATTGGGACATAAAAATTAGACTACAGAACGTAAGTTTTATATCAATGTTATATTTCTTGAACTTGATAGCTGCACTTAAGGTGATTACATAAGTGAATATCCTTATTTGCAGGAAATGTACATAGAAATATTATTTGTTCAAGGAGTATGATGCATGCAACCTGCTTTCAAATGTCTAAAAGATAGACAGACATACATATACAGAAACATAGGTGATAGAATGATTAGCAAAGGTGGTAAACTGTTAGTATGGGTAAATCTAGGTATTTGATGGTGGGCAGGTGGTTGGAGTTCTCTGAATGGGTTCGTATTATTTTTGCAACCCTCCTATGAATTTGAAATTATTTCAAAATAAAAATTAAAAAACCTCCTTCAGGTGAAATTTTTTATACTGTAATTCTCAATGACATAGTGAACCATGGTATACTATACTGTACTACCCTAAATCCCGTCTGTATTGAGTCAAGGGTGATTTCATACAAATGGGTTAGCTATTCACTACAAAGTGAAAATGGCTTTTATATAAATAGGTACCTTTTACAATATTTCTCCCTGCCAGCACTGCCATATACAGTTGAACAAGCTGCCCACTAAGCATCTCCACAGGCATCCCTGGAGGTGTACAATGCTGAAGCCCTATAAGCTGTTCATAAAAATCAAGGTGACTTACTGCACAGGTATATTGGTTGGGGTTGACCAGAGAAGTTATTGGAATGGTGAAGAATTCTATGGAAGACAATTGTCCCTGCATCTGGTGTGGGCCTGACGTGACTGTTGGCTGGTAGGTCCAGCTGTAGGGATGAAAAACTAGACATATAATGGGGAAGAGCAAAGACAAATTGGAGATTCAGAGGACAAACTAGAACTCACCAAGGCAAATTGGAACCAGCACCTGTCTCTCATCACTTCTGACCTCCATGCCTGGAAGTCTTGCAGAAGCAGTCAGGGCCCTTGAATATAAAGCTGCACATGCATCTGGTCCTGGAGAAGCTGAACGAGGAGATTTAATGAAGGAACTGCTGGTTTGGCTGCTGCTCCATGACTACAATGTGAACCAACAAACCAGTGACCACAGGGGTGGGGGGCGTGGTGGTGAGGGTGAACTTCATGGGTAGCTAGCCTTTACACCAGCCTTCAGAGTATAATGGCTCCTTCCCTTTTGTCTTCTAAATATCAAACAACTTTTTATCTTTAGCTATATTTTACTAGGGGCACACAGGGTAGGGACTTTGGAAATGTAGTTCCAGCTTTGCCAAGTTGACACAGTATAAAACCACCATAAACTGGGAAATTATTATGAAGACACAATGATTTACTTTATAATTTTTAATGGGGAGGTCAAAGCTGGGTAGAAAACATACAGATATGCAAACATGCTGTTCTCACTAAATCGAGTCAGTCACATTGAAAGAATAATTTCTTTGCTTGAATATGTGTCAGTGTTACATTTATTTTAAAAGGTGCTTATGTATACATATGCCATTTCATCCCAAAACTGAACCAGAGCCATTGATAAGTTTGTTTCCTAGATTCGTAATTCTAATCTAAAATTAAAATAAACATCAATTCATTTATTCAGTAAACACTTATTGATCCACCATTATGCCTCATTCTAAGGCTACAAAGATGACCAAAACATGTACCTATCCTATCCTGATAGAGAGCCCATCCTTTCACTACACACTGTCTATGAGGTGCTCCACTGGAAGTCAGCACTGAGTACTGTAGGGGTATTTGAGGAGCTACTCTAGAGAGGTGAATCTGAACTTCTCAAATCTAGCATTTGTAGAGAAACAGGATATTTATTTTTGAGATGACCCTGAAAGTCCAGTCAGTGAGGTTGTGAGGTACAAGAACTTGAAATTCCCACTGATTATATTCTCCTCTACCGTCTTTGGTATGACACTCAGGAAGGGGAGATACCTCTCACTACCACCGGAGAGAATAAGGAAAATAAAAGAAGAAACTTGTGTGCTTTCCGTACAGACATTAGTCATGACAAAAGAAGAGAGGTTGATGTACATTACCTTTTGGAAATTCAGATTTGATTTTCTGAGTAGGGTAATTCCTAAAAATGATCATCAGACAAATTGCCTAATGACTGTAATAAAAACAAGTAAGAGTTGGGCCAAGGTGGCTCAGCAGTCAGAGTTTTCTCTTGCCATGCCGGAAACCCAAGTTTGATTCCTGGTACCTGCCCATGTAAAAAAAAAAATTAAATTTATAAAGAAGTAAGAGTTAAGACCAGTTGTCTGATCCAAGCATTAAAGGGCGTCACATAATTTGGAGACCATTACAGTCCAGGATCTAGTTCTCAGGTTTGCAGTTTGAAGGTCTAGTTTGGTGATGAGGCACTCAGAAATTATGTTTCGAACCTTGGGTGATATATTCATAAACCCAATACTTAATTATAAATCTAAAGCTCTCTTGAGCTTCATATGAGAGTAAATGGAATTGGATGTTCTTTAGAGATATTTCTCTCAAGATCATTGGATTATAATTCTTTACGTAGAAGCATTTATTTTTATGGAAAAAAATTTAATGGACCATTTGAAAGAACCTCCCCTCCTACCTACCCTAACCTCCCCCCTCAATTAGGAACCACAGAAAATAATTGTGATGTGTCTGTGTCTGTTTATTCTGCCCAGGGATGATGGTAGGGTTCTATCCTGCTTGCAGGCTTAAATCTTTGCCAACAGAGGAATTTTTGTCTGATGCCTGAGAGTTGAGGAGAGGGTAATAGAAGTTTGAAGAGAGTGGAGAAGTTTTGAAATTGCCATTGGGAGAATAGAGAGTGAACTGAGCAGGGAGACATGGTAGGATGGCTGAGGCGGACTGGGTCACAGCTGATGATCATGAACTTGCTCAATTTCCCTTAGAAAAACTCCATTTCTACCCACAGAGAGGGTACCACAGAGAAATCAGTGGTCAGACTCACCCAGGGCTGGGTTCTGCAGGCAAGCAGATACAGGAGAATAAAGGATGGTGGAGTGCCCTTTTCTATACCCCAGATAAACTTTATCAGCCCAACTCTGAGGAGCAAATTAATTTAAACAAACTTTAAATTCCAAAATCAAACTTTTTTTTTTTGCTAAACCCTGAACAGATTTTAAATATCCTTTCTTGAAATAAAAGAAGGGAAAACTAAACGCAAAGATTTCCTGCTAAGCTTTAAGATTACTCATTTGCAAGACACTTGGGTTTTGAAGAAAAATGTTCATATTTTCAATGGCTTCTAGTAGTCCAAGCCATTTTGTGACTTGGGCCTTCATAAAAATCTGAAGAAAACTGCATCCATACCCAGATTTATAAAAGTTTTCAAGTGACTTTGGAGATTAAGTCCAGTTTTAAGACCCTATTAGAAACTTGAATATTAGTTGGCATTTTTGCCCATTAATATTTATTGCCCTTCCAACAGTATGTCAGTTTCCTCTTAGGGATTAACTTCTTTCCCATTTTGTGTCCCCTTGGTAGGAAGATAGAGCAAAGTACTCCCTTCTCCCCTGACCATGGGGCAACCATATGATCTAAACTAGAACAGTCAGATCCCACTCTCCCCACGCCTGTCCCCATATCTCCTGCCATACCCAATCTTTAGCTGTGTTAGAAAGATGGTGGGGGAGGAAGCTGAAACAGCTAGAAGGCATACATTTCTGATGATTACTAAAGAAAATTTCTACATTTGAGATGGTTGACTAGTTCCTATTGACTAAATCCCAAGAGCCCTTCTATACTTGTTCTGATTCCTATCCTATTTCTGAGTCTTATCCTCTGAACTTTCTAACTCTTTTGTGAACTGCTCACCATCTCTCCAATAAACTATATTTTATGTATTAGCCAAATTTGTTTATTGCTACTTACAAAAAAATAAATAAAATAATCAGGCCCAGTTCAAAATTCTGTACCTCAGCAATGTAACTTTGATGGGGTTTAGGGAAAGGCTATGATGATCTTTGTCCATTCACAAGAATGATTTCTGATTTACGATGGCATATGTAGCAAGAACTTAGTCCTCCTTAATTTAGTTTCTTGATAAGAACCTCTAGTATATCTCAGTGGACATATTCTTCCTGCAAAGGTACATGCACATCCCTTGGTTTTCTACTCCCCAAATAGCAGATTTCTCATTTTGATTTTATATCATTAGATAATAGAAACATTTTTGATTTGAATGTAAACTTTGACCATGATTTTGATAGGATTCCAACTACAGAAAAACTGGATTGAGAAGTCCTTTCTCCTATGAGCAAAGGGTGAACTTTTCATATATTACTAGCCAAAGACCAACTAAATAATTGATAATACCTTTTGAGTTGGATATTTGGACTAGATTCAAGGTGGATATTAAACTTATTAACTCTGAGTCTTAAACACTAAAATGGCAATATACAAGGGAAAGATGGTAGAGGTATAGAAAACACCTTTCTAATTTCTTTTGTTAACTAAGCCTTCTATTAAGCTCTCAGACTTAATGGATACCAGAGGATCATTAGAAGGTTGAAATGAGTAATGAATACATCATGCATGAGTAGCATGTGCTGGGTTACCATAAGACAAGACTGTTGGGAAGACAAAAAAAGATATCGACTAAAGAAGTAGACAACATCCCAAGCCCACTCTCATTTATATAACATTATAATGAACTTCATTCAACTTTAATTAACAAGTTATCAGGTATATTTCCTACTGGATAGAATCAAAGTAAACCTTTCTTATATTGAAAAACGACTTCCCTCTACCACTCCCAAATTATAGAACTAATGGCTTGCTGGATAACCCATGAATATTTTTCCATGCTCCTTGTAAATAAACCACAGAGCTGACTATTTTGATCTATGTCATTGGGAAAGAACAGTAGACTTTTGATCTTTTAAATTTCTTGAATGATTCAGTTGAATAAGTTTTTTCATCAGAAGCATCTCAGTCTTTTTCTTCTTTGTAAGTGTATGGGACATTAATAAAAGTAGCTCTTAAGACATCTCTACTGTTCAGTTTTCCTATTTCTAGATTTTGGTAAAATCATCCTCTGCTTTTATACTCTCCATGTTTATATACTGCTTTTCAAAGATAGCATTTTGTGTTGGTAAATCCCTGAGGACATGGAGGGAGGTAGTTAAATCACATCAGGAAACTGACTCTCAATTTTACCAAAGAATGGGTCACTTATGAGAAATCCAATCCATGCTGAATGGTTTCTTATACATTTCTAATACAGAGAGTAGTTCTTTCTGATCTTATCTCTGGTGTACAGCAAACATTTCAATTATATTTTTGGTGAGGATGAGGGAAATAAAAAGTTTGCAAAAATGCCTTTTGTGTAGCTCTTACTAGCTTTAAGTAGTAAGAATTACAAATCAGAAACAATCATTCATTTCCTCATTTGGCAGTTATTGAACACCTACCATGTACTCAGCAGTCCTTCCAGTGAGGAACTCTGCAATTAAGAAGTAGAAAATTTCAATACAATATGGTAATATGTGCTAGGGAAACACAGGTGCTAAGGGAGTGAAGAGAAGGGTACTCATAGCTGAAATTTGAATGCTTCACTTAAGTAGTGTCTAATTTATGAGAATTTATGAGTCTAATTTATGGGAAAATGCAGACAGCAAGCACTATTGAGCTTTAGAGATAGAAGACAGTTTCAAGTGTTCTGAGATCTATCTTCAGGGAACTCCAAGGAAGGAGAAACGGATGGACATTAAAGGCAAAGATGCAGGTGAAGGCAAAGAGGATGAACAGCAGTTCTCTAGCTGGAATGCTAATGTGAAATGCAAGTTCCTAAAGGTTCTGATATCATAAGTCTGGGGTAAGTTCAGAGAACTAGTATTTTTTGGAAGCATCTCAAGTAGTTCTGGTTCAGGTGGTACCTTCTGACCTCACTTTGAGAAACATGTTATGTGGTCATAACTTGCTGTCCTGGTGGGGTCTCTGTTCACCCCATTCTTCCATCCTGTCTGATGAGGTAGTTCACATTTACAGATGTCTAGCACTGATATGAAATGGTATTACACAAATTTCTTCCCACAAGATACTTTCACTTGTATAAATTTCACATAGTTCGAAGGTGCAGCTACTCAGCGTCTCTCTCTGCTGCACCGCCACCCCCACCCTACCCTCGGAGAGCAGCCTGCAGACCCCAGGTTCTGTGCAGGGCAGATGTGGGCTGCCCCCTAGGCAATGTGGATGCTTTTCACCCACAGGACGGCGAGTGTGACCCTTGTCCCAGAGAGTTCATGTCTCAGCTCACATTCCTCCCTCCCCCCAATATTTTTTGTGACCTGTATGGAGCATGCGAAAATCTCTCTGTAAGCAAAGTAAAGCTAGCATCGCAGCTTTGATTGAAAGTTGGACTGATGGAAGGCATATTGTGAAGCAGTAGCTCCCCAACAGCAAGGGTAGCCCCTAAAATATGATTTATAGTAACGCCACTTTCTTCTGTAGTTTACAGACCTCTTTCCCTTAGCAGGGAGTTAAACATGTCTTATTAACACTGGCAATGTTAGCACTTCCTTCCTCATGTCGTAATAGTAACTTCTATAAGGTTTCTTGTTAAGGCAGATATTGATAGACTGCAGGATTTTGCTGGAGGCTTTCCCAGGACTGTTCGCTAATTGCTTTGAGTAAACTTGGTGAAGCCCAAGATTCAAACATGTTGTTCAAAATGTTATTTTTCAAATATGCTTTTGTACGAATAAGTTCTGCATTTCCAGAAACCTTATTTAAAAAAGAAATTCTTATGAGCCACACACACACACACACACACACACACACACACACACACACGAGGATTTTATAATAAAAACAAACTCTCAGACTCAATGCTAAATTCAAGAAATATGAAGATTTTGTCATTTTACTTCTTTTTCTTCTGTTTGTTTGGCTTTTGCTTTTGTTACTGAGGTATTTGAAAACAAATCCTCCTCCAATGTTATTTCATCCTTACATATGTTGAACATACCTCTTTTTTAAAAAATGGGCATTTTCTTTCTAAATTACAGTGCCATTATCACTCTTAATAATAATTCATTGATATCATCCAGTACCTGGTCCATAATTACATTTTCAGAAATATCTCAAAATGTCTTTTTATGATTGGTTTTTTCAAATCAGGATCCAAGTGAGATGTGCACATTAACTTCATTTCAGTGAACAATTCTGGAGTTGGGTTTACGAAAGTATCCAATCAAATTATAAAATGTTATTTTTCTTAAACAAGCATCATAGTACTGCATTTGTCCTCTCTGCTTCCCCTCTTTTCCCCTTTCCTTCACAAACCTCAGGAGCAGGAAAGTCAACTTGTTTAACTCATGCCACCTTGTACATCATGTCTGTCACCATTAAAATGCTTCCCTTCTTGCCTAGTGAGACTTAATTTTAAAGACAAGACTAGGATGAAGTCAAGTTAAACCTCCTTCTCAAGGATACCCTGAATCTCACTCACATTGTGCAATGAAAGTGGATAGTTAGTTGAGCAGTTTGTTGTTGGTTCTGTATTCCTTAAAGGAGCTTAACCGCAATTCCCCACACAACCTTCTCCCATTTTGGTAAAATGCAATGATGGGACAACAAGAACCTCGCGTTTGATTTGTTTGTTTTTTTGCTCCTTGACTTGCCATCCTCTCCAGACATTACTACTTCAGGCCATGATACAGCACAAAGATTTTGGACTCCATTGTCTCTGATTCAAATACCAACTCTGTTTTTACTAACTCTACTAGCAAATTATTCAATGTCTTTGAACTTCAATGCCCATATCTATAGAATAGGTATAATAATGCTTACATTAGATGGGAATGTTGAGGATAAAATGGGCTAATATATGACCCACCATGACGCATGGTGCACCATGGGCATTCAAATGCTACTTTCCTCCTCTCTTTCCCTTCCCTCTTAAACTGCTGAAAAGTTAGGAAGCCTTTGGCAATTTCTTATAAAATGTGTTTTGTGGTCTTTAACCTACTTTGGGGATGCTTTCTTGGGAGCATTTCTCTTTACTAGTTCTTTCCCTTGGTAAAGTTACCCCAACTTGGTAAAATTGACAGGTAAATGGGGCGGCTGTTACTGGTATGAGTAGATAATAAATGTAGATATGTGGATGGTTTAGAGAATTTATATGCAAGCCTCCCGAGGCCTCTTTTGTATCCACACTGGCCAACTGCAGCTTAATCTGACAAGGATAGTGTGCAGAATGTAAATATTACCATTTGTTCCATGTCATCTCAGATCAGACACTAATTTGCAAATGTAATTTATCATGTTTAAAGAAAACGAAAATGACAGCTCTTACCAGTATTTGGTATTTTGTGTTAACAATAGTTCATTTATGATTGTTATTGTTTCAGGCAGAAAATATGTCTCAACATCTTCAGCTGGCAATGTGGACTTTTATATCACAAACCTCTCCTAGGCCTCTTAACCGTTCTCTCCCTTGTTGCCTGCTATTACCTAAGCTAGTTGGTTGATTGTTTAACTTTCTTCTCCAAACTTTCCAATATCTGAAGGAAATGTTCTGATAATATTCCAGGTCCTAGAATCTGCTTCGGAAGCAGACTGGAATGGGTTATGTGAAGATTGAGGACCACATTTTATCTAAAGTGCATTTGGTCTGTTTCCACCAAGGTACTTCACAAGGGAATATCTAAAGCAACAAAAATTTTGAAAACTGTCTAAAGCTAAATTATAGATGAATTGGGGGGAGGGGTGTGCAAATTGTGGCATTCAGCTTCCAGGACTTTCCAACCAGTAGGTTGACCAAGAAGCCACAACATCCAAAGGCTAGAAATTGTTTAGTCTTCTTGGAACACTGGATATTAAATCTGTCACAAAAGCAAAGCCATCTAACTCTGCAAAAGAAGAGGATTCATTATATATATACTTTTTTATGTTAAATGAGTTCTCATTAGTTTGCCATTTATTCTTTCTACCATCTTCATGACTACCTAAGGTTGGAGGAAAAGTCTATTTGGCAAGTTGATAATCCCTTTTAACTTTGTATGGCCATTGCAGTTCATTGCCTAGCAAGTCATAGAAAGATCAATATGTCCTTGCATGACTGCTTTTGCGTTAGATGTGGAAGCCAGAAAGAGGGAAGGCAGGGAATCTCTATTGGCTTGGCTGTCCGCATTTCAGAGTGGAGACCTGCCAATCCCAGTAAAACAGTAATGACATTTTAAAAGAACTACAGGATCTTTCTGCTTCATTGCACACATGGAAAAATAGGGCAATTCAAATAGCCCCAGCTGCAAAGAATAGGTTTTTATTTATCTTTAATTGAAAACAATGCTCTACCACAGATCTTAAGACCAGGTCTTGTGCATCTCCCAATGGTGAATGGCACAGGAGATAAGAATAGAAAGTATCTTGGAGCAGGCAGGATTGCAGATAACACTTTTGTCATCTTGATTAGAAAAGCTTGTATAGCTGCTTTGATTTAGGGAAGAAAAATTTCTAAGATTTCCTTGACCTTTACTTAAACTGGTTTTGAGGAAGACTATTTTTGTTATCATCTGATGAACTAGAAGGAGCTAATAAATTAATGACGGTGTGAATAAATCATTAAAAAGTACAAGATAACTGATTAAGAGTTCTGAGCTGAGAATTATCACCTGGCTGCCGGCAACAATGTAAATATTGTTCAAGGAGCCAGAAGTTGGATTTTGTCTGTTTTGAGTTCTGGGCTGTAGTTATTCCATACACATATTTGGAAGACTCAATCATCTTAATACAACTTGTGTGATATTTTTGTGTGTGCTTGCATGAAAATACTTAGCTCTGGAGGGGGCTGAATTTCGTTCCTGAATATCAAACCAGCTTTACAGTGGTTTTCTTTAAATGAAGCAAAGAACAACAACAAAGACAAAAATAAAAACCCTCCATATAACTTCATAAGTCAAAAGATTCAGGAACTGTAGTGAAATGCAGAGTATGGTAAAATGCGGAGAGATTATAATTCTACTGAAAACAAACCTGAAATTCAGTCTCTTGATTAGTCTAAGAGGGGTAGCTTCTGGTAATCGATGTAATTCCACATCCGCTCAAGAGTCTTTGGGATTTGTGCTATTGATTATGTATTCAACCTCAATTTATTGTTAAAAGTTGTATGTTACATAGTCTTTCTGTTATTTATTAGACATATCTTACCCTCAATTATATAAAAATAAAATAAAATTCAAACCTCCCAAGAATGAGTTTTACCTAAAAATAAAAACCTGTATTATATTCTAATTGTTTTATAGACATAGGAGAATTCTTCCATTATGTTTCTTAATTCCTACAACAAATAAATATTGAATATCTGTGCCTCAATTTCCTCATCTGTAAAATTGAGATAAAAATTTTATCTTCCTCCTATGGTTGCTTTGAATTTTAAATGAGCTAAAACTTACAGAGCACTTAGAATAATATCTAGAACATAGTAAGTACTATGTACACTAGTATATTTGCATTAGTGATTATTCTGTACTCAACATTATTGCCAGAGTGGAGGGTAGGATGCAGACATTTGAAAAGTATAAGTCACGATTATTTTCTCTATGATCTAGTTGGGGAGGGGATAGCATTGAAATGAAATCACTAGAGATCAAGACCTGAAACCAGATGATCATTAGCAAGACAAGAGTGAACACCTGGAAGTGGGGCATTACTCTGAGTTGGTATATTTAGGAAAGTCCTCTTAGAAGGGAGTTGTAAGACTTTTTCTGAGCAATAAGCTGAGTTGAAAAGAAGAGAGGAAAGGACGAGGGCACTGCAGATTTGGGATAGCATAATAGGATTGAAGACTTGATACCAGGGTTGGATGTTGCATTTTTAGGAGCAGGGAGAATGCTTATTTGGGTGGAGAGTGGGTTAGGAATGGGAGTGTGAGTTTGACTAGGTAGTAGTGGGAGAGAAGATACTTTGGGTAAACATATTGAGGGACTTTTCTTGGCAGACTGAGAAATTGGATTTTAGTCCAAAGGTAGTATGTACTTACTAGAGGATGTTGCCAATTGGATAATAACTGGACATTACTATTTCTGAGAAAGCTGTTGTGTGAAAATGAGAGACCTTTAAGGAAAGTGCAACATATAAAAGAAGGATGTATAAAGAAAAAAAGATGGATATATAGGTTAAGAAACAAAGTGATCAGGGTTTAAATTATAGAAATGATAATTTGTACTTAATTACAATCTATTTTCTAAATATTACTTAGGCATATGCTTTTGAGGCTACCTTGTAAATTTGAAAAATTATCATCCTCATCTTACAGAAGAAGAACTTCAAGGGAGAGAGAGTTTACATGACAAAGTCAGTTTCACTTTTCATTAAAAATTATTGAGTGCCTGCTATATTCCAGGTTATGTATTATGGCCAGTAATGAAATTGAATCAAGATCTTCGAGCTCCCCCCCAAATTATGATGATGATTACAAAGGGGATATAGGAGAAATGGTTGTAGGAGATCAATTGAATACAAAAGTGAATGAATAGAATATATGACTTATAATGGTTTGGCATGATTCCAATCCAAAGAACAAAATACATGTTTAAGCTTCTAATTCAACAAATATGCACACTCTATTCTTAGTTCTAGTTCAGTCAAACCACTCTAAGTCAAGTATATGTGAGTAGCCTCTTGTAAAGTATATTCTATTTGCATCGTAGCAAATTACCACAAATTTTGAAGCCTAAAACAACACAAACTTATTATCTCATCATTTTGTAGATCCAAGTACAGTATGGATGTCACTGGGCTAAAATCTAGGTGTTACAGGGCTGAATTTCTTTCTGGAGCCTCTAGGGGAGAATCTGTTTCCTTGCTTATTCAAACTATTGGCAGAATTCAGTTCCTTGTGATTGTAAAACTGAGGTGCTACAACCTGGCTGTCAGCTGCAGGCCATTCCAGCTTCTATGTTCCTTGCTTGTGGACCTCTTCTTTCATCTTCAAAGCCAGCAATGATGAATTAAGCACTTTTCATGCTTTGAATCACTCCTTTCTCGTCTTCTATCATTTTTCTCTAATTGACTTATCTGCCTCTCTTTTCCACTTTTAAGGGCTCATGTGATTAAATGGGCCCACTAGAATAATGTGGGATAGTCTCTATATTTTAAGATCATCTGATTAGTAACTGTAATTCCACCTGCAAAGTCCCTTTTGCCATGTACTTGACATATTCACAGGCTCTGACAATTATGGTAGAGGCGTCTTTGGGGAGGCCATTATTCTGTCTTCTTCAGAAAGAATAAAGAACATCATTTAATGATTTGGATTAGAAATTGGACACCTCCTTCATCCAGGATCCTGAAGGCATGCTTCTTTTATAGAAGTTGTAGGGTTACAGAACAATCATGCATAAAATACAGGATTACCATACACCACGCCAGCACCAACACTTACATTGGTGTTGAAAATTTGTGGCAATTGATGATAACAATTTTTTTGTAATTCTACTATTTTTTTTAACAGTAATTACATTTGTTACAATTGGTGAAAGATTATTAAAGTAGTACTATACATATGGTCCGTAGTTTATGTAGGGCTATTTTTCCCAAATTAATGACATTATTATTTCTTTCATGCATGACTTTATATTGTTACTCATCTACCCAGGCACTGGATAAAGGGATTATCAGTTACAGGATTTTTACAATTAGATGGTCACATGATAAAAGCCATATAGTTATATAGTCATTATCTAAGATCAACAATTTCAGATATTTCTGTCGGGCTATTCTGATACACCAGAAATCAAAAAGAAATATTTCTATAGTGAGTCAGAAGTCATTATCATGTGTAAACTCTAATTTCTCAGTTACACCTCCTCCTTCTCATTTGATAATTCTCTCAATCTTCAGAGATATTTGGGCAATGACCATTTTAGCTTCTTCATGCTGGAAAGGGTGTTGATCTTATTGGGTAGAGGAATGAAACCAGTTGATGTTCTTGGAAAGACTGGTACTCTGGGTTTCAGGAGTTATCTGGCATAGAAACAATCTAGAGGCCTTAAATTTCTGAGAAAAAAAACTTAGTAAGATAAACTTTACTATAAAAGTAAAACTTTTATAGAGACTTAGATGGAGCCCAGGGTATTCTTTAGGGTCTTCAAGAATACTGTTAGTTGGGGCTTGGCATATTGTGACAATTTGCAATATCTGGCTGAAGCTTGCATAATAGTAACCTCCAGAATGACCTCTCAAATTTATTAGAAATTTCTTAGCCACTGAAATGTTATTTGGGTTCATCTCTTTTCCCCCTTTTGGTCAAATAGGCATTGACAATCCTATGATGTCAGCATCATCCCTGTGAGTCATGTTCCTCATTGACATGGAGAATTAAACCTCTGAGAGTCACATCCCACATAGGAAGGGGTCAGTAGTGAGTGTATTTGCAGAGTTGGCTTAGAGAGAGAAAGGCCACATTTGAGCAACAAAAGAGGTTCTCTGGGGGTGACTCTAAGGCATAATTATAAGTAGGCTTAACTTCGTCACTGCAGAAATAAGTTTCATAAGGGCAAGCCTCAAGATTGAGAGCTTGGCTTATTAAATTGGAGTCCCAAATGCATGAGGGAATATCAGAACTTGCCCTGGTAGGGACATTTAATAGAGCCATATTTTTTCTCCAAGCCCTCAAGGGGACTTTGCAAATACATTTTAAATTTTCTGTCCCAAATATTTCTGAATGTATCAGGCTATTACATTAAACTGTACAGAGTAACAAGATCTCATTCCCTATTCTAGGTTCCATGTAATTAGGTTGTTTAAATACACTGACCAGAAAGTTAAATTAGATAGCATGCTACAGAACTTTTAAATTTTGGACAAAATAAACATCTCTTCCAGGATTGCTAAAGGCGTGTTTCTTAACTTTATCTCCTCTTCCCATCCATACATTATATAGTATTTGAGAATGAAATAAAGATAGAAATACATATCACAAAAAAATACTACTTTATTTAAATATTGAGTCTTAAGTACTTGTCAGTCATTAAAACTGAATTAAAGTGTAGGATAAAAGATTTAGTTGAATAGAAAAATAAATTCTTATAGAGATTGAATGAAAGCACAGAGGGTCACATTTTTTTGGAATAGGACCTCAGACTTTTCCCCCTATAAAGAAAGGGAAGACACCAAATACATTTGAATATAGGAAGAACAAATTCAGAGCTATACACCAGAAAGTGAACTGTGTCTGTAACAAGCAAAATGGAGAGAAGTAAGAGCCTGGAAATGGGGGGGACCTGTCAAAAGTACTTAGAACAAAAAAGAGGTAGCCTAGGGTGGAACCAGTATGAATGGAAGCAAAGGGTAAATAATAGGAACATTGAGGACTTAAACTAAAAAGAAGCCTGGAAATGACCAGAGATGAAGAAAAGTGAGAGAAATAGGTGTCCAGGACCTAGGACAGCCAGGAGAATGGAGTTGCCATGAATAGAAACAGGGAAGTCAGGAGGAAGAGAATATTTGAAAAGAACATGAAGATGTTGGGATTGGTTTTGATCTGTTAAGGCTGAAAGGCTGGTAGAACATTCAAGTGGAGATGTTCAGTGTAAGAGCAAGTTCCAAAAGAGATGAGATGAGGGCTAAGGAGAAGAATGTTCACAGTGAGAACCAGGCAGTGATGAAAGAGGATGGACAAGATTTGACATTGACACAATGCCATGGGAGGGTTTAAAAAATCTTGACTAAATCTTGACGAAAATGCTGGGAAGAGACTGAAAAGAAGAGCAAATATAATGGACTATCTATCTTCATTCTGTATTTATAACTCTCGGTCATTGTCAGGAATCTTTGGAGAGGGCTAGCGTCAAGGTGCAAGGCTAATTTAAAGAATGAATTTTGTTACTGTTGGGAAAGAATTCTAAGAGTAGAATTTAACTTAACAAAAGAGGGAACGTCTGTGTAGAATATTAACAATGTCATTGAAAGTCGTTAAGCCAATTTGAATAGGGTGGGGGCGATGTTTACTTTTAACTCTTTAATTTTAATAACTTTTAAAAAATACACCATATTAAATTTCCAGAAAGAAATTTCAAGCTAGAGATTCTAGCAGTAGGAATCATGTTTTGTGACTCTCCACTTTATATCTTATTTTTTAAAAACTTTGAATTGTACCCAAGGTTTTAGAATGTCTAGCCCGAAGTGTTAACTGACAAGGGTCTGGCCCTTGCCCACAGCTTCTTGGCTGATGCTGTGAAGGCATCAGAAAGACTAGGTCCAGGAGGCCAGAGATAGCACCTAAGAGATGGGCTTCAGGACATCCACAGGTGTCCGATGTCCGAAGGCAGAGTACCTCTCCTGAAATTAGTGAGCATGAAAGGAATGCACTGTGAGCCCCCCATCTACCGCTTATCTGGAAAGGTCCTGCAGATAGTGAGTTTGACAGCGAAATTTTCGCCCCCCAAACTGATGAAATGCCAGCGTTTTCCTGTCTCCCTGGGATTGCTCGGTGTATCTCTCTTCTTACTTCATAGGGGAGTGACCGGTATTTGAGCACTGATAACGGCAATCTTGGTGGTGTGGCTGAGTCAGGGAAGAATGTCTGAGAAAAGAAAGTGGGGCCTGCAGGAGTAGGGAGGTGGAGGACCTGGCACAGCTGTCAGAGTGATGGGCAGGGCATCAGTGAGGCTGCAGGAACATTTTCTGGGGTTCTGGAGGAAGGCAAGCTCTCATAAACTTATGTTTTAAATAGGAGTGATGAAGACAAGGTGATATTTTTTTATCTCTGGCCTAGACTTTTACTAAAATTTGCTGAGGAATTTTTGGATCATGATGAGCTTCTGGAACAAAGAATCTTGGCTATGGAAACCCTGGTTGAAAATAGTTGTCTCATGAAAATCACACCTGTATTTAATAATCCTATTAGATAACCAAAAGCTTTTGCAGAACACTATTTGTATGATATGGTGACTTTTCAAATGCTATTTTCTTTGGAACAATCCATTAGGAACAGTCCTCAATTAGAACGGTAACAACAAAAAAAACTACTTGCACTTTTCCTTTGGTCAGGCTGAACCACCAAATTGGCATGGAAGGAAGCACCAAGGCAGAAGACAGAGCAGGTTGTTGTACTGAAATACAGTGCCATATTTGGTGAATGTATTTCTAAATTCCAAGTTTCATTTGGCACGTTTAGAAAAACTTTAAAGGGGAAGACGTTGTAAACCTGTTAGCCCAGCAGCAAGGGATACAAGAGTATGGTTTACACAAATAATGGCAAGGTACGGTTTACACAAATAATGGCAAGGTACGGTTTACACAAATAATGACAAGAAGGCAAAACAAAGACAGATGGTTGAGTAAGGCATAGCACATGGTCCCAGAGAATTTCCAAACTGGCCCAGTGGAACCACACTGTGGGTTTTGAGAAATGCCTTGGAGGCTGAACATATTTTAATTTAATCTTGTGTTGTTATAATTATCTTAATGATGAAAAATAAGTTTTAACAATGCTACACTTTCTGGAATTGCACATTTATTATTATTCTGATACAAACAAATGTATCCTCTGCTAATGCTACAAGTCTTTTAGACAAAATGCATAACTGGGTGAATTCCCCAAAGGCTGCACATACACTTCCTACTTCCTTTCAGATGTTCGCCATGAGCCTGCTCCTTTCTAGTGACTTGGTCATTTAGTGCTAACTTCTTTCTCTGAAAATCACTTTCCAGCATTTCTCACCTTCTTTTGTTATTAACTATTTCGGCTGAAAGTGCTTGGATTTCACTGGCAGATGGCTTTACAAATGTCCAATGCCCATGTACTACAAAAGCATTTGATGTGTTTGTAGTGCTTTGTTCTCAAAAGTATCTTAGAGTCAGAAAGCATTTGTTTCTGACATGCCAACCCACTTAGATTAGAGGCAATGTTATTTTCCTGAAAGATTTGTGCTGAATTTTCTGCAGTCTGCTCCCATTTCTCAGAGAGAACTTGTAAACATTTCATTGATGCTATGAAGTTCAAACCAAAGGCCAAACAAGGTTTATCCGCCCATCAGGCTTAGTACCTTTGTTAGCTCTTTATTACTCCTGCATCCATGTGGCATATGACACTCCAAAAGAAGCATTTCTTAGGCAACTGCTCTCTAAATCCAAATTAGAAATCCTGTTCTCAAGAAAACATTGAGGATAGCACTTTGGGTTAGTTGATTTTGCCTAGATGAAGAAAAGGATGATTAAGATATCTTGGTCTATATGTACAATATACCTTACTGTGTACCTTTATTTAATACAAATATTAAAGTTACTTGTATTACTTTCTTCCCAATTATATGTGAAATGGTTTTGCAGGTATTATCCTGTTTTGCCAAAGGAAATAAGACCTTTATTCAAGTGAGAAGAAAACACATAAGAATTTAAATGATTCTTTCTTATTTGCCTCAGAAAAACAGTGGCAAGCATGTTTTGATCGTGGATTAGTGTTGACTGCTGAATTTGCTTTATAATAATAATGATAATAATTTATATTATATATTAAGCATTTCCTCTCTGCCAAGTAAAGACTTCGTGTGCATCTTACTTCTATCATTTGATTTTTTATATCATTTAATTCTTACAATGCTCATAAACAAGGTACCACATTATTTTTATTTTATAAACAAAGAAACTAGAGTTTGATTGAAGATCTGACCAAGAAAATGACAGAGGTGGCCTTTGAACCAGGATTCAGCCAACTTCAAAGCCTGCCCTCTTACACCCAGGGTTAGAGTGCTTTAGGAGCAAATTATTTAGGAGATACCAATTAATATGTCTGTTAGTAAATAAGTATATGTGCTTTTAGGAGCTTACTAGGAGGGAGTATATGTTATTCTTAAAGAAATCTTAAGATCACTTCTTCCCTTTGCATCTTGGCGAGTATAAGGAAAAGAAACATTTCTTTTAATCCTGTACAGGGACTCATGCAACTAGAGAGGGTGATAATTGTTGGTAGTCTGACAGCTAGATGACTAGCAGAATAACCAGTGGGATATAGTGGCTGCTCTGCTTCAGGGTGATCCCTGTGTGAGAGTAGCAGAGAATCTAGTAAACACCTCCCTGAACCATGTGGTCTAGAAATAATCTGGCTCTTCCCCCAACTGATTCCACTACTTTGCTTGGGGAGCATGGATTAAATTCTTTCTGGAGAGTACAAAACCAGAGCATAGCATTTTCTTTGATTCTAGTTTCTATAGGTGGATCTCATTTTGTTTTAAACGACATATTTCTGAAACGTTCCATATAATCACATTTGGATTTATTGATTCATATTTGAAATGTAGTATGGTGATGCACTATGTCTATTTGCTCTCTTAACATTTTAAATTATAAAATTGTAAGGAATTTAGTACCTACAGATATTAAGATACTTAAATTTAACTTAGGAGATAGAATCAAGGAATGCTATGATAAATAATTTTATGAGCACCCTTTATATGCTAGATAACCTTTAATTTTTTAAAGCAGATTTTTCACTTATCAAGATTTCTTAAAATAGAATGCATCTTAAAATAGGACACATCTGTCCCAGATTCACAGGCAACATTTAACTAATACACTTATCACATGTAAATGGTAAAGTTGGACATTTATTCATTCTCTCTAGTTCTTAGTTTCCTCATCTTTAAAGGAGTCACAGAGTGTTGAGAAAATTTGATGTGCTATGATGTGATTAGTGCCCAGCCCACCCAGAAAGTCCTGCCCTAGAATGCAGATCTCTTACATTCTTTCTCCCATTCCAGCACCACTATGTGATCTTGTTCCTTGTTAGTTCATCTCTGAAATGGAAATGGCAACTTACTTGCCTAAGATTTAAAGGACTGGATTGAGAAATCTTTCGAAATTTGTTCCAAGTCTATTCCCACCTCCCATTGCCAAACAAAAATAGTTTAATACAATTAAACAATTAATTTAACCTGGAAATTGATAGCCACCAGTTGTTTGACTAAATCTAAGATTTATTTCTTAATTGGTTATATAGATCTCTTATAGATATCACCACCATTACAAGAATTGGGATGGGCTGATTTTATGCTTTCTCACAAACATGGATAACGTTCTTCTGTTTTTTGTCAGTGATGTTTTTCTTAATATCTTCATTCCTTTCAAATTCATCACATTTCTTTCTGTCCTTATTACTTTTTATTCCCAAGATGACTGACATAAAAAATGAGTTTAACATCTCAGCAAATGTTGGAGTTGTGATTAATTCTGTGCCCTTCCCCATTTATCAGAAGCCCTGATTTCTCTCTCATCATCCTTTCCCTTCTGATAGATTTGCCCTCCTAATACTCTTTAACCCTTTGGGTTTACCTTATCTCCTTTGGCTCTTTCCCTTCTCTTATCTCTCTCCTGTTAGTCTTAACTGATGCAATTTGTTTTCCTTAGGTTTCCTCCTCCTCTATAAAGACATAAGCATTTGCTCTGAAAATTTCTCACCTCTTGCATTAGTCTTTGTCAACTGAATCTCAATCTAACACACTTTTTGTGGAAGTTCATAGCCAAATCCAGGCTTTTCTCATACTTCTGGATTTTCATTCCTCTTTGCAGTGTGATATGACACTCACCAAATCTTACTCCTGAAAATTTGTTTTAGATGTGTTTCTCTCTTTCTGTTATGAAATTGGTCTTGGTAGCAGGTTCTTAGCTGAGTAGTTGATCTCATCTCTGAGCCAATACATCCCTCAATGGCCTGGCCTGTACCTTCTTGAGCTTGCTGGAATTGAGATCCATTGTTTGTATACTATACTTTCTAACCTACTTTGTACTCTGGTCTTGGGAAGGTCGCTATATCACTAATACCCTCAGTAAGAGTCAAGGATTGGATATATCAATTATTTTCAGATCTAGACACCCAAACATCCTTAAAGATAATGTGACTCTAGAAGCAAATTCTGATGTTGTAAAATAGGATTGTATGGATAATCTCAAATTTACTTCCCTTGGGCTAGAAATTATTTCAAGTGATTGTGAGGTGGGAACCTTAATTCTGAAGCTCACACTGTGTGTATGGGTACGTGTGTGTGTGTGTGTGTGTACCTATCTTCAATACACACCTATCTTAGATGAACAACATTGGAAAACATAGTTCATTATATTTAACATTGTGATGGTTTGAAGATCTGTGTATACAAAGGAAAGATCATGTTCTTTAAGTTAATCTATTCCTCTGGGTTAGACCTATTGCGGGTGGGACCTTTTGATTAGGTCATTTCAGTTACGGTATGTCCCAAATAGGTCTTCATCCTGTTACAGGTGTCCTAAACAAGAAATGAAATTCAGAGAAACATACAGAGAATTTCAGAGAGAAAAGTCAGAGAAGCTGAGAGAGGACATAGAAAACTGAAGCCAGCAGCTGGAAGCACTGAAACCTGGGAGAGAAGGACCACCAGATGCCTTATGCCTGGCCATGTGACAGAAGAGCTAAGGACCACCAGTAGTTGGTCTTCAGAGAGAAACTATCACTTGTTAATGCCTTAATTTGGACATTTTCACGATCTCAGAAATGTAAACTTGTAAGTTAACAAGCTTCCATTGTAAAAGCCAATCCATTTCTATTATATTACATTTCATCACATTTAGCAAACTGAAACATATTTTTTTCCAGTTCCATGTTCCTTGACAGAGATGTGGGGAGTAAAAAAATGAATTCTTTTCTATGCATTTGGGAGCTCTTGGGCTAGATGATCCTGGAGGTCTCTGTCTTTTTCTTTTGGTTTTATGGATACATGATTCAGTTAAAGCAGGTCAGAATTTGTACACAGGGAAGGTTGTTAGCTCTTAGGATCTGGACTTTAGTTGACTGGTGGGATAGAAGGCAAGAGGTTCATTCTAAGAAAGGGTCAATTGTCAATCCTTCCTTTCATGTCAGGCTTGAGCTCATTTTGTTTGGTAGAATCCTTGGGATTTGTTTAATATTATGGTGTTAAATATAAAGCAAATTTTCTTCAAATACATTTTGACCTTGTCTTTTTTTTCAGTCTTCAAGCTACCAGGAAAAAAATCCCAGGGAGAATGTTTTCTCTCTGTGGATTCTGTTGATTGAGGTGTCAAGAATTTGATAATTTATAAGGTAACCACAGAGTCTAACATGAGTTACAAGCCTGGAATTTAGTGCCACACAGTTTCCCAGGAAATCTCAAAATTGTTGGGTGAAATTCTTGACTCATTTAAAATATGGTCTTTATGAACCTTCTAGTCTCAATGTCAGAAAAGATGATCATATTTCCTGTTTTTTAATTCTTAAGTGACTGAATTCAAATCCTCAGATAACAGAGTAAACTCATGACCTACTCACAGCATATGTTCAAAGTGTAAAACCAAGATTCCAAATGACAATTTTATAGTATAAAATGTCATATTGTTGCATGGATATGAAAATGATAGAGTACTGCATAACTTAATTTTCAAACGTATGCCTGAAAATTAAAGGAAATATGTGGCAGTGTTTTTGTGAATAGAAGCAAAGGTTAAAGCTAAAAAGGGATGTATTCATTTAAATACCTAGAGTTATAGCACAGAGGTTAAAAGTAAGGTCCTGGAGAGGAAGTAGCTGGGTTTGAATCCACCTTCAAGACTTAACAGCTGAAAAACTTTGGAAATTACCTACCATCCTGTGCCTCAATTTTCACATATGTCAAAATGAGGAAATATATTAGCAATAGTGCCCAATAAATTGAGGTGGTACCTAATAGAATTGTTAGGGTGCAGTGATTAATACAATTACAGCAGTACCTGGCACAGAATATGCACTTAACAAATGTTGCTATGACTAAGATTTTGTACATCTTTGAACAATTAGATAAACTACAGAAGATCTATTGATGAAATAAAAAGTGCTTTTATTGAACAATTATCTGTGATTCTATGAGATACCAGGCTTTCCAATGTAATCATACAGTGATTTGAAAATGTTGGTCAGTCAATATTTTATTAGATGGTTCCGCACATTTGACTTAATATATGGAAAAGTTTTAATATTAAGCCAAACGTTTTTGGAATCTGTCAGTTCTTTCCTGCAATAAGCGACATATAAACTGTCAACATATGTAAGAGGTATGCAAAATACCAATGATGAGAGCAAAATTGAACTCTGATGCAATTGAGCCAAAAACAAACTTGCCAAGAAAGTACATGGACATCAGGGATTTCATGTGCAGACACAACTTCCCTCTGTTAACTTTGTGGCTGTGAACATGCCTGTTTTAATTAGAGGGGCACACTGTATGTAATTATAATAATTTTACTAGTTATCCATGCAAATGGAGTCTCTGGTCACTATGTTTTAGTGCCTGGGTTATGATTTGTCTTGTATGTTTCAATTTATTTGCTGTTTTAGCTCCTAAAAACAGTGTGCCTCAAATCATGGTTATGCTCTCCATTTAAGGTTTATATTTGAGAGACAGATAATGTTTATTCATTTGTTCATTCATTCAATGTTTGAGCACCTAGTATGTGCCAGGCACAAGGGACTGTGATAATATATTTGTGAATATGACAGACATCGCCTGCCTTATGGATCTAGTAAAGAAGACAGGTATATCCAAACTTTATAAGAAATTGGGTAATTCCATGGAGATGCACACTCTGATAGAAAAGTTCAGGTGTTATGAGGTCTCTACACAAGGTGGTTGGGAAAGCCTTCCTGGAAGAAATGACATTAAATTGAGTCCTGAAGAGAATTAGGTTAGTGAGAGGAAAATGTACAGAGCAGGGAGGAGGAGAGTAAGGCATTCCATGAAAGGAAACAGCATGCGAAGGCAATGAAGTGAGAAGCGGCCATAAGAAGGCCATTGTAGTTGGATGAAGGGAGTTGTGGGGTGAATGTATCGAGGTGAGGCTTTGAGGGCCACGTTGTTAAGAATTGTAGATGGTTTTAGTAGCAATGGACACTACTATGAGTTCTAACTGGAGCAGGACATTAATCTGGCTAATGGTTTACAGAGGCACTTTGACTGTTGGAAACAGGTTTGGAGGTTATAACAAGAGATGAAGTAAGGAGAGAAATGAAGAGGCTATTTCTAAAGACCAAGAACAAGACCTGGGGATTGACTGGATGTGGAGATTGAGGGAAACAGATACATCAAAATGCCCCCATTCTCTTCAGGAGTACCCAGGGAGATGGCATTGCCATTTACTTGAGAAGAAAAATGTAGACATAGGAGAAGGTTTGGAGGGATAACCAAGGGTTCAATATAAACATGCTGATTAGATGCCCAAGTAGAGTATAGAGTGGGCAGCTGAACATGGGTCTAGACCCCAGTAGAGGTGGGTGAGTTGTCAAATAGGATAAATTCTGAAATTGTCCACTGGAATGAGTAATCTAGAAGGTACTGGAGCCCTTTACCAGAGCAGGTTTGATGGACTGATTTGAAAAAAATTGACAAGGTTCGATAGTGGAAATTAATTAAGATTTTTATCATCTGTGAAAAGATTCAAGACAGGGGATACATTTTTAAAGAGTAGCAAAAGAAAGTAAGTACTCCTTTCTTGCCCATTTTTCATAGGGCAAATGCTCATATTTCTTATCTTTTTTCATAACCATCCTCATGCCAACCAACTTATTTCATAGGTAATTCCACACTTTAAGGAGACAGGTCTAGAATGATTAAAACTGTACTTTAATTTTTAATACTCTGTTTGCATAGTTTTTTAATTGTTATCTTGCTGCTCCTTATGTGGAGATTATGCCTTCCAGATTGGAGGGCCTGGTTATTAGCTTCCATTTCTTTACTCGGGTTTCAAATTCAAATACAGGGCCAGGCGTGTACCAAATAAGTTAAGTAAGCATGCTTGAGGATGTCATGGGAACCGTGCTACTAGAGCATGCTTGCCCATCTAAATGGAAATGCATTCTCAGTGTCAGATGTTTTCTCCCACTCTGGGATGCTGACCTCCCCCATATTACCAGGTCACTCAGTTTTTATAGAGGAGCCAGAAATATCTATTTTTGTGTGAATTATCCTGATTTTCATTGTTTTACAACTAAATTGTGCTGCCAAACCCTGATGGCCAAACAAAACGTCTGCAGGAGTGATTTGACGGATGGATGGCCAGTTCACTAACCCTGTTTTAACATTTCCTCACAGCATCTCATGTGACATTCCAAGCAGAAGGCTCTCAAAAGTACTTGTTAATTATGAGTAGCAAAATCACCTCACACTCTGCCAGCGTGTAATAGATTCAGTGCTCAGGCTCTTAAAATGTTCGAAGTTTTTGATAACCGTGCACAGCAAACCTTGTCACATTCCTCTGTAATCAGTAATTTACTCTGCTGAAAACGTTTTGGTGATGATGAAACTTAAATGCCCTTCCAATCCATCTGTTTTAGGACTATCAAAATGCATCCAGCCTGGACTGCTCCAGATCAGCCGCACTCAGCTGCAATCTCAACACTGCCCCTCCGTGCTGGGCTGCTCCTGGAGAGGAGAGGAAAGCTTTACTGCTCCAAGGCTGCAGAATGTTGAGGCATTTTCTAGGGAAAGACCATTAAACAAAATGGAGGGAATGCAAGGGTAGTTCAGCGGTAGAATTCTCAACTGCCATGCAGGAGACCAGGGTTCGATTCCCGGCCCATGCACTACCCAAACCAACAAGCAAAAAACCAAACAAACAAAATGGTGCTGCAATAAGGGGATATTCACATGGAAAAAGAATGAAAAGTAACCCCTGCCATATAGCAAAAAAAGAAAAAGAAAGAAAGAGGGAGGCCTTTTAATAATAATTTTAGACTGGAAAAGAAACTGTATGGTCCAACCGTCTGTCACTTAGGCCAATTTGGAAAAAACAGATCTCCAGGTTTTCCCCTTCTATTGTTTCTCCCCCAACATGTTCTAGTTCTGGTTCTCTTCACATTAGAAAGTGGTGATAAACCTGAGTATCTTACAACCCACCAGTACTTGACTGATACTCCAGGGGGTCACACAGTAAATAGGTGTTTGATTAAATATGTGTTTGAAAACGTTGGAAGCCTTTGAAAGATAGTGTCAGAGGGCTGGATTTGTGCTTCTAGGGAAGCCTGTTGTAACAGGCTGTGTACTTTCTCCTTTCATCAAATTACTTTAATGGCTTATGGCATTTTTGGAAGTTTGTTTAGGGGAATGATATGAGCGAGGTTTTGAACTACAGCAGTAGTCTTTTTCTTTCCTTTCTGAAAGTGATGGCTTTAGAACTTGCTAATTAGAGAGCAGAGCACAAAGAGATGCTTGAGTCATTGTCTCCAAAGCTAGTAAAACTAAACTCTGAAGGAAAAATATTTTTTTGGAGATGCTCACAACTTAGTCACTCTTTTAAAATACAATTGACATAATCTATTTTCCTTTTAGGCCTCTTCTGAAAGAACAGTTAAGAACATGAGTCAAGCAGAAAGCTCATTTTCCCCAGTTTATTTCACATCATGGGGTAATTGCCCAGACTGTCATTAAATTGTTACCATTTTGGTGATTGATTCTAAAGGTCTGAAGGTGGATCCAGAAGTTTTTTGGACAAGCCTTAGTTAGAATCCTCTGTCTACCCAAAGCACAATTTTGCCAATAATGATTATTTTTAAAGGGAAACAATGATTTTTCCTATCAAATAATAATAATAAAAAAAAATCTCAGCTTGGTATAAAAAATTCCGGTTGGGAAATCTGGTTCTGCTCCCTATTAGCTGTGTGCCCTCGGGGACTTATCTAACCTTTCTATGTTCTTACCCATGTAAGTGGAACAATAATTCAGAAGTGACAGGATCGTTATGAAAATTAAAAGAGGTAATAAATGTGAAAGTGCTTACTGCTGCACAGAGCTTGCATCAAAGCAGGTGCTCAATAAATGTATACTCATTCATTCATTTAAATGACAAACAAAAAATATTTCTCTGTAAATTGACACTATTCAATCTTAATGGGTGATATAAATTACAAAAATAAAAAAAGCTTTTTTTTAAAACTGTATTTCAATTCCTTTCCATCTAAATAGATTTTCCATCAGTACTGTAAGCTTTGTCCTTGCCTGAGGTGTTATCCCTCCCTTTCTTGATACTCCATGTTCCTGCTTTCTGTTTGCCCTGTTTGTTTGTTTGTTTTAATCTTAAAAATACCCATAAATATAAACTTACGTTTTATATTTTCTGGAGATAGATTCTCTGTAAAGATATACTTTCTTTTATTTTCAGGAAAGTCTCTCCTTTATGGTGTTTTTTTGGAGGGTTTTCCCACTCTTCTGACTGAGCCTGTCTTGGGGATGAGTTATGCCATCAGTCATGGACCTGGAAGACTGGACAGCTGCCCCAGCCACACCCACAGATTCTGGTTTATCCTCCTTGGAAGATTTTCAGGGCTGCTGGTCCCACTCTCTTCTTTAGAAGTCTATTCCAGTATTTCATTTTCCTAATGCACTTAAGTTTATAAGGTTGTCCTTAGCCTTTCCTGATTCCGGAGTATACAATTTAATCCCCATTAATTGTTTTGATCCTATCAGTTGAACCTTATATACATAGGATTCCTAGATTCATCTTTCAACCTATGTTTTTATTCTCAGCCTTATTTGGGTTTGCTACTTTGTACTTTGTCATCTAATAGGTTGAAAGTCACTGTCTATGGCCCTTGTTTTTCTTTTCTGTTCCTATGCAATCATCTAAGTGGAAGTGTAGGATAGGGTGACCTTTCCTACCACCTCAGGTGGTATCATCACTTGTATGGAGCTACGTTGCTGGTATTGAGCTTTGAAGTGAGATTTCAAAGCCACAATCAATGATGCATACTATAGTGAGCTTTAGAGTTGCTTGTGTGATTTTGCTTTTTTAACCTTTAAAATCACCTTTCAGTCCATATCTTTTAGTTTAGTTTAATTTAGTGGTTTTTTTTTTAAATTTTTGGAGTCATTGACCCATAAGATCCCAATTCTACATAATCTTTTGGCTCTAGAAAAAGATTTGAAAAATGAATATAAAACAATTATCATTTTTAAAGGTAGGATTTTTTCAAAAGTAGGCGAAAAGAAGAAACTGTCCTTTCTGCCTTTATTTCAGGGTGCGTATTTGTCCCGAGATTCTCATATGTATGGGGACATGTTCGAGACATATCACAGGTGTCCAACCTCCATTCATGGTGAAATAAGAGGAAGAGCTGGACTGCGTATTTTGACTCCCTGCCCTCCCTCCTGTAGAAGAAGCTATCTATAATTTCTTCATTATTCAGAGGATTTGTTTCTTTTTCTGTACTTTCAGAACCTGGTAGAAATAATATCACTTTTAAAATACTGGTTTGCTATGAATCCTATATAACCTGTTGGTAATCACAGAAGCACAAGCACTTTCATTGAGAACTGACTACATACATGGCATTATGCTACGGAGTATACGAAGATAATGGGGTCCTGTCTTCATGTAACTTATGGTCTTCTGGGGCAGATTTAAAGCATATAAAATATAAAACTCCCGTCGAAGAATGGCTAACACATGCCATCTGAATTATATGAAGGTTGCTATGGGAGAATATAAATGGCTTCTGGCTGGAGATGCTGTTAAAGACTTCTAGGAGGAAAGAAATCCCAGGATGGGTGAGATTTTGTTAGGTAGAGATAAATAGATTTCTCAGATAAAAAATATAATTGTTTTGGTAGAAATAAAGACAATGAGTGCATAATTTTTTAATAGCTACATAAATAATTTAATGTAAATGCTAGGAGATAGCTAGCAAAATTTAAAATGTCAACAGAATTTATATTTAATCATGAGAAAGAGTGAAGGCTATAAAATGTACAAATACAAACAAATGTAAGATGGTGCAATTCACATGATCAGTCTAGTCTTTAATCTCTTGTGGTCTTTAGATAAGAAGAATTCAAAAAACAATAAAAACACACGCAAAAAAGCTTTGAAATTCAGCCCGATTCTCCTGAAACATCCCTAGGTTGTTTAGGGATTGAAAGAGTATTTGATTCTGGATATTTTATCACAAGGTAATTTAGTTCATAACCGCAGCCCATACTAGACAATATGAGGAAATAAACTTGGTGAGAAAAGACCTGTATCATCTCTGACAATTTCCTTTTTTTTTTTTTTTAAACTTCTGCATGGGCAGGCACCAGGAAAGGAACCTGGGTCTCCAGAATGGCAGGTGAGAATTCTGCCTGCTGAGACACCATGGCCCGCCCTCTGACAATTTTCTTTTGAACTGAAAATACTCTCTGCCAAGGTCACTAGGCACCAATCACATGGAACAGTGCTACTGTGTGAGCATAAATGTTAATTGGCATCGCAAAGTTTAATCTCCATCATAATCATCACTGCCATTCATTGGAGGCCACTCTGTGCTGGGCACTGGGCTGAGCACTTTGTACACAATCATGACTGGTCTTCAATGTGCTACTAGGAAACTTTGCTGTTCCTATTTTACACATAAAAACTCTGAGAATGAGAAAGACCCAGTAACCTGCCCAGGGTCAAGACAGATTCAAACTCAGATTCAAACCCATGAAGCCCATGTTCTTTTAATGTGGGATCATGGCAACTTAATTCTAAATAGTAAGTTATTTTAGAGAGTTATTCACATTTGCTCAAGGGAGGTCTTACTTTTAAACAAATTAATCAATAAACAAAATTTTAAAAGCACACCAATTTCATTTCCTTTTTATGGTGTTTCCCAAAATTCTTTATCAGAAAACCCCTTTCCTTGAGTCAGTTATGGAAAGGTATCAACCCTGTTAACAAAAACACAGTTGGGAAATGCTGTCATAGTGTAAGACCTGAAATAATGAAGTTTTCCTTCTCTGCCTCTATTTGCAGTATCACCAGGAGAAAACTATGCCCAGAGTTTTGCCAATTTTTTCAGGCAAATTGGTGGATGAACTAGGTTTTATTTGTTAAGATTTTCATTTAAGGAGGTGTGTTTTTTATCTTTCCATTAACAGTTCCAGAAATCTAAAATGAAGAAAGAGAAAGAGGGAGGAAGAGGAGGAACATAAAATAAAATTGGTTAGTGTTATCTGGGGATTTTTTGAAATTCCTTGGTTTTGTCAATAAATATTTCCCATGCAAATCCTTTTCCTCTTATAAATGTCTCAGTTGTTAAAAAATTCTAAAGAAAATGTTAACTTTCCCCTGACATTTCTCAACCCATTTCTCATCTCCAGGGGAGTGAAGCAGGATCTCATTTTATTGTCATTAGCCATCTTGCATTTGTTATTAAGTGATGCTGGGTAATTTATAAATTTAAATAGCAGATGTTAAGTGTTATTCATCAGGCTGAAAAATTCTAGTTCTTGGCTCAGTATAGTGACAAAAGTATGCAGGAGAAAAATAAAGGTAATGCTGAATTCTGAGGCTTTTAGTTGGTTCTGAGCCTTATGGCTTTTTACAATTACATAGTTTTTTTTTCTCTTCAGTATATGCTGAGCCATCTATAGTTGTAATAGAAATGCATGGATTTCCTTCCATTTTAAATATTAAAGTTACCTTTGTGTCATAGATGCATACAACTACCATTTCTAAAGTATTGGCTCCAGATGCAATGCATTTGGAGGGGTAAAGGTAAACACTGTATGTGTCATTCTCCATTTCTCAAGAAGACAGGCTGAAGTGTTGATCAGGAATTGTTGCCCAGTAGATGCCCTGGATTTGTTTTTGCATTTGACCTTGTCATTACAAAAATTACTTTGCCACCTGATACCACTGACTACTTCCCATTTTGACAAAATATTCAAATGAAACACATCTGTATTCAAAGCTCTCTGAATTAAAAACAATAATATGTTTTTTTCTTAAGTAAAAGCAAAGACTGGTAATCATTGCTAAATCTAAAGAAGATCACCCAACTAGCTTGAATGTAAGAGAAAAAGTACCATTCTCCTAAAGCCTATTAAATAGCCCTTGAATATATAGAGGTAGAATTGGTAGTATTCCATTCTAAATATATATTTTTTCCTAAGAAAATAAGGAGTCAGAAAACAAGATATGTGTTTGAGTCAATAATTAATTGTTTGATGCCTATATGCACACCTTAACTGATTCCTTAGCTATTTTACCAAAATCGAAGATGGTGGGTCATAAGTAAAATGTGTGTTTGATGAGGTAAAAGCACCTGAAGTTATTTGCATAGACTTTAAAACATTTTTGAGGGGAACATTCAGAAATATAGCTTATTTGGACCAGATCTTTTTGATTTTCAGTTTCCTTTTTTTCCAAATCATGGAAAAAATTCTTTGATGGTAAATGCCAAGTTTGCACAGGCCAATGAAAAAGCCACATATACTGTTTTTTTAAAAAAATCTTTTTGAAGCAAAATCCCTTGTTATGTTGTTCAAAGGAGAAGACGAGAGCCTTACAATTAGGTTCGTTAATGTAGGTTAGGGTCTGGTTTCCTTTATGCCATGGCTTCTAGAGGAAGATCGATCTCTACCTCACATAGTAAAAATATCAGTTTATAATGAAAACATAACTCTTTGATGTCTTTGTAGGATTTGCTTTTAGAAACTTGTGATGCTTTGGTCTATCTCTTCCTATTAGTGCTTTTATCTAACCCTCAAAAGTCACCCACCAAAGCAGACACTCCGAAGTCCCACTGGGCTCCCATCAGTCCAGTAGAAAGGGCTGACATGACTTATTAGTCTTAAATCTAAAACATATGTTCAAAAAATGCCTAGTTTCCTGGCAATAATTAAGAATGCTACTTGGCAGATTGGCAGCCACATAAAACAATCATATTAAACCCTTCATTTATTATGTTCCCATTATATGGAAATGGAACCCGCATTACAAATACGTATAGGAAACTGGATCTCAAATGATGCGCAGGTAGAACCAATTATGATGAAGATGAAAAGAACATCATTCATTTTTTTCTAATTCATTTTTCTTATCCCACCAAATTCCTCTTCAAAATGAGCCACATCAAAACATTTTAAAAGTTCTTTGTATTAACTTGTAAAACCATCTTGGATAAACTCCCTCATAAGTACTCATTTGACCATGTGGCTCACTGAAGAGTTCTGGTTTATAACTAATTATGATAAGATCCTGTAGTCATGAGAGGCTTTTCCTTTATAATTGTTACTTTTGTAAAACATTTTCAGATATTTAAATAAGCACTTCAAATCTTTTGTGAATATATGTATACACTATGTATACATATATACATTCGTTTAGGGCTGATATAAATCAAGAATATACTAACATAGCTACATTTCTTATTAAAATACTGAAATATTTCTGGATCGGATGGAATATGTACGCTGTGCTCATCCTGTCTCTTACATTGGGACCTCTTGGATTTCCTTACAATCCAGAGACTAAATAGCTACTGGCCCAGGATCCCGCTCCATTGTTCTTTCTGTTCAGTGGGTGCCTGTGATGTGTTTGTTGTCATATACTTTGAAAAGCACTCCTGTACACAGGTATTGATTTCCTGTACACGACATTTTCACACATGAAATGAGTAGAAGCTACAACAATAGAGTTTAAGCTGTGTGGAAGCCACATAGTCGAGAAGACTGACTACAAAAACAGCCAACCAGCAACAAGTAAGCAAGCAATAAAACCACATTTATTATAATAAATGCTCTATAAAATGCCTGGACATTTTCCTTCTAATGAAGTAGACAAAGACTATTTGACAATAGTCGAATAGACGATTTATACTGTATCAAAGAGAAGCAGGTAGATTTTACTTCAGAAAATGTTGAAATGAATGACTGTGCCATGTCGTGGGTATGGACTAAACAATACAGCTGGCATACTTTTCTTTGACGCATCTTCCATCTATAAAAGTGAAGAAACAAAAGTTTTCTTACACCATTTGCCTAGTTCTATGTGAAATAAACCAGGCTATCCGCAGAATAACATTTACTTTGTTTTCCAGAAAGCTGACTCTGAACATAGAAAAAACAATTTTTTGTTACAAAGTTTAAATTCCAAATAAAACCCAGGGATGGGGAATTCAAAAGAGTCTCCAGAGAAAATGTTTTAAAATTAGAGTCATCTTAGAAATATGTTGGAGACTAAATATGACAGTAATTGTTGTCCTTTTAAGTTTCTGTGTTTTATCTCCTCATTTTAAAGTAATTTTAAAATAGATTTCAGAGCACTATTTTCCATTTAAATAGTAGTTCATACATCATTAAATGAGAATGCTAGAGATATTTATTCATTTTTCCATTCTACATGTATTTATTGATTCTGCTTGGGGTTTTATTTACTTGTCAAGATATCCTTCCAACTCTAGACATAAGTGCACTTAATAGGAAAATAATTAAATTTAGCAATCATAGGTTGTGCCCAGTACTTTGTCGTGGTGTAAGTAATCATTAATTCAATTGAATTAAAGTAGTTTGCCATTTATTAGTGGTTTTTAAGCAACCCATTATGAATTTTAATTATGATTTCAATGCTCTAAAGAGCTTAATTATAATATTACATTAAGTGAGGATGGTGATATAACCTTGTGGTTAAACACAGAAGCTATGAAGTTAAAAACACAAAACAAAATAAAAATACTTAGGCTTAATTTTTACTCTGCCACTTAATAACCCTATGACCATATGCAAAATATTGTTGCCTCTATGTCTCAGTTTCCTCATGTGTAAAATGAGGGAAAGGATTAAATAAAATGATGTATGTTTCTGGCATATAGCAAAATGATCTTACTACTGCTATTAGCAATAGTTACTATAGGACAGATCTTCAATGAGTTATGGAACTAAGTTGCTTATGAGCTCAGATAAAAGCTGAGTCTTGTATACAAAATGTAGTCACAACACTGGAGCATTTTCATCAGCTTGGAAGGACTGTTTTCTCCAGGATGTTTTGATTCTCAAAAATTGAAAAACAGCAACACTCAATAATAACTCAATTCAGTTGGCTGGGCACTGCTCTTTATAGGAGTTTTGAGATCTGCAGAGATGATTTCTCTAGGCTGTGCCTGACTTGTGGAAGGCAAAATTTCATCTACGCTTACATCAGCTTGCTTTAGAGTAAAATAGAGACTTGGTCACTACTCAGGTATATCAGAACAGAGTAAGGAAGCCGGGCTTTGGTTCACAGATAATACAGATGCTCTACTTATATTCTGATTAATGCACATCACTTTTCTACTAGGGCAATTATCTAATTAAGTGACCAATATTCACATCACTTTGTTGTTTTGAGACCAGGCTACAAAATAACATTGCTCTCCTACTGGTTCTCTTCTTTATATACCCAAGACCCTGCTTAATATGACTGCTCCACTAGCTGTTTTGATAGGGCAGAGGACAAAAGAGCAACTTGTTTTCTCTACTTTGGTATCTCATTGCTTTAAAATGTGCTTTCCCTGATTCAGTGAGTCAAAGGTTAGGTGTCCTCATTATATTATTATTTAGGGAGATATCCAAGAATAACCATGTTTTTATTTGTGATCAGTGCATCATCATGGCTGCTTCTTTTATCAAATATTTACACTTTAAAGGTTGAAATGTTTTGGATGAGCAAGATGTCATCAGACATTCATTTTTTTTCTTGTATCAATGCTGTTTCTTCAAGGTAAATGAATTTGGGGACATCTTAATTTTTGTTTCAGAATTCTTAAAAACATAGTGTTTCAATCTTATATACAGAAATTAAATTCTCCAACTCTCAATGGCTGGCCTTAAAGCTTCTCAAGGGACGAACCACAGCAGTTCAGTGGGTCTGGGTGTGAGTGCAGAGCCAGCCCCTCATAATTCAAAAGTCTAAAGGTTATTCCCTTTTTGCTCCTTTTTATCCCTCTGGAGATAGGGCTTTGGAAATTCATATTTTCATTAATATCTCCATCCGATTTTGAAAGAGATATGAAAGAAGAAATAATTTAAAGTCATTAATTTCACTATCTTAGAAACTCTGGTAAAGAACTTAAGAACAGAAAATAAAAAATAACTGGAACTCAGTTATGCATTCCAACCCTGTATCATATGCATTTGATAGAGGGGGTTCTATGAAATGTGCCATTTATTAAGCGACACATAGCTTATAGGAAAGTGTGAGAATATGTAGAGATGTATTCTTCAGATTGATTTATATCAATGTCTACTAAAATGAATTAATAAATAATATTCAGCACCTACTACATACACAATATTGGTTGCAAGTTCTTACTAGTAGTTATAAAAGGAGTGCATATAGCTGCACTGGTGGCTCTGTGGCAGAGTTCTCGCCTGCCATACTGGAGACCTGGGTTTGATTCCTGGTGTCTGCCTATGCCAAAAAAAAAAAAAAAAGGACTGCATAATAAATATGCTGTAAAGTATTTTGCTTTATTGAGCTTAAGCTTTTTAATAAAAATAAGGGTGATGATTTTGTTGATTCAACATGTATGTGTTGACTGTGAACCATTGATTCTGCAATGTGTGATATTTATTGCACTTTTTTCTGTAACCTTTACTTTTCATTCATACATACATATATATGGAGGCATAGAAATCATAAGGTAAGAATTATTTTTGAAAAATTATTTCTAAAATAAAGGGGTTAATATTTAAAATTTTTTAAATCACATGAATTAGAGGTTTAGGAATTAGGACATTAGAGATCAGACAAAACTAAAGAGAGATGGCAAATATGAAAGGATAAAAGACATAAAAATAGAATCATAAGGTCCAACATATGTCTATTAAAAGTTTCCAAAATGAGAAAATTATAGAAAATAGAGAGAGGCAATATTTGAAGTGAAGAAGGCTTCAGGTTTTACAGAATTGAAGAAAATATAATGCTCAGCTTGATGGATACACTGAATCTTGAGCAAGAAAAAAGAAGCAAACTTATACCTAAATCTATCAAGTAAAGTAGGGGACTATCAAACATGGAGAAAATATACTAAACGCTGCCAGAGATAAGAGACTGATTACATACAAGAGAACACAGGCTGATATTTGACTTCTCATGAACAAAAAACAATAGATCCTAGAGCCCAGTAGAATAATATGGAGGAAAAATAAGAGTCAACTTGGAATTCTATACCCTGTTTTACAGGGATATGAAAAAATCATAGCTTTGTAGAGATAAGAGTATTTGTAGACATTGCTAAGAAATAAAAGATAGATTTCTACAAGATAATTTCTCAATTAAAAAACGGTAGAAAGGAAGAACAAACAGCGAGCAGAGAACCTGCAAGGCATGTTGGTAAACCTGAATAAGTATTGAATGTAAATGAAAAAAACAATGCTAACTGGAGATTCTAGCATGTAGAATAATGCCTTCCCACAAAGATGTCTATGTCTTAATTCCTAGAACTTCGAATATTGTAACACGTATCAGAAGAGACTTGCAGATATGATTAAGTTCCTTGCTATAGAGTAATTATCCTCAATTATCCAAGTGGGGCAATCTATTCACGAGTCATTAAAAGCTGTGATTACTTCGCAGGTGCCATCAGAGAAGGGAACACAGCAATGGAAGAAGGGTCAGAGAGCAATGCCGTGGGAGAACTTGGCCTCCAGCTATAAAGACAGAGGAAGCGAGCACGCTGGTCTGAAATTGTTGTACCCCAGAAAAGCCATGTCCCTTAATCCTAATTCAATATTGTATGGTGGAAACCTTTGATTATATTGTTTCCACAGAGACCGACCCACTCAGTTGTGGGTATGAACTTTTGATTAGATTACTCCATGGAGATGTGACATGCTCAATTGTGGGTGTGGCCTTTTGATTAGATGGAGATGTGACTCTAACCCTGCCCACTCAAGGTGGGTCTTGATTAGTTTATTGGAGTTCTTTAAGAGGGAAGATGTTTTGGAGATAGCCCAGTTGCTTCAGAATTGACAGAGACACAGACATTTGGAGATCCTTTGGGTACCAGCGGAGAAAGCAGATGCCCAGACATGGAAGTTTGGTGATAAAGAGCTCAGCTGACATCAACATGTGCCTTCCCAGCTAGGATGCTAAGCAAACAGAACCCAGAGTTGTCTCCCAGAGGAGCTAAGTGAAGGCCCACATATGATTAGAGAGGAAACCACTGGCATCGGAAACTGCAAGCAACAGAACTGGGAACAAGAACCAGCAGAAGCCAGCCATATGCCTTCCCGTCTAACAGGCATCAGTCTTTCTGAAGTCAAGGTATCTTTCTCTCGATGCCTTAGTTTAGACATTATTATGGCCTTAGAGCTGTAAATTTGTAACTTAAATCCCCTTTATAAAAGTCATTCCATTTACTGTATATTGCAGTCCAGCAGCATTTATCAAACCCAAAAAAAAGAGTTGGTTGAATAGTTGTGCTTCCATCGTTAGCATTTGGCTTCCTGGCAAGTGCACCTGGTTATTTTCATGGTGAAAAGGTAAACCAGAAATAAGGATCAAAGTATATGGGCGATCTTGAGAAGTTGGAAAAAGCTAGGAAACAAATTCTATCCCGTGGCCTTCAGAAAAAAATTGCAGTCTAACTGACACTTTGATTTTAGCTCAGTGAGACTTACAGAACTGTAAGTTAAATTTATATTTTTTAAACCACTAAATTTGGAATAACTTGTTACAGCAGCAATAGAAAACTAATACAGGATTAAGGAAGTGGAATGAAAGGAAGCTAACAAGTAGAAACTTGTAGGAAGGAGAATAGAAGAGGTCAAACATTCTAAATTCCTCATAGTGTTTGTGAAGATTTTCAAGATATTGAGTACTGTTAGATTTTGCTGAGTGACGTATGCAGGTAACAAAGTTAAGTGTGCAATTTTGTATCTTATAACATAGATGATTAGATATTAAGGTTGGTCCTCTTATTAGGGTGTAAAAACTAGAAGTTCTAAAATTTAAATAAAATTGATTAAATAATGTATTATGATACCAAAATCTAAATGAAGATGGAAACCTACAGAAATAAGTAGAGTACTGAAGTGGCTTTTGCTTGGAGTTTCTTTCTCCCACTTTAGTGGGTTGAGATTTTGTATTCATCAATTCCTGGAATGGAGTTCAAAAGATGTAGCCCAGCTCTTCCCAAGGTATAGAAGCTAATTAGGAGATCCTCTGCTCTTAAAACTTGGCCTTTAAAAGGTTATTTTCATGGTGAAAAGATAAACAAGAAATAAATTGTCCTGCTTGTCACTCTCTGGGAAAGGTGCTTTATTGTTGAGTAAAGAAAGAAATGGAAGTAAAAGTCTCTAAGGAGTTACATTAATAATTGGCTCTTCACATGAATTTTCAGGCTATATTCATATCTCTCTGTGGATCCAAAGAACATCAAGTTGTAAATTAAAGTGGCCCTGCACTTCTAAGTAGTTGTGACAGTTGACGACAGGTAGAAGGAAAGCTAAATCTTGCCTGTAGGCAGGAACCTTAGTAGTAGACCTCAAAGATTGTCACAAATAATTTTTTCCCAAGAAAATGAGTAGCTCAAAGTAAAAAACAACTAAACAGACAATTAAACAAGACATTATGGGAACACACAGTTAAAAAAATAGACAATAGAAACAGAAGTGGAAAGATTTTGGATAATACTATTTCAGTCACAGATGACAAATTAACAAAGCTTGAAATAAAGGAATAGGAAACCATTAAGAATGACTTAGAATGTTTGAAAAATTGAATGTTGTGAGAACAACAGGAATGATAAAGATTTTGGAGTTAATTGGCTTTCGTGAACTGCCCTCAAAGACTTGAAGAAGGAGAATCAGAGGTTTGGGTCAGCCAACCTCTGAGGGAACCAACAGGCCTCCATAGCAGCATTATCTCCTGTGATTGTAGGGAAGATTGTGTTAAAAATCAAGTTCAAGAGTTCACTTTAAGAGTGCGAGACTTGCAAAGAAGATGGAATGTCCACTGTCAATAGGTTTCCTATTCTAAATTTGAGGTATTGATAGGGAAGTAGTGGAACCAGGACGTGGGTACATTTGGGTGGATTAGCAAGAACTTTGAGTACCAGGTTCTCCTTAACTCTCTAGGTTGTCACAAGCGGCTTTCTCCTCTTTGCTAGAGGTTTGCAACTTTCCCTTGTCTGAGGACAATGCAGAGACCTTGCCTGAAGTAGATGCCTGGCAAAATGATACTTGTCTTCCTTAAAGTATTCCTCCATCTCTCTTCATTGTCCCCAGAGCAACAACTAGCATCTGGTTTCAGCATTGCTTAAGTGGGGGTAAAACAGTTCCTGCTTCATGAGAGATTCAATGAAAGAATGACTGGTGTTAGATTAATTGCACCAATAGGATTATGTATGGGAGGGGTCTTAAGAGTGCTAGACTGGTTGATGAAGCAGGGCAGGTTATAAGGTTGGAGAGGAAAAGGTTGGTTGATTAGGAGTGCTTCCATCATCAGCATTTGGCTTCCTGGCAAGGACACCTAAAATTAGTCCTAATACACTGCTGGGATTGTTCCTTGAAGTGGACAGGATGGTGTCATATGATAAATGGGGGACAGATACCAGAATTATTTTGGTAATCAGGAGGAGGTCAGAATGCTCTTGGAAATAGGGTCATTATAATAGGTTTACCACATGCAACCAGAGGGCTCATTAGCTGACTGCTTCTTTGGAGTCTCTAAAGGACTCTCTCTTCACAAAGGCAGTAAGGAAATCACTGGTGAAAGAGGCACTAGAACCCTTGAGAAAATCAATGGTGCCTGCCCTCTAGGAGCCAGAGTTAATAGTAGGAAAAATTATTGTGGAACCATATTGGGCTCAAAATGTCATCCTCAAGACTGCCAGTGCTGGTGGAAATGAAAGGATGCCAGAGGCCCAGGGACCTTTAACCACCAAACATGGGGTTAGTGCCTTGGGAAGGGGATAAAATTACTTGAATGGAGAGCAAGGACAGAAGGGCAACACGAGTGCCTTGAGTTGTGGCATGGACAACAGTGCAGAGGCATGGACAGTAGCACACGCTCCAGCTAGCTTACCCCAGGACTATGTAAAATTGCCCTAAGTCACGATATATTATTCACGGGGACCTTGCTCATCCTGATATTGCAGCAATATTGGTGAAATCACAGTAGTTGGATATTGTAAGGAGCAGACACTGTTAAATATTTCATATCTAACAAAAGATGTGGTAGCCCTTTATTGGGAAAGTAATAAAACATTGTATGACATAAAATACAAAGAAATAGAGTAGTTTACCAAGAGGAATATATATTGCAAATGTATCAACCCTTCCACATTTTACCCATAAATTAGTATAATTTCTATCAAAATTCCAAAAAAGTTTTTTGTGAAACTTGAAATGTTGTTTACAAAATGTATATGGAAATATAAAAGGCAGAAAATAATAAAAATTGAGAAAGCAAAGAAAAAGGGGTCAAGCATTATATTATAAGATCAGTGAAACTGTGATATTGATGCAGAGGAAGACAAATAACCCAATGGTACTGAGGGAGAACCGAGAAACACACCCATGCATTTATGGAAACTTATTATGTGACAGAGCTGGTATTACAGAACAGGGAAAGCTGGGCTACTTAACAAAATTGTGCTGAAACAACTGGCAACTGAGATAGGTAAATGTAAATCCAATCTTCAATTCATAACATAAACAAAAATTAACTTAGATGGATAAAAGACCTAATTTTGAAAAGCCAAACTTAAAAATTTTCAAGAAAAAAATAAGAGTATCTTTATGACATTATATAGAAAGAAATCACTTGAATAAAACATAGAACAGAGAAATAATAAAAAGATTGATAAAATGACTGTATTAATATAAAACTTCTATATGACAAAAACCCGAACAAATGAAAAGATAAGAGACTAGGAACATATATTTGCAACAATATAAAAACAACAGACTTATGTTGAAAATGTAAAAAGATTTAAAAAATCTATTTAAAAAACAGTCTAAAGAGCCAATGGATGGTTGGGCAAAATATATGTAAGGACAATTCACAAAAGAAGAAATGAAAAGAAGGTCAACCTAGGAAGTAATCAGAACTCAAAACAAAAACAATAACATACCATTTCACACTTATCTGACAAAAATTTAAAAGACTGAGATAAAAGGTAGTGGTGAGAAAATGTACAAATATGGACTCTCTAGATGATGTATAAATTGGTACAACTATGGAGAATAACTCATTAAAATCAACAAAGTCTATGATGCACAAACTCTACAACCCAGTCATTTTTCTCCTACTTATATAGACTAAAAAAATCCCCCACATGTACAGAGAGGCATGTGCAAATGTGCTAACTTAAAGCTCTGCTTATGACAATGAAATGTAATATAGTTTAGAATCAATATGAATGCCCATCAGTAGGCGAATTGGTAAATTCTGCAGTTACAATATGGATAAAATTTGAAGTAATATTTTTAGTAAAAACAGCAAGTTAAAAGATATAACCTGTTGTATGATATAATGACCGAAAAATGCTTAAAACACTTGAAGCAGTGGTTCAGTGGTAGAACGTTCGCCCTCTGTGGAAACCCGGGTTTGATTCCTGGACCATGCACCAAAAACAAACAAACAAACAAAAAGCATGAAACAATACTACAACGTTATGTACTTTTCTTGCACATATGCATATGTGGTAAAATATGATGAAGAGGATAACGGTTACCTTGTGGAAGGGGGAGAACGGGATTGAGGTGAAGCTAAATAGAAAACTTTAAAAGCATGTGAAATTGTTTTTTATTTCTTTAAAAATTTTGGAAGCATTATGGAAAAATGTTTATATTTGTTAAATATGGGTGATGGGTACATAGCATGTAATATTTTTAAAAATGTAAGATTTTACTTCTCAACTCCAATGTGGATTGACAAACAATTTGAACTTGAGCGGTCAGAGCACAAACTCTCAACAAGTACAGAAGCTTCAGTTTGCCTTGAGGACAGAGGGTTGACCGCTGATTATTTAAAGTAAGATTGCAGCAGGGATGGTTCTTTGTTCAGTTAACAGAATAAGTAAATCATGGAGTACTAGACCGAAAGCTAGAAAATAGAAATGTCATTTTATTTAGCTTAATCTACATATCTTCTGAGAACACAGAAGATCTCAAAAAACAAAGCATTTGCTTTAAAGTTGTCAGATAAATATAAGGTGCTTGTTAATGCTGGATTTCAGATACACATCAACAATTTTTAGCATAATGTGCCCCAAACATTGCATGGATGTATTTATATTAAACAGTTATCTGTTGTTTATCTGAAATTAAAATTTAACTGGGTGTCTTATATTTTTAATTACCAAATCTGGCAACCATTCCCTCCCCAAACGGGAAAACAAAGCAAATTTGACTGGATAAGTTCATCCTCTTGTCGACTTCCTTTGTGCGCAAACATAAATAGAACGTCAATTCGATCACCAAATATTGGAACAGTAGGATTTGGAGGCAAATCTTAGAGTGATAAATGAGGAAATTTTCAGATAAAAGTAGCTGTATGCCTAGAGTACTTGACACCCTGAACTGATCTTTTTCTTTTTTTAACGTCTTCCTCTTCACAATCTGATTGTTTCAGTACCGCTCATCCAATAATTATTAATAGTCATTATTTTCTTAATCTGAGTAAGAACAAACAGCAATTTAAAAATGCCCCCATTTTAAATATTAAGCATAAATAAAATCTCCAAGTATTCATACAAAATGACAGGATGAAGTAACTGCAGTTCTGTTTCTTCGTTTTCACGAGCACTGCACTGTCACTGTTTATGGTGAATCTTCTATTTAAGTGCAGGTATATTGGCGTCTTTGTTGAAGACACAAAGTGTACCTGAAGCAAGTTCAAATGATTCTGAACCGTTGTGAATTTATTCCTGAATGAAACTTCTGTAGCTGATCCTGTGTGTGCAAACTTCTGTAGCTGATCCTGTGTGTGCTGAAGCCCAACTCAATAGCTGGGAGTCCTCCAAATAAACTTCCATGTACACGAGATGTGCTAATTTGAAGCTTACATATGTTCTCAATAATTACCGTAGGAACTGTTTAGAATTTGTACTAACAAAATATTTCTTTCAGAGATGAATATCATCTTATAATGGACATTGTTTAGATTTGCTAGTATATGGTGATAATAAAAAGCTGTTAGATTTGCTGTTGTATGGTGATAATAAAAAAGCATCAGGCTAATATTTAGTATCTGATATTCTTACTGTTTTTAATGACTGTCTCTTTGGGCACCACACCTCTTTCTTGCCTGGACCCCATCCCCACCCCCGGTGCACCACTCCCACTGCCCAGCCCTTGAGATGAAAGGAATTACTTTACCCACACATTCTCTGTGGGTTGAACTCATGACTACATATCCATAATGACTCATTAGTGATTCTATCTATGTTTGCAAGAGCTCCTAATTTTTTTTGTTTTGGAGGGGTGCATGATCCTGGAAGATCCTAAACTGTTGAGGAGACAAAATGGTGGAAAAATAAGTAAGCTCCCTGACTGACTTTTACTGCTGTCCCATAGGACACAAAGCCATTTGAACCATACATTTCACTGATGGAGTTGTTCTTGTAAACTTCTGAGGAATATTAACATCAAGCCATATTCTTTATCATCATGATCCCCATCCCAGATTTGACCTTTATTTGCAGAAATTCCCATAGTTCTGTGTACAATAAATGAGACAGACACACCCTTTATTTGAGAGGGCATGCACACTGGCAAGTTCCTCCACATACACACTCAACATGCAACCTATAAATCAGTATTTGACAAACTCAAAAACTATTTATGTTGTAAACTCTTAATTATCAGCGTTAATGAAATACAGACCTGATACCATGCTGGAAAGGCTGATTATTATAAAACCCAGACCTTATTTCAGCCAATCGTTTCAACCTTGTTTCCTGTCAGTTTCTGTGAACATTTTATTAACTGAAAAGTCTATTGAGGACATAACCCTGCCCAGTCTGAGGTGTCAGACTGGAAGAATCAACAAATAGCTGAAGAATTTAATGTCCTCGGTTTTCTTTACGTAATTACTGAGCCACTTCAGAAGAAAGGATAGAGCTATTGGTTCACACAGTGGAGGGTCTCCCCAATTCTATGGTCATAAAACTCTCCCGACTCTCCCAGTCACCCCATAGTTTCTACTAGATTTCCTTTCAGACATTCTAAGTGAATATTTGGGCCCCATATAAGTATTATTACCCAAATTGGGAAGGGAGGTGGACATGCAAAAAAATGATCATGAGGTCATGTCTATTAGTCACTAACATACAAACCAAATAATCCTTTCCAAATGCTATGCAGATGGGTTTATAGCCTTGGTAACACTAGAAAAGAAAAGTTTTCCAAAAGCTCCAAACTCAAATGTTGGATTCATTAGCCCTGAAGTACAGTGTCTGTGTAATCATAGCTGGTGTGTGCAAATAGCCACCACCAGCACTCTGCAGAGGCTAAATCAATGGTTATCTTCAGAAGATGATCTCAGGAAAGAACATCCATTCACCCCCAAGATCTCCCATCGTGGACTACCTGACTCCCTGTATCACATCCCTAAAGATTCATTCTGATGGCTTGAGGTTTCCTTCACTGCTGGAATGCAAATATTCTTCAGAAGGTAAATGCAGTTACCACCATCAGTCACTTAAATCTTAGTGGGAACAAGCATGCAGGATCAGCTCTGTATATGCTTTTACAAAATGATTACCATTAAGGTCTTTAGAACTCAGATATTTTATGTTCTTGATTATCTCATCATCTGAGAGAAATATGATGGAAAAATTCTTTTTGCCAGCCTTTTCTTCTGTCTATTAGGTAATATTTACATGTAAGAATCTGGCTTCCACATTCCTTCTGTGATTTGTTTTTTTTCTTTTTGAGGCAAATGCTGGGAATTCTAAAAAAGACATAAATGTACACGTCAGTGTGGTTAATCCTGGATTTGCACTCACATGAAAGATATGTTCATAGCAATGAAAGTTCACAGCAATTATAGAGAAATGCGATTTTTTTGTTTTTCAGTAAAAATTTTATTAGATGAAACATTCTGGAAGTAGAAAAAATTTAAATTCTGAAAATAGAACATTTAAAACTAAAAAATCCCTGCAAAATATAATTCATATTTATCTAAATTCATGTTAGCATTAAATTTAGTTTTACATTGAAACTCCAGTTTGATTTATGCTTTATTCCCTGCCAAAATTGAAATATCTTATAAAAGATAGAATACCTTAAAGCCTACAATTAAGCTTTGAAAAAAATTTAATACAGAGTAAAACAAGCATGCCTAATATCCTTACTCATAAAAAAATCACAGTTAGCATTTTGTAGGACCAATTTATAGTTTTCTAATCTTTTCTCATATACAGATAGATATTTTAACATAGTTGTAAACAAAGTATAAACAAAATTTTATAGTGAATTTTTTTTGAACTTTAAAACAATTTTCCATGTTTTATATGGGTTTTACCTGTACTTTTAATTAGCAACAAAATATTACAATGAATTACTTAACATTTCCTTTGTGGTTGAATATACAATATTTAAATGCCAACTTTCAATTTATAAATGGGACTGCGGTTAATTTCTTCATGAGTGTAGCTTTTTACAAATCTAAGACTCCAAGAAATATAATTCTAATTCCAAGAAATAAAATTCCGAGTCAGAGAATATGAGCATTTTTAAGACTCTTAATACCTATTGTCAGTTTGCTTTATAAGAGTGCATTTTTGCTAATTCATACAGCCATAGTAATGCTTGAGGTTTGCCACTATCTTAACAGAGCTCATCAAATACAGTTTAATCTTTTTCTGATGGATCAGTATCATTATTATATTTATCAGTGATATGTGGGCACAAAAGTTAAAGGGTCATGAACCTCTGAAGAAATTCTGGAACTTGGTAAAGGACTTGAAGGAAAAATATGTTTTCTTTTCTTTTTCTTTTGATGGGAAAGAAGGTTGGTATGTGTCCCTCCTTATTAAGGTTGAATGAAGTGTGGCAGATGTATGACCTTCTGGCCAATGTATTAAAGATTGTCTTGCTATAAAAATTAATTAAGAAATCAAAGCTGATGCAACCTCTTTTCAGGAGTTTTTTCCCATCCACTAAAATATATTTTTCCTTTAGTGTTGCTATTAGTATACTTCAAATTGTAGCACCGTTAAAAATATAACCTATGTTTACTAAACACCTCTGTTGACTACAGACTGCTCCTTGTCAGCTTGCACCCAGCATTCTTGACTTTGGCTTGATGACGGGACCAGATTCTCACTGAATTCCTCCATATGATGCTGTCAGTATGTCATAAGAGAGCTACTGCTACATAGCTATTGTGCCTTTAGCAGGGCTGACACAAGTCCCACTAATTGCAGCTTTCCCTCCTAATCTTCAAAGTTTCTTATATCTTTTCAACACTGGATTTTCGTCCCCAGTTTCTGCTTTTTCCTGAAGAAATGCTTGCTGTTCTGCTTGTTTTTTGTAGTTGACTCGTGATCTGAGCTGCCTTCTTCCATGTATTCAAATCCCAGTTCTATCACTTACTAATGGCATAACCTTATGCAAGTCACATAACTTCTCACTTTGACTTCCCAATCTATATAATAGAAATATTACCTATCATTCTCCTCAAATGGAGAAGGTTTGAATCTCATTCCCTAAACACATTTTTTAATGGAACATCTGACTCCATTTCCTATATTAACTTCTGACTCCGAGCCCCTGTCCTGTAATGAATTTCAACTGAGTCTTTGTTGGACCCACTCACATCACAGCTGGGAAGGCTTACTTATTGCCTGGAAAATGGGGAAGGTTTTATGAATGCTCGGTATCCAGCATCTCATGGTTATTACTGACATCTTCAATGTGAAAGCCAACAGTGGCCCTGAAGCATAGCAGCACTGTGCTTTTGTGCCAGGCTTTGGCAAGATACCTGTGGTAATCCTAAATGCATTCCAGAGCCATTGCTCCTCCTTGGGTGCTTCTATGGAGAAGACACCGTAGACTAGATGTCTCCCTCCTGCCCAGCCAGGGGAACGTGTGTGCTGGGGGATGAAAGGGAAGAATGGTCAACTATAGGTTTGTTTGGAAGAAGATTTTCCCCTTGACTCTTATAATCCATATATAAGAGATATTACAAAAAATGGTATAGCTTTTAAAAACAAATCCAGAGAATCTTGTTGACTACCTCTGCTTTCTGCTCTTCCCTGAAAAAAAAATGACATGCAGAGTTTTCATGAGAGAGTGAAAGAAATGGACCAAGATAAAGTGAGAAAATTCTATGATTAATATCTCAAAATATTGTCTGGCTGAATGGGGATTTAATGAGATTCGTCTCCCTTTTCCTTTCTTCTCTCTGTTTTTTTTTTTTTTTTACTTCTTCTGTTTCTTGTTTGCTATTAGAAAAATTTGGTGGTGAGACAGGTCTTTGATAATCCTCACAAGTCAATTTTTTTTCCATTTTTTTAAAATGCAATTTTAGTGAGTTATATTCATATACCATATAAGCCATCCAAAGTATACAATCAATGCCTCACAGTATCATCATAGAGTTGTGCATTCATCACCATACTCTTGTTAGAACATTTTCATTACTCCCCCCCCAAAAAAGAAAGAAAAATTAAAAAGAAAATCTAAAACATCCCAAACCCCTTATCCCTTATTAGTTATACAATCATTATCAAAGATCAAGGCTAGTGGATTATAGCTCAACAGTTTCAGGAATTTCTCTCTGACAGAAGATACACTAGAAACTAAAAAGAAATACCTATATAATAAGTCAGTAGTCATAATCATTTGTAAAATCCTAATTTCTCTGTTACACAGCTCCATTTCATTTAATCATTCTCTCAATTTTTATTGATATCTGGGCCATGACCATTTTAATTTCTTCATGCTGGAAAGGGGGGTAGAATTTATGGGGTGGATGAATGAAACTGGTTGATGTTCTTGGAAAGACTGGCACATCTGAGTTTCAGGGCTTATCTGGCAAAGAAACAATCTGAAGGCTTTAAGTTTCTGAAAAAATAAACTTACTAACAAATCTTTTATAGAATCTTAGATGGAACCCAGGATATTCTTTAGGTTTTTCAGGAATAATGTTGGTTGGAGCTTGGCATACTGCAGCAATTTGCAATATCTAGCTGAAGATTGCACAACTTTAACCTCCAGAATGAGCTCTTGACTCTATTTGAAATTTCTTAGCCACTGAAACTTTATTTTGGTTCATTTCTTTTCCCCCTTTTGGTCAAGAACCAAAGGATTCCATGATGCCAATGTCAGGCTCACCTGTGAATCATGTCCCACATTGCTAGGGAGATGTAAACTCCTGAGAGTCATTTCTCATATAGAAGGGGGACAGTAGTGAGTTTATTTGCAGAGTTGGCTTAAAGAGAGAGGCCACATCTGAGCAACAAAAGAGGTTCTCTGGGGGTGACATTTAGGCATAATTATAAGTAGGCTTAGCTTTATCATTGCAGAAATAAATTTCATAAGGACAAGCCTCAAGATTGAGGGCTTGGCTTATTAAGTTGGGAGTTCCAGTGCTTGAGAGAATATCAGAAATTCCCTAGGTGGAAAAGTTTAGTTTTCGTATTTTCCCCAGTGCCTCAAGGAAACTTTGCAAATGCTTATTTTCTGCCCAAAATACCGTTAAATGTGCTGTACCCCCCCCGAAATCCCCCTCTTATTGACATTCAGCTTTTGTATACTGCCTTTTTTACAATTAACGAAAGAATATTACAATGTTACTCTTAATAATATACCCTAGTTTCATTTATTAGATTTTTTCATATACCATCCCATTTCAATGCTTTGCAAATGATGACATTCATTTGTTCTCCCTCATATGTAAACTTTCTTCTATTAGTACATTTACTCACCATTATTGTCCACTCTAGGCTTTGCTAAGTTACACTGCCCCAGGTTTTATCCTCTGTCTTTCCTTCTGGTGTTATACATGCCCCCAACCTTCCACATTTAACCATCCTCATACTCAGTTTTGTTTATGATACTTACAATATTGTGCTACCATCACACAGGATTGTACTGTCCATTTCTGAATCTTTACAAGCAGTCTTGTTGGACGTTCTGTACTCCTTCAACATCTCGTACCCAATATCTCCCCTCTTTCTATCTCCTGATAAACTGTGTTCTCAACTTGAACTCTTAGAATTTGCTCATTATATTTAGTTCATATTCGACCACATAGTATTTCTGGCTTACTTCATTTCTGGTTTATTTTGCTCAACATAATATTCTCAAGGTTCATCCAGGTTGTTGCATGTGTCATGACTATTCTGTCCTATAGCTGCATAATATTCCATCGCATATCTGTACCACAGTTTGTTTGTCCACCCATCCATCAATGAACATTTAGGCTGTTTCCATCTTTCTTGGCAATCATGAATAATGCTGCTATAAACATCAGTTTGCAAATGTCCATTTGTATCCCTGCTTTCAGTTCTTCTGAGTATATACCTAATAAGGGGATTGCTGGTTCATATGGTAATTCTATATTTAGTTTTCTGAGGAACCACCAAACTCCTTCCAGAGTGGTTGCATAATTCTACATTCCCACCAACAATGAATAAGTATGCCTCTTTTTCTATATCCTCTTCAACACTTGTGGTTTTCTGTTTGTTTTGTGTGTGTGATAATGGTCATTCTAGTAGGTGTGAGATGATATCTCATTGTGATTTTGATTTGCATTTCCATAATAGTAAAGTTGAACATCTTTTCGTATGCTTTTGACCATGTGTATTTCTACTTTGGAAAAGTGTCTGTCCATGTCTTTTGCCCATTTTTAAATTGGATTGTTTGTCTTTTGTTGTTGAGTTGCAGGTTCTCTTTATATATTCTAGATATTAAACTCTTATCCAAGAAATGGTTTCCAAATATTGTCTCCCACTGCATAAGCTGTCCTTTTACTTTCCTGACAAAGTTCTTTGACACACAAAGTATTCAGTTTTGAGGAAATCCCATTTATCTATTTCTTCTTTCATTGCTTGTGCTTTGGGTGTAAGGTCTAGGAAACCACCTTCCTACCACAAGATCTTTAAGATATTACTCTACATTTTCTCCTGAAAGTTTTATGGTCTTAGCTATAATGTTTAAGTCTTTGATCCATTTTGAGTTAGTTTTTGTATATAAGGTATGATATAGGGGATTTTTATTCTTTTGGTTATGGATATCAAGTTCTCCAAGCACCATTTGTTTAAAGGCTGCTCTGTCCCAGTTGAGTTGACTTGACTGCCTTATCAAAAAATCAATTTTCCATAGATGAGAGGGTCTATTTCTGAATACTGAGTTTGATTCCATTGATCAGAATCTTTATGCCAGACCATGCTGCTTTGACTACTGTAGCTTTGTTATATGCTTTAAAGTCGTGTGTGTGAGCCCTCCCATGTCACTTTTCTTCTCAAGTTATCACAAGCCAATCTTAATGCCCCTTTCCTTATGAGTAATGAACTGACCAATCAGTACCTCCGGTCTTTGGTGCCTCTTTGCGGACATTCATTAGTTGCTGAAAATTCAGTACTGCTTTAAAAGAAGCATTTCTTCATTTTTATGGCTACTCGTGGAGCTTGTATTGTTCTAGAATCCTTACGGTTCTGGGAATCTAGACAGTGCAAGGCTGGGGTTTTCTGTGTTGAACCTCTACATGTTTCCTCAGGATGAATTGACCAAAGGTACAATGCTTTTACTCTGTGGGCACTTAGCAAATACTTCTTGAATAATTGGCAACAATTCCTGGTCCATTTGTGGGAAAATGGGAGGTAAAATAAATTAGCCTGGCCACCATGCCTCCCCACTCACCCGAGGGAAGAGTTATTAGTGGCTACACACAGTAACTGAAAATAGACATCTGGTCAGGGAAACCTGAAGAGAGAGGAACTATCGGGGCTGCATTCGGTAAACACTTTCACAAGGTATTTCAGGGCTAAGCAAAGGGAATGTTTGAGGTAAGATTTTTTTGGAAATCATCAGAAAAAGCCCTGATTACCAACAGAGAGGTTATTGAAATCTGAATTACTAGTTTAAAATATGATGTCAGAGAATTTTCTCTTTTCCAACTCAGAACTCTTTTTGCCCTGAGGAAAGAGAGGCTGCTCCATGAAGTAGCCATTCTTATTTTAAAGGACTTAGAAGCAAAATTCAAGTAACAACAGTCAATGCTTATTTGTTCATTTGCTTGTTTGTTTGCCAACACTGATGGCGCTCTACCCTGGCAAACATAAAAGTATGACTATATATAAGCTGGATTTGAATTTCTTTTAGAGTCTAGACTTTCCATTATTGTGGAAGTGGAGGTGAACATATGTTCCTCTGTATACATGCATATTTATGGTCTCTGGATAGAAATTCTTTTTCTAAGATGAGGATTTTGCCCTGATGCCTTTAGCCAACATGTGGGGTGCCAGCCAAAAAATCTCAGGAAAATTGACAGCCTTGGTTTACCCCTGTAGGGTATTAGTCACCCTATAAAACTTTGGAAGTATTTATATCAGCTATACAAAAACACCTCTTCTATCTGAGAGAGAAAGGCAACCCCTTTCACTTAACTTGAAAGAAAAAAAAAAAATCAAAAGCCAAACTGGGACGATGCAAACCTCCATGTATGAAAGATCACCTTTAAAATGATCTGTAAACGCATGGCCTTCTGAGTTCCACGTGTGTATGTAGCTCATGAATCACATGCACTTTATTTCAGTTCATTTTAGCTTTTACAGCAACTAGAAGAGCTGTTAAGGGCCACTAACTGCCTTCTGCTAACTACAGCTGATCAATATTACTAAACAAATGAGGAGGGACAGGAAGAATGGAGGGACATCACGTGGAGGAGGGGAGAGCAGGCCAACAAACATCCACATTTCTACAGTTCTAGGAAATGTTTTATGCCAATGCATGTTTTATGTCAATCAAACATATAAATTACTGCGGCTGCATAAGGCCATAAAGATGCACTTTTAAACTCTTAAAAATAACGTACCATAATTACATCTTATAGAACTGTGAGTCCCATGAGTCCCTTTGCTGTTTTTTAAGATACCGGTGGTGAATGAGGTAAAGTAAAAGGAAGGGGGTGGGGAGAGAAACGCTTTGAGTTCTGTGTGCATAAAAATGCAAAAGCTGTCCAGATTTGCATGTAGGATCTCTCTCTCTCTCTCTCTGATTTATTAGCTTTAATAACTGTGGGATTTTTCTCAATTTTGAATTTGAGAACTGAAGTCATTACAGTTCAAGAATATTTGTTTTCCTTGAAGAAGTCTCTGGTGGTGTCAGTCATCTGGTAAAAGTGAAACAGTGTTGGTTGGTTTTCTTTCTTTCTTTTAACCCTTAACTAACATCCTAGAAAATTGTTTGAAACTGAACTTTTGTGCATTCATTACAAAAAGTTCCTTTCAGAAAGCAATAACAAACTTGGACAGCAGAAGTTTTTATAGTTGAAGTTACTAGTGTTATTTAACAGCTCTGAGGATCTCATTTCAGAGAAGTTGGTTCACCAGCATTAAAGCTTAGCAGAGACGCCTTAGAGGAGGCGGGTGGGTGGGGTGGGGGTGGCCCTCCTTCAGCCTTTGCAGTTGGAAGCAGACCCATCTGGCGTTGTGGCACAGTGTCCTCTTTCTGAGACAGAAAGATTATTATGATTGCCCCCTCCCCACCCCATCTTGTGGATCCTGACTCTCTGTTTATTTTAAATTTACCTAGAGCCTAACCAGGCAAGAACAGTGACCTAAGACTCAGGAGTTGATAGAGAAGTGTATTGAATTTGCCCTTAACTAGTGTTGTGTTTATGACACTTTCCCTGTATTGCTTCATTTGTGTCTTCTGTAAAACAAGTGTGTTAGAGTAGGTGGTTACAACAGCTTAAAACAAACCTTCAGGTTCCAGTTGAAGACAAGTGTGGGGGAAGATCCAATGTCCTGGGCTCTGTTGACAGGTTACTTTATTGCTGGAAATGCAGTGCTTTATTGCACGCATGCTTGTATCTTGGCGGAGCAACGTTCTCAGTTTAGATATATAGTGAATGTATTTAGTCAGTATACACTGATTTGTTAATGGGGCATCGCTGGCTTGATGCCACTGTCATTGGAAGTTGTGATTCATCTAAGCCATGAGAGATAGTCACAATTAAATTGGATCTCCCATGTACAGTTCTATAACAGGAAGAAAATGAGAGAGAAAAAAAAGTTTTAAAAAGGCATTTATATTTAAGAATTGATAAGTTGCCTTCTCTGAGTCTACTAAGGGTGAAAACTACAAAGCAGGCTTCAAGATTAACTCTAAGGAGTTAATAAATCCCTTATTGTCACCTACAAAAATTTAATAGCATTTCTAGTTATCATATAACCCCAACTGAGTAAGAGAGGACTCCCCAAAATTTGATTGGTAAAATGTAATTGATTTTCAGTAGGTTGACATCTTTTAAGTTTGGGAAGGTTTGTAATCAACTATAAAAATGTTTGAAAGAATGAAATCCACAGTGCTAACATTTTTAAAAAGAATACATGCATTGTTAATAATTTATATATTGCTTTTTATTTCTTCGCTTTGTATATATGTTACACCATACAATAAAAAAGTTAAAAAAAATAGTGTAAGTGAAACATTTCACTCTTTGTTTTACATGCATATTTGGCTAAATAATAGAATATGCATGTAAGTGAGAAATAATTCAAAATCAATAGTGAAAAGATGAAAAAATGTATATTTTCTTAATAAAATCTGCTCAACTGGCTTTATAAATTTAATTTTTAATCACTAACAGAAATAGTAAATTAATCTTTAAAATTGGTAGCCCATGTGGAACCATAAGATATTAGGTTGTATTTATTGTATTACAGTGCTAGGAATTTTTTGCAGGTCTTCCCATGAAACATAGCATGGTTGGATAGATGATCATTTCAAGAGTCTGTTCTGGGTTAATAGATGCTGCAATAGCTCCTTGATGTTTTGCTGTTTTTGAGGAGATGAAAATATTTTCACTTTTGTATTTTAAAATTACTTTTTTTGTATTTGTGGAAAAATTGGAAAAGTAAGGAAAAAAATTAAACTTATCCATAGTCCTTCCAAAAAAAAAAAAAAAGGTTTTTCAGTACACAAAGCACACTCTTAAGGAAGCTAAGAAAAATTCATATTTAAAGTTAATAGTTTGAACTGATTTAAAGCCCAGTGTTGAGTATTTAACTTAAAGAAAAATGCATATTTTGTGAATCTACTCCATGCAAATTGTATCTCTACTCTAAAGCACTATCTCCCTCTCTCCCTTCCTAAAGAGTAACACAGGCTGCACTGCTATGAATCTCCTCCAAATGTCAGTGGCTTAAAACAAACAAACAAACAAAAATCATAGCTCATCGACATGATAGTGAGCTATTTTCTGGAGCTGGAGGCTTAAGAGCTATCTTCCAAGTGATATTTCATGAACCTAAGTGGCTTCACCTTAGAGCTAAGCCATCTAGTGGTCATGTACAAGTCCAAGATCGTGGTAGAAGGGGAAGAGAGTATAAGAGTGGGTGAGGTTTTGAAAACCAGCCTGAAAAGGCACGCACCATGCCCATCCACTCTCCACGGTCAGAGTTAATCCCACGGCTAAGAAATGAGCCTTCCTGTGCGTGCAGGCACAAGAGAAATGGTTTGGTTTCCACATAACATAGTCTCTTCTCTATTTCACAAGTTCATTTGCTTCCCCCAAACAAATCGATGTTCCAATATATCATTTTCATAGAAAACACTGATTTGGATGTGGACAAAGGGAAGTATTTCCACGACAAGGCATGTAATTCAACAGAAGTGAAAGCAGTGGATTTTATCCTCTTGAGGTTATCAAATTTTAAAATGTATTGGTCAGTTAGACAAAGCAGCAAGTGAAGGGGAAACTTGGCAGTTATGTGGTTAATTCAGGTATATTGAAAGGATGAATGGCCAAATTGGGTAATTTGGGTACTGGGCCACTGAAATATACTCTTTAGCAGTCTCTAACGTAAATTTAACGATAATTGCTATATTATATCTTCACTGAGTGGTCAGATTAAATTCCAGGTTAGAGAAGGAAAAAGCGGTTCCCAAATGCCCATATATGTTTTGGAATTATTTTTCTAATAAATCATTTAGGTTTGATCCAACCATTTCACACTGTTAGAAGCCATCCCTTTGGAAAGGGAAACTCCTTAAAAAAAATAAGAAACCATGATTTCATTCTATGTAGAGAATTATACATTTCCTCTATAGCATGGTAATTTATTTATTTTTTGGTTAACTTAAGCCAAAAGAAAACTTTGTTTGACTTTTCCAGATTTTTAAAAGTAAACATGCTTTAAGCATCTACTGTATGCCATGTTATTAAGCACACATTGTGTGTCAAGTGTTTTCAAAATTTATTTTTTTGAAATTTATTATTTTGAAAAGAGTCAATGGTATGGATAAATTAAATCCAATTTTATTTTCTTATATAAAGCTTTATGTCGATGTTTTTACTTATTGGATAAGCATTTCTGTGTGATTACTGGATATAAAACCTAGTTAAGAACAATGTGAAAAACAAAACAGAAAAATAGCTCAGAAAATCTTCTAAACTCAGAACTCAGGACTCAGTTGTAGTCCCAAATTACCCATTATTCTATAATGCTGGTTGGCACAATAGAGTAAAAATACTTAATCCCTAATCCAAGTTTAGGATAATTTAGGAGCATTAACTTCAAGAACTCAATCTTAAACAATGTAACTCACCAAATTATGTCTAGGAACCTTTTTTTTTTAAGCACCAAAACAAAACTTAAAAATCCCCACCAGGAAAAAGACATGTTTCTACTTTTCTTATAGGAATTTATTTCCACATTTGCAATAAATGGCTCCTGCAATTATCAAAAATCCATTCACTTTGATTGTTGCACTTATGCAAAAGCTATCTATGATTTATTTTTCAAAACATGTCCTTTCCAGTGTCATTTTTTTTTTATGCTGTATGGTGGGGTCACATTTCATTATTTTTCCATGTGAATATTGAAGCACCATTTCTTGAATTTTTTTTTGTTTAGCTTGTGTTTTTTTATGTTTGTTTTGCTTGTTTGTTTACTTTTTGGGAAGTGCATGGACTGGGAATTGAACCCTTGTCTCCTGCGTGGCAGGTGAGATATTCTACCACTGAACTACCAATGTACCCTTCTCCCCCAGTTTCATTTTAAAAGTGAAAATCTTTCTGCGTTTATGGCTATATCCTGGTAAATAAAAAAGCACTAGAGAGTAAGGTAATGTCCTCTGAAAGAGTCATTATGAAGCATATGCATTAGCTATTAGTCACCAAAATTTATAACTTAGTAGATTTTGCCCAGCTTAATGATTTTGTTATAAACCTAATTGTTGATGATGTCAAGTTAAGACTGCATGGTAAATTCAAGCATTGATGTATCTCCCTTTACTGCACAGACATAGAAATGATAGATATAATTTTGAAAAGGAATAAAACAATACATAAGCAAGTTCAAAAATGAGACAGAAAACACAGCGGACCAGAAATAGAATGTATAAAGTATATAGCAGATAACCTATACAACTTCTGGGTTCCAAGCACAGAAACAATCTATAAAAATGTTCAGTAAAAAGGACCAAAACTGCTCCAAGTAAGATGAGGACAGAGCTAGGTCCACCGTTTAAAGTCAGTGGCTTGGGTTGGAGGGCATAAAAAAAGCACTGCCCAACCCTGTCCCCATCCCTGCTCCATGAAAGGAAACAGCAAAAATGCCCATCCTTGCCTTTGGCTATGGCTTGGAACAGGGCCCAGGTGATGAAAGATAAACGTACATTAGACACCGTGCCACAAACTGGAACTGAAACAGACTACTGACTAGCCTGGTGATGGAATCCACTGTATCCCTAGTATTACCACAGGACTAGGTCTGGAAATGCCTTTGTAAGATATGGTCCTTGACAGGGCCCTAGAGAGCCAGATGGAGGGAGAAAGAATTAGTCAGGAAAAAGGGAAACATTACACATTAACAAAAAAGTACACTCCACCAAGAATATGTAAGAACTATGTGCTTGACAATATAGCATTGACATAAAACAAAATGGACAAAATTGTAAGGAGACATTGACAAATTCATGGACATAGGGATATTAATATTTTTCACTTTCTGGAACACATACTAGGGTTTCCAAAATATTTGCTAATTCCTACCTACCAGGTACAATCAGCATGATGTCTTGCAGAATGGCAAGACAGAAAATACTCCATAGATAAAAAGAGATTGTAACACAGAGTCCAAGAGTCAGCCTGTTAGTTGAAAGTAAATGGTGCCTGGCAAACTTTATTAACAAATAAAGAGAAAAAAATTCTCTGAATCAATGCTCCAGACCAGGTACCTGAGCCCTTTTTGAAGTAGACCCTGCCTCCCCTTCATAATGAAGGGTTCTAGGTCTATAAATTGAATTGAGTTAGAAATCATAGTTTTCTATTTTGGTGATATAGATCAGAGTTATTGCTACTTAATAAAAGGAAGATGTTTCTAGGTTACACATCTATTTCAATCATAGGAACGTCATGATAAATTAACTACCACCGAAGTTCTTTGTGAGGTAAACTGTTCTGATTGCTGCTACCCACTAGAGTAACTGCACACATCTTGTTTCTGGTGGTTAATTGCTGCCATCATCATTGAAGAAAGGATCCAATTATCCCCATATAATTCAGGGAGACTTTTCAATGGCAGCATCTGCCCCTGTCATCTCTGGCCTGCAGGGAAGAATCACTATAGAGCCTTTCAAAGATGCTGGTACTCCCCTCACTAATGTATTTTTCAAAGTCTTCATGAAAGGAACTTCTGTCGGACCCAGTAGAGAATAGAGTTAAGGGATGAGTGACCAGGCCGTACTTAATAAATCTCAAGTACTTTTATCTCTCTATGCCTTTGGTTTTCTTCTCCCATAGCTTCTCAAGGAAGTTGTGACATCTCAACTTTATTTAATATAGGCCACAATTGGAATGTAGGTTTCAGTCAACCAATGGAGCAACCTGTTTGGAGACTAGCTCTGAAAGCAATGAAAGGTATTATGTGATCATGAGGGTAATAGCTTTTCCTGTAAAAAAAATTATCCCAGTGGTTGTCAATAATATTCTTTGGATATGGAGAGGCTAAAGTCTTTCATTAAGGGAGGAAAGGCTGCTCCAGGTGAAAAGCGGTGCTTGGCGGGATTCAGTAACTCATGGTACACAGCTTTGCCAATATCTAGCTGCATGTCCTAAAACTAATCTTCAGGGTTCCCTTTTATCTGAACTAATGTCCTAACTTTAACATCAGAGGCACAGCAAGACTGTAAATTCATTCTGTATTGTAATTTACCAACAGAAGAATAAAATCTTACTTATAAGAAATCATAGCCATGTAGCTACATGAAATAGGGATTCTGTCACAGTAGTTACAAAAGCTGGTTAATTTTCTCCACATTTGTCTTTAGATTCAAAGAAATCCTAATCAAAATCCCAGCAGGCCATTGTTTCAGTTTACTAATGCTGCTGGAATGCAATATATCAGAAATGGATTGGCATTTTCAAAGGGTATTTATTAAGTTACAAGTTTAACGTTCTAAGCCCATGAATATGTCCAAATTAAGGCACTAACAAGAGGATACCTTCACTCAAGAAAGGGAAATCCTGTCCAAGGTCTCTCTGTCACATGGGAAGACACAGGGCCATGTTTGCTGTCCCTCTCTCCTGGCTTCTGGTTTCAAATGGCTTTCTCAGGTCCTGTGGGTCCTTCTGGCATCTACTGGGGTGTTTTCTGTCTGCATCTCCAAACATCTGAGTCTTCTCTACAAGCATCTATACTTTTTCCAAAATGTCTCCCTCTTTTAGGACTCCAGTAAAGTTGATTAAGACCCACCTTCAATGGGTAGGGTAACATCTCCATGGAAACAACCTAATCAAAAGGTCCCACCCAACAATAGGTCTGTACCCCCAAGATTAGAAGAACATGGCTTTTCAGGGGTATATAGAAGTTCCATACCAGCACAGTTAGTGATGACTTAGATTTCTTGTTTTGAAAGTGAGATATACAATTATGGTATCCACTAGTCTTAGAGAAGGTGGTATGTAGAGATTGTGAGAGGTTGTTGAGAAAATGGGTTTTCCTGTTGGATAAAGCATCATGGCCTCTAAGCTTAGATCCCAGCCACTCAAGTGCATGAGAGATGAGCTAACACAGCAATTTTAGCATAATTTATGATAAATGGTTAATAACTGCTAACAAATTACTTGTGCAACAGTTAATGCTAATGACTAAATTGGGCAAATTAAATGATCAGTGGGGCAGAATTAATTAATTTCAAAAGTCTGAAATCCAGATGTCCTCACTGGCTTGGGTGTTACTTAGAAATGAGTCATTTAACCTCTATTTTTTAAGAATATTCAAGGTAACAGTTGTATTGTGAGTTTATGACAAAGGAGGTAGGATGAATGACTTTGAGTTTTCACTACATTGTGTTCAAGGAAACCTCTTGAAAAAGACATCCTTGATGAAGATGAAAATGGTAATGTTCACTTTGTACATTACCATAATTATTAAAATACTAGTATGATTTTCTTTGGTTTAATCATGATTTCTATTAACCATATTGGTAATGATATCATCAAATAGAAATATTCAAGTGCTCCCCACTCTCACACTCATCACTCCAAGATTCATACCCAAAGAAACAAACAATCCTCCCCCAATTCAGAGCAACAATCTCCTCTTCTTCCCCATTCTTTGGAATGTTGCTTTATTTTTGTCCCTTGTCTTCTGTTCTTCTCTATAGCCTTGCTTTCACTCTACAAACAAGTTCATATGTCTTCCACACGAAAACAAGCTCAATTCTCCTCTTGCTTGAGCCCAATTTTTCCATTGTCCTCTTCGGTCAAGCTTCTTCAAAGAATAATGTGCCATATATGTGAATATATCCCTTTTTTTCTAAATGATTGTTAACCATAGAATCTCTCTTCTAACACTGTCATTCCACTTGATCATGTATTTCTAAACATTCAGTTCTTATGTGATCTTTCTATCCTCTTTGACATTTAATTGCCTCCTCTTTGAATTTTTTCTTTCTTAGGCACCCACCACTCCATACTGGCTTTTCTCTCCTTTCCCTAATTGTTTCATCTTAGTCTTCATTACTAATTCTTCTTTCTTCATCCATTATTTAAGTGTTAGTAATCACCAAGGTTCTATCTTCAATATTTTTCTTTTCTCAGTCTCTATCTTCTCCTTAAGTGATCACATGCATCGACTTGTCTTAAATTTTTATCTATATTATGATAACTTCTCAAAATGTGTTTCTTACGTAGACCTTATCCCCAAAACCTAATGGCTCACTAAAATTTTCCATCTAAATGTTCCATGAGTCATCAAATTGAACATGTCCTAAACAGCCCATTATCTATCCACCCCTCCCCCAATTTCTTCATCCAATTTTCTTTAATTCTTTGGTAGTTCATCAACCCAGTCTCCCAAGATTCAAATTAAAAGATATTTCTAGTCTTTACTTTCTCCCTCTCCTACCACATCTAATTAAGCATCAAGTCCTAGCTACCTCATCTCTGAGGTTTCTCTTGAATTTAGCCCTTTCTGCTCATTTTTATTGCTACTGTCTTAGTTTCTGTCTCTTACCATCTCCTGAATGGACTTTTATGATAACTTCCTAATCTTTCTGTCTCCAGTCTTCTCCTTCTCCAGTCTTTTCTTTATCTATTAGGTGAATTGTCTCATTAAAAGGCAAATCTGACACCTCTGCTTTCAATCTTGCTTTGGGTCCCCACCACCCAAGTCCAAGCTCCTTATGTTGGCATTCAAAGCCCATCCTGAACTGGTTCGTGCATGTACCCCTAGCTTCCTTCAACAAGATCAAACTGCCTTTTCTCTGAGCTTACATTGCTGTTTATGCAGTTCTGCCTTCCTCCATGCTGCTTCTCCCTGTTGGCTTTTCCCAACTAGTCCCTCCTATGTAGTTGACTAAGGATGGACTCCTATCTATACCTTAAAACCTCTTCTGAGAAATTCTTTGCTGAGAGTGAATCTGTAATTCCTTTGTGCTACCAGTTTATTATCTATAAGCTTCGTTTATTATAGTTACCAGATTATTACTAATTACTTACTTATAATCTTTCTCAGACACAACACTGTAGCTTCTTTGAGGACAGAAACTGTGACTCATCTATTTTTTCCAATATCTATCTTCGTACTGAAAACAGTAGGTGTTCTCAAATATTTATTGATTGATTAATGCACTGAACACCTCTAGCAAAAGCATGGTGGTGTGTGCTGACTACTCTGGCTTCTGAGGTAGAGCAAATGAGAACACATAGCTCTCGCCCACATGGCGTTAGAGTGGCTTCTCCTCCCTGCTGAGCCTGTGGCTTCCTGTTCTCCTGGCTGCCTGCTTTCTCTCCTCTCTGTTTCTTGTGGCTTGCTTGAATTTTGTGCTAATCTAAATTCCTCACGAACACCTTCCATCACCTGCTCACTGATCCGTGACCTGTTCTTTTGACTGAATTGCATTTTAAAGGCTCCCCATTTGACTTTGCTCCTCCTAATGCTGACTGCCGTGAAACAATCTCCGTCCCCAGTGGCCATCATTCATGTTTTCCCTAAAAAAATACAATGTGCCTACAGTGTTAACACAAATAAGCCCTATGTCATATTGGCAAATATGGTAGATCCAAGACCAGTAGACCAGAAATCGCCCACCTCTTATTATCTTATGCGGTCATGTGCACCAAATGGGAATATTTCTTTCCTCAAAGGTGGGAACTGAGTCAGAGGCCATCTGTGTGGCCCTCGCTCCCCAGTCCTGAGCGACCAATAATTAATTTAGGCCGAATGTAATTACTCCCTTGTTAACAGTAGTTTTTCTGCACTTTCCTCTGTTGGCTCTGGAGACACAGTGTTGAGTGTGATGTATGACTCCTGGCACAGAATGAAACCTGAGTCCTGTGAAAGGCCACAGCCAGGGAGAAGCTGCTCTGTGCCTCACTAATGAATTTATGGTTCAACACTCTTATCTGAAGCACAGTAGAGAGACATTCTTAAAGAGCATTGGAGCTGGCTGGAAAGAAGAAACAGGACAGGGTAAGCTTCACTTCCCTCGACCTTTTGAATCCTATCACCTCAGTTTGCACTTTGAAACAATTTACACTGTTCTAAGGGAAAGGAAGTGGTATGTTTTTTGGAGAGAGAGAGGAATAAGAAAGGGACGCTATTTGCAATGAACTGCATTTTTTTTCCCACAAAAGTCATATCAAACCTGTAGAAAATATTTCAATATGTAAAATGTTTTTATGGTTAGTGAAAGATCATTCAGCTACTCTGCCACCAACCACTGCATTTGTATATTGTTATGATTCTTTTGTATCCGATTTATATATAGATTTTATGAAATGGGCATAGTTTTTTTCTGAAGGCAGGAATTGAGACTATTTCATTAGTATTCATTTCATATAGTAAAGATGTATAGAGGAAAGGAAAGGAGAAGGAAGTGAGAAAAGGAGAGAGGGAAGGAGGAAAGAGGAAGAATGGGGGAGAAATGGAAGGAAGGGAGGAAGGAAGGAAATTAGGGATGGGGAGGGAAGAAAGAGAAGGACGGGAGGAGGGATGGGAGAATGGAAAGAAAGAAGGAAGGACATGAAAATTTTACTGTGTACCAAAGTTAGGCAAAATGGCATTTCCCTGCCCTCATCTCCCAGCATATATTTGTGCATTAGAGCTGTGAACAGCCAGACCAATCCTTTCTTTCCTAAAGAATATTGGAGGCAAGCTCTCAGATTTCCAAATGGTCCATTTGGGTTCTACTTCACTCTTACCTTTTCCCACATATCCATGGGGCACATCCCATGGAAATCTCAAGAAATGTAAAAATGATGAATTAATGAAAGGACCGGGTTCTCTTTTTTCTTGAGTCATAAGAAACACAAGTTTTCATTAAACTTAACCATAAATTAATTAGAGAAATTCTAACATGGGATTTTAAATTTATCCATGCAGTATACTTGCTGAAAATTATTTGCTACCTAAACTGAGCTGTTTTAAAACATGGTTTGGAGCTGAGGCGTGGCTTGTGTCAATGCTTTCCAGACAAAGACCACCTGTGGTGGAACAGGCTGAGTTTATTGACTTGCTGCAAAGAGAGAGGATGAACACCACGAAGATGGTAGGGCATCTCAGTAAGAGGCTGTTAGAAATAAATTTTTATAGGATTTGGACCTGTCTCAGGTGATTTGGGGGGGAGATTTCCTGTAAGCAGAATGGGCTCTGACTGAATGCTGTCAGGAAGCGAGGATAATTCTGTAATTGATTATTTTAATAAATTTCAATTAGTAAGAGGGAAGACCAACGAGGGTAAGGCTATAACGGGTAAAGAAGCAGCAGTCCTGCAAATAAGCTCAAATATTGGACTATTTGGTCATTTTTGTGGTTTGGAAATATTCAAGTTTTGTCTGTGTTCAGACATGATTTTGGAGTGATCTTATTTTTGTCTTGATCCACAAAAGGCCTTGTCTCATGCTTGATTTTTAAAATCATTCAACAGGAGAAAACTAAATCCTAGCTGAAAGTTCTAGGCCATTTCCGAGATGTCAGGGACTGCATTTCCCTTCTTCATTTGGGAGCTAGAATTCACTTAATTAGAGACAAAATGATGGAATTTTGGTTTATAATTTGGAAGTCAAAATAAAGAGGCATCTGTACTTTCATTTTCCAAAAGCCTATAAAGGGCACTTCGTTTTTTAAGTTAAATAAATGTGGAATGAATTGGAAAAGCTGGTTGTCTTGAAATACAGCTAACACTTTTTACTTGATAAAAGTCAAAGATAAAATTATCTACTTGTTAGGACATGCTGTGAATAGGCTGCATATTCATATTTTTATATCATCATAATTGTTTTTAATCTATGATGATATATTGATACGTTGTTATGTTTTGTTATGTTTTATAAAGTTCATTGAAAAAATTCAGAGTTCTAAATAAATAATTTGGTGTAGATCTTACATAGAATGAGACAAAAAAGATATATATCTGCTGAAAATAAAGGGAAATTTTTTAGTATAAAGAATTTTAAATGGAATAGAGCATATAGTAGTATTCTAGGATTTAGGACAGTTATGTATAATCAAGTCTGGGTCAAAGCATGAACACAAAGCTCAGAACTCAGACAGTCAGAGAATACTTGTTAATAATTTATAAAAGCTAGTAACTGGAAAAAAATTTTTCCTGTGAATTTATCCTCAAAAATGCCTAACTTTTCCATTTTAATTTGCTAAGTAGACCTGGCCTTTGGTTTGTAAGTTTAAAAAAAATGTTTGAAAGGTAGTTTGAGAACAAGTGACAAGACACAAACCATAGAAGTAAAGCAAATTGAAAAAACCCGAGCGAGTACTGTGAACATTTCTAGACTAAACGGACCAAATGAGTGAGTGTGAAACAGATTTGATATTATGTTTAAAACTGACATGTTACTTTCAAAATGTTTAAATTTGGGGGTGAAGGAGTTCCTCAGTGATTCTTAAAATTACTTGAGTCTTCAAGAATACAGCAAGTTGTTACTCAAGAGAATTTTGCTGAAGGGCTTGACACTGGACAATTAGAAAATATTTCCAAACTCTTTCCAAATATTTTAAATTTTGAATGTGGCAAAGTACCACATCATAGTGGAGTAAGAAATTAAAGCTTCTTATTTATTGAACTCTTCCTTCATATGGCAATCATATAATAACTCTAAAGTAAATATATCTACCTTTGGGGACATTTTACTTTAAAAATGGCCTCAAATGTGAACTACCATACGCTGTTTTACCAAAAGGTCAGGTCCTGTAAGAAAAGGCAGTTTGCCTGAGTAGGCTCAGGAGAAACACTGACATTTAGTTTTCAAAAATGATCACAAAAGGGAAGCTGATTTAAGTCAAATTGACCTATTTTTGGCAAAAATCCCTAGCATGTTCCTTTTTTCACTTTCCCAGACCTGAGTTGAAAATAAATGGGACATTGTGGTAACCCTGGCCAATAAAAAAAAACTGTTTTCAATATTTCTGCACACTGTGCAAATACTGTTGGCAGAAACTTTTGTCCATTTATGTAAAGGTGGCATCTAAATAAAAGAGTATGTGAGTATGATACTGTGTATCATCAGAATAATTTAACCTTCATTTTAAAGAAAAATATGAATCATAAAGTGAATAACTGGAAGGCAGGAACATACGACATTCCGTATTTCAGAACACATTGAGGGTAGTGGATCTATGTACCAGTCCAAAACCAGATGGGCCAAATCTCTTCTGGAATCTTTCCTTGGAGTTTAAGAATGGTTCTTGCTAAACTTTTTGAACTGGTAGCTCTCTCCTACATCTTCTCTAAACTATAGCTATAGCTCCATGAGGGTGCTGAGTAGGATAGGATCCTTAGATAGTGGGAAAGTTCTATTAATGTCTATACCTGACATTAATGATGTCTTTTAAAAATCTGTGATTATTTGAAACAGACAAAAATTAAAGATTCTATTTAACAAGCACTTATATTGTGCCAGTCACATTTCTAAGTGCTTTATAACTATTCAGTCACTGAATAGTCTTAACAATCCTGTTTTCCCAATTTACGTATGGAGAATTTGAGGCACAGATAAGTATTTTACTCAAAGTTACATGGCTGATAAATGTTGTTAGAATTCAAACCCAGGCATTGTGGCTTCAGAGTCTGAGCACTTGAGTATTATTTAGGGTTTACATTTGCACATCAATTCTGCATCACGAGGACAGGATGCTGTGGAGCTGTAGTGCACCAAGCAGATACTTAAATTTTAGTGAAATGGAAAAATGAATGATCTGATGATAATGACATATGTAGGAATAGAAAAAAGGTATACCTTTTAAGGCATTGCTTCCAGTCTTTAACAAATATTTCAACAGACCTCATGTTCCCTTTCTTGTGATATATAAATACATTTTTTTTTAGTATTTCAAGTAAAATCAAATACATTCTTGAATAAGTCATTCAGTATTCCTGAAATTAATTTTGCTCTCAGTTACAACAGCCATTTTTCATGCCCAGGCTAGCAAAAGCAGACTTGATGGAGTGGGAGAAGCACATATAGAAGAATGCAATTTGGAAGAGTATGTTTCAAACAATTCAGATAGCTGAAAAGACGGGAAGGGGATGTATCACTGATGATGCTGACACATTGGGATGGTAGTTATAAACTGGGTGCTAAGCCCATACATGGTGAGTTGTTATACAGGACTGGCGTTTGACTCAGGAGATTGTCCATGCGACTTGCAACACGCTACCAATTTGAGTTAATGACTCATACAAGTATGACTTGCTAACCATTAATAAAAGTGGTTAGTGCTGCATAATATACATACTACACATATATAGTATATACATTATGCATATATACAGTCTGTATAACTGGTACTTAGGAATGTTTTTAGGAATAATAGAACTTATTTATTTATTTATTTTTACATGGGCAGTCACTGGGAACCGATCCTGGGTCTCAGGCGTGACCGGCGAGAACTCTGCCACTGAGCCACCGTTGCCCGCTCTAGAACTAATATTTTTTTGGGAGGGGTGTATGGTCCAGGAATTGAACCCAGGTCTCCCACGTGAAAAGCAGGCATTCTAACCACTGAACTACCCAACTACCCGTGCACCCTTAGAACTAATTTTTAAAAGTACATTTTGAAAGTTAAATTTCCATAACAAAAAATCAAAGCCCATTTTATGCATTTGATTAACTTTAAGGAAATTAGGTAAGATCTGCCAATATCTTATTATTAAATCATAACTGCAAATATTTTACTCCAAAAAATAAATTCTCAAGTATCCAAGATAAATCAGATAATATTTTAAAAGTTCTGCCATATTAAATAAGTTTTCTCCAATCTTAAAGAACTTTTATGTGAACCCAAGGACAGAGACAGTGCTGTTTTGTGATATGAAAACAGAGGGCCACACTGGTCAAAAGGTTTTTCCATCTCCTTTCAGTGTGGATAATGGTGTAGAAGGTGACAGGAGAACTGGATAAGTGGAGAAGCCACGGCTTAGGAGTCAACAGCATTGCATGGATCCTTCCTCTAGGAGACCACAGACAGCCCTTCTAGCTCTTTCCTTATGTAATAATCAGCCTTGATGATCCTTTGAAAGTAAGTCTGATGTATCAACCTCCATTAAAGCATATCAATGTCTTCTCATCACTGTTCGACTAAATGCGACATCTTTAAGAAGACCTCTGAGGCCCAGCATGATTTGTCCTTCTTACCTTTCTGCTTCATAGCTTACCGTTCTGTCTGAATATCTTCCAATTCTTTGATTCAAGGGTGTTCTTTCCTGACTCAAGGAACTTCTTACATACAGTTTCCTCTGACTGAAACACTCTTCTTCCAATCGATCTTTTGGCTTACTTCCATCCCTAGGTATGATGCAAATTTATAATTCGAGTCCAGATTTCTCCTCAGAGCTCTGGGACCCATGTATCCAATTTCTTTGGGTGCTTTAAAATGACTTCATATCAACAAGAGACCTGGCTTGTTGAAATACAAGAAATACAAAAAATACTAAAGGGAATTCTGCAGGATGAAAGGAAAAGACAGGGGAGAGAGAATGACTTGATATATAGTGTAGAAATGAAGAATATCGGTAAGAGTAACTAAAATGGTAAGAAAAGAGACACAGAGAAAAGACTTAACAGATAAAAACCAAAGGAGAAAATGATTAAAGTAAACACTGCCTTTATAGTGACAACATTGAATGTTAACGGATTAAACTCTATAATCACAAGACACAGATGGGCACAACAGATTAAAAAAAAAGTATGATCCAACTATAAGCTGTCTATAAGAGACTCATTCTAGACCCAAAGCACAAGTAGGTTGAAAGTCAAAGGTTCGAAGAAGATATTCCATGCAAAGAGTAACCAAAAAAGAGCTGGGATAACTATACTAACATCAGACAAAATAGACTTTAAATGCAAACTGTTAGAAGAGACAAAGAAGGACACTATGCATTGATAAAAGGGGCAATCCACCAAGAAGAAGAAACAATCATAAATATTTATACACATAACCAAGTTGCCCCAAAATATGTGAGGCAAACACAGTCAAAACTGAAGAGAGAAATGTGTGTATCTCTACAATAATAGTTGGAGACTTCAATATACCATTCTCAGCAGGAGACAGAACATCTAGACAGAGGATCAATAAGGAACAGAGAACTTGAATAATATGACAAATGAGCTAGACCTAACAGACATTTATAGAACACTGCACCCAAAAACAGCAGGATATACATTGTTCTCAAGTGCTCATGGATCAATTCCCCAGAAATAGGCCACAAGTTGGGTCACAAAAGAAATTTCAATAAGTAGCAAAAGACTGAAATTATACAAAGTAACTTTATCTGACTGTAATGGAATGTAGCTGGAAATCAATAACAGCAGAGGACTGGAAAATTCAGTAATATATGGAAATTAAGCAACACACTCTTAAACAAAGATGAAATTTCAAGAGAAATCATTTTATGCCTCAGGACAAATTACAATGAGAACACAATATATCAAAACTTATGGGATGCAGTGAAGACAGTGCTGAGGGAAATTTATAGCTCTAAATGTCTAGATTGAAAAAGAAGAAAGAGTTAAAATAAATGACCTAACTGCACACATGGAGGAACTAGAAAAAGAGCAGCGAACCAATCCCAAAGTAAGAAGAGGGAAAGAAAAACCAAATATTACAGAAGAAGTAAATGAAATTGAGAGTAAAAAAAATAGAGAGAATTAACAAAACCAAAACTTGGTTCTTTGAGATGATCAATAAAATTGACAAACCCTTAGCTAGACTGAAAAAGAAAATAAAATCAGAAACGAGATGGAGGCCATTAATATTAACCACACAGAAACAAAAAGGAACATAAGAGGATACTATAAATAACTGTATGTCAACAAATCAGACAATTCGGATGAAATTGACACATTTTTAGAAACACATGAAAAATCTACACTGACTGTAGAAGAAAGAGAAGACTGCAACAAACCAATTACTACTGAAGAGATTGAATCAGTCATCAAAAACCTCCCAATAAAGAAAAGCCCAGGACCAAATGGCTTCACAGATATATTCCATCATTCATTCCAAGAATCAACACCAATCCTGCTCAAAACTCTTCCAAAAAATTGAAGAGGAGAGAACACTGCCTAACTCATTCTATGAAGCCAAAATCACTCTAGTACCTAAGCCAGATAAAGGCACAACAAAATGGAAAAGTACAGGCCAATTTCTCTAATAAGTATAGATGCAAAAATATGCAACAAATACTTTCATATCAAGTCTAACAGCACATTAAAAGAAATATATACCATGATGAAGTGAGTTTTCTCCTAGGTTTACAAGGGTGGCACAACACAAGAAAATCAATTAATGTAATACATTGTACTAACAAATCAAAGAGGAAAAACCATATAATCACTTCAATTGCTGCAGGAAAGACATTTGGGAAAATCCAACATCCTTTCTTGATAGAAAAAAAAAACTTTAAAAAGTGTGAATAGAAGGAAACTTCCTCAACATGCTAAAGGGCATATATAAAAAAACTCACAACTAGCATCATACTCAATTGTGAAAGACTGAAAGATTTCCCTGTAAGTTCTGCAACAAGACAATGATTCTCACTGTCCCCACTGTCATTAAACATTGTGCTAGAAGTTCTAGCTAGAGCATCTAGTTAAGAAAAAGAAAAGGGATCCGAATTGGAAAGGAAGAAGTAAAACTCTTACTATTTTCAAATGATATGATCCTACATATAGAGAGTCCCCAGAAATCTACAGCAAAGCTACTACCATGCTAGTAAATGTGCTCAGAAAAGTGGTGGGATAAAAGATCAACATACAAAACTCAGTAGTCTTTCCATACACTAGTAATGAGCAATCAGACGAGGAAACTTTTTAAAAATTCCACTTGAATATAGCAACTAAAAGGATCAAATATCTCAGAATAAATTTAACCAAGGATATAAATGACTTCTACCCAGAAAACTGTAAAACATTGCTAAAGGAAATCAAAGAAGACCTAAATAAATGGAATGCCACTCTGAGTTCATGGATTGGAAGACTAAATATCATTAAGATGCCCATTCTACCCAAATTGATTTACAGAGTCAATACAATCCCAATCCAAAAGCCTACTTTGTAGAAATGGAAAAGCCAATTATCAAATTTATTTGGAAGGGTAAGGAGCCCAGGATGGCAAAAAACATCCTGAAAAGGAAGAACAAAGCTTGAGGACTCCTAACTTTACTAAATTTACTTCCTAACTTTACTTTCTAACTTTAAACCATATTACAAAACTACAGTGGTCAAAACAGCATGGCACTAGAATAAAAATAGATATATTGACCAACGGAATTTAATTGAGAGTCCAGAAATAGACCCTCACATCTATGGCCAATTGATAGTTCACAGAGATGACAAATCCATTCAACTGGGATAGAACTGTCCCTTCAGCAAATGGTGCTTTTGGATATTGCTTTCCAAAAGAATAAAAGAGGATGCCTATTTCATATCATGTTTTGGCTTGCTAGTGCTGCTGGAATCCCAGAAATGGACTGATTTTTATAAAGGGATTTATTAGGTTACAAATTTATAGTTAAGGCCATAAAAATGTCCAAATTAAGCACCAAGAAGAGGATACCTTTTCAGAGGAAAGGCAACTGGCATCTAGGACACCTCTCTCAGCTGGGAAAGCACATGGCTAGCATCTGAGATCCTTGCTCCCAGCTTCTGATTCCAGTGGCTTTCTCTCCAAGTGTCTATGGGCCATCACTAAGCTTCTCCAGGGCAAATCACTGACTTCATCTTTTAGCTTCCTTTGGCCCTCTCCAGGATCTGGCTATCTCTTTGAGTCCTTGCTTAGCACCAGGATATTTCTGGCTGGCTCCTATCGACCACAAATGAGCCCTTTTAAAGGACTATAGTAAATGGATTAAGACCAATCTTGAACAGGGAGGGGATGTCACATGTCCATGGAAACAATCTTATCAAAATGTCCCACCTTAAATAATAGATCTGTCCCCACAAGATGGGATTAGGTTTAAAAGAACATGGCTTTTCTGGTGTACATAACAGTTTTGAACAGCACATACCATATACAAAAATTAACTCAGAATAGATCAAAGACCCAAACATTAGAGCTAAGAACATAAACTTTTAGATGAAAATGTAGGGAAATAGTGTAAAAATCTTGTGATAGCAGGTGGTTTCCTTGACCTTACACCCAAAGCATGAGCAATGAAAGAAGACATAGATAAATGATACTTTTGTGCATCAAAGGAATTTGTCACAAAGTAAAAAGGTAGCCTATGCAATGGGAGACAATATTTGGAAACCACATATCAGATAAGGGTTTAATATCCAGAATATATAAGGAGATCCTACAAATCAACAACAAAAAGACAAACAGCCCAATTTTAAAATAGGCAAAAAATACATATATGTGTATATATATAAATATATATATTTAACCCTCTAACTTCCTATATTCTGGAGCAGCTAGAAAGAAAAATCTGAGGGGTTCATATGGTATCCCATAACAAACTCTGGGATCTGTCCTGTAACTACTTGTTGAAGAATGCTTTGAAAACTATTGTTTTTCATTTCTTTGCTTTGTATATGTGTTATACTATAAAATTAAAAAGTTTTAAAACATGGACAAAAGGCATGGACACTTTCCTGAAGAGGAAATACAAATGGCTCAAAAACATATGAAAAGGTGTTCAACTTCACTTGCTATTAGGGAAATACAAATCAAACCACATTGAGATGTATTTCATACCTAGTAGAATGGCCATTATTAAAACAAAACAAAACAAAACAAATGTTGGAGAGGATGTGGAGAAATAGGAACACTCATTCATTTCTTCTGGGAATGTAAAATGGTGCAGTCACTGTAGAAGACAATCTGTGGTTCCTCAGGAAGCTAAGCGTAGAATTGTCATATCATCCGGAAATCCTGTTACTAGGTATATACCCAGAAGAACTGCAAGACGGTATTCTAATAGACATTTGCACTCCAATGTTCATAGCAGCATTATTCACAGTTGCCAAATGATGGAAGCAACCCAAACATTTATCAATCAACCAACGAATGGGTAAACAAAAGTGGTATATACATACAATGGAATATTATTCAGCTGCAAAAAGGAGTGAAGTTCTGATGCATGAAACAGCATGGATGAACCTTAAGGACATTATGCTGAGTGAAATAAGCCAGACGAAGGGACAAATATTGTATAATCTCACGGTTATGAACTGATTATAATGAGTCTGCTAATAGAGCTAGAATCTAAAATATATGTTTAGGCAGGTAATTGAGTTATAAAATTTATTCAGCAATGACAGAGTGGGGATCTTAACTCAGGTCTTCTAATGACAAATCTGGGTTGTTTCCACTACAGGTGCTGCCTGAAATCAGAGTGAAATACAACCTCTTTCTTCTGAATCCTGGTTCCCAAAGCAGCAGGTAGAGCAGTGTTGTGCTGACACTGGCAGGAGGCTGGAATTAAGTCATAAGAATTAAAAATCAGCTTGAGATGATATGGCTGATGGTGCAAACATCATTTAAACATTTTGTTTTTAGATTCACCTAGATTATCCCACATTCAAAACTGTTAAAAAATTCCTTAAACGTGATAAAGACTGCATGAATTCACACGTGCTCTGAATAGCTCCTATGATCCTTTTCTCTGTCATAATCTTTTGCATCATTCACATGGAAAATGAACATTTTGTAGGGAGCTAATGACTGCCACTCTCCCAGACATTTTCCAAATGTTTTGCATTCACTGCTGGGTTGACCTCCTAATCCTGAGAGTCAGTGCAAGCTCACTGATGGCAGGGTTAGCGTCCACACAGTCTCAGCATCAGGATAGCATCACACACTCTGCATCAGAGCAGCGGCATGGACCTTCACTTAGGCCTTCAGAGAAAGAAAAACTTTTGAGGGTACTCTAGGGTTGCCACAGAGAGATTTAGATTTTCTGATCCCGTAAAAAAAATGAATAATAAAATGTTATTGCCATACTACAGTCGTATCTACTTAAGATACATTTTCCTCAAATGAGAACCTCTTTCTGATGTGAAAAAAAGCCACACACATAAAAACAAAACCCACAGGAATTCCTCCAACTGGTTTACCCACTATTAAAAGCCAATTGCAGGAAAGAGAGTCACTCACACACTGGAGAAATTCTAGATCTTTAGGAAGCTAAATTAAGAGAGATCTATAATCTCTGGAGATGAAGATAGATAAACCTCAGATTCTTTTTTTTGTTTTGTTTTTTGTTTGTTTGTTTGTTTTGCATGGGCAGGCACTGGGAAATGAACCTGGGTCTCCGGTGTGGCAGGTGAGAACTCTGCCTGCTGAGCCACCTTGGTCCGCCCGAATCTCAGATTCTTGAGGTCATGTTAAGAAGAGAAAACCATATAAGGATAAATAAGTCGGTTTAGTGGGGCACAAAAATACTGGAAGAGAGGCAGAGGGGGATCTGAAGGGCCTTCTTTTCTGTCATTACATTTTTGCTCCAGCTTTATAAGCCTGCCTTTTCAGGGCAGTTGTTTGCCTGGTGAAACCTTTCTTAGGCAATTTCTCACCACCCATTCCAATCCTCTTCTCCTGAGGGCATTCCTTTTTTGTTCCAAAACCCTCTGACCACTCAGGTGAGCACAGGTGAAGGAAACAAATGATCTTGTTTCTAGAAATATAGTTGTTTTGGGCATTGGGGAAACAGTCTCTTTGCATAGCTAAATAGGAATTTTTCACACTTTGCTCTGGATATATGTGGCCAGGGGGATACTACTCAGTTGTTCCGTATGGGCCTCAGTGTGATTTTGATAACTTAGACATTCATTACTATTTTAAGAAGTACGGTTCTGGTGAAATAAGTACGTTTCAATTTATTGTTAGTTTACATTCATTCCCTTGAGCACAGAGATCAAAGCCTGTATTACTTAGAATACTCAAGTTCAGATCTACCCTAGATACTATCACCAGACTGACAATCCCAAAATTTGCTAGATAGAATCCTGCTCACAAAATTGTAATGGCTACACTTCTAGAATAAAACCCAAACTCTTTCCTTTGATATTAAAAAATTCCCACTAAGTTCATTCTGACTTTCCAGCGTGATGTCTCAACACTTCCTAATGCAAATCCTTTTGTTTATCTAAAAACTAGTCTAGTCACTGTCATCATTCATTCAACAGACATTGGTCGAGCACCTATTATTGGTCTGGGCGTTATTCCAGGCAATGAGGAGGTACAGCTGTGAACAACTTAGATGGGGTGCATGTCCTTCATGAGCTTACATTCTAAAGGGGGAAAAAAGAGCGTAAACAAGCAAATATGTAATGGGACAGCTGGTGATAAGGGTTATGAAAATAAATAAGGCAGACAGGAAACAAATAGAGTTGGGGATGCTATTTTACACGGTATGATCAGGGGGTCTAGTGAGGTGACCCTTGAGCAGAGACCTGAAGAAGATAAGGTTTCAGGCCATGTGGCTCATCAGATGAAGGACTTTCCAGGCCAAGGCAAGAATTAATGCAAAGATCTTACAGTGGGAAAGTGCTCGGTGTGTTCAAGGAGAGCAAGGAGGTCAGTGTGGACAAGAGGCAGTGACGGGAAATGAGTGATGAGGTAGCGGGAGAGTGAGCTCAGGTAGGTTCCATGAGATCATGGTAAGGACCCTGGTGTTTACTCTGAATGAGACGGAAAGTCCTGAGAAGATTTGAACCAAAAAGTAACATGCCCTGATGTTCATTCTAAGAGGATCATTCTGGTTTACTGTGAGAATAGCCTATCACTGGGTCAAGAGAACAATTACAAGATTATTGCACTAATCCAGGTGAGAGGTAACAGTGGTTTGGCCCAGAACGGTGGCAGGAAGATTGAGAAGTGGTCAGGTCCTAGGTGTATTTTGAAAGAGGAGATTGTCAGTGGGTTGGAAAAAGAGAAGTCAAGCATGACTCTAGGATTTTTGGTCTGAGCAACAGAAAGAATGGAATTGCCATTAAATGGTTTGGGGTGCAGTTTTTTGAGGGGGAAGTTAGGAAATAAAAAGTTAAATTTGGAGCATATTGTTATAGCTTTGAGATGTGACTAGATATATAAAACTTGAGGTTGAATAAGCAATTGGATAGCCAAAGCTGAAGTTCACTCTCCCAGAGGAGAGTGCTCCAGGTTGGGGATAAAATTTGGAAAGTTAGCGATAATTAGGTGGCATTTGAATCAGTGGAACTGAATGACATTTCCTGAGGAGGGAGTGTTTATACAGTAGAGCAGTGAAGAGGTCTGAAGATTGAGTTCTGGGCCCTTCAATTTTTGGACGCCAAGAAGAGGAAGAGGAACTAGCCAAGACGTTGAGAAGGAAAAACCAAGGACATGAGAAGACAATCATATGGATTTCTTCCTTCTTGCCTTAGCTCAGTCTTTGTACTAGAAACAGCCAGAAATGCCCACCTTTATCCCCTCCAACCAATCTGTGATGGCCCAGCATGCAATTCTGTGTTGTGTGTGATTTCTCTTGTCTTGGATTTTATTTGACTATTTAAACCTTACTTATCTTTTAGCTCTTTTGGGATGAATTATTTTTTCTTAATCGAGTAATATACCCTTCCACCACCAATGCTATTCTTTGCCTTTAATTATGTTTGTTGGTTCTTCTCTGAGTGTGTGCAGATAGGTCGATCTTTCTCCTATCACTCCCTACCCCAAGTGTAACTATAACACAGGAAAATCATTGGTGGCCCCTGTCTATCAACAGATGACAAAAGAAACTATGGGAGTTCAGGGTCTGGGATTAAATGCTGAGATGGCCATAAAACCTGGAGATGTGGAATTTGTAATCATCATGCTACGGCATGGACTTGGTAGCAGTTAACATCAGTCGAAGCAAGACACAAGGAAATGAAATGTATGAAAAATATTCCTTCCTTCAAAGAATCGAATCTCCAAGATAAGTATATAAGACAGAAAATAATAATTTAAATAACCAAAAATCACGAGTTTAGGGGAGCAGTTGAGCGAGCTTTGAATGTTAACATTAAAAGTATCAGTTTCAAGATAACTGTTTGTAAATGGCATAAAGCTACATATATTTTAACAATTACACTGTTAAAGCATTCAGTAACAAGGAGGATAAAACATTACATCTCGTCTAACAAAATGAAAGAGAACCCCTAAGCCAAGACTGGCCCAACACAAGGACAATACAGAGTCGCAAGATACACACATGTGGGATGCATTGAAACCACTCTGTGAAAATAAGGAGAACTGGATGCCCCTCAGCTGACCGCACACAGCTCTCTAAGGCCAAGGGACAGTCTGGAAGTGACAACATCTGCACATCTGCTTCTATTCTCTCTCCAGAAACATTCCACTATTATATGGAGTTTAATTTGGGTTTGCACTAATAACCTAGAGAGAAAACTATTTTAGATATTTTATCCCTGGCACATGAAATTGGCGCAAATAGTTAGAATGATGATTTTCTCCAAGATTGGCGTTTTAGAGGGAAGTATGATTTTTAACCTGTGCTGTGATGATACATTATTTAGCACGTACTAGTCACAGCACAGCTGATCAAGGAATATGGGTGTGAGTCTGATGCCTTATATTAAGCGTGACCCTCAGGTCCCATATAATGAGGGGACAATAGGAAGCAAGATGGCATGGCTAGTTTCACTTAAACAAGCAGAGTGGACAGGTTCATAGTGTTCTTATTTAAATGCTATAAAAGGAGCAGGAGTTCAGCTATGATGGATGATCAGATTAAGTTTTTAAATAGCAAAAGACAGGACTTGTTTGGCTTCAAGCCAGTGATTTAAATGCCCTCTTTTATCAACATTTAGCTTGATGTTATCTGGGTTTTTTTCTTTCTAAGAAACAGTTTTTAAAAACCACATAATGTTGCCCTCTGTGTAGTTAATGTTGTCTCATAGTACCCAACTTTATTAAGTCACAGATGAAGCAGGTAAAGATAAATGGAGAAACTCAAGCAAAATTTACAGTTGACATAAGTGATGCAAGTTGCAGGATTGGTTAATAATCCTTTATGTGAGAAAAATACAATGAGAAAAGATGGCCTATACTTATTAACCAATATTCCTGCAAAAACAGATTTTAGACAATATTATCAAAATCTTAGGGATAACAGTTTTCTTCTACAGTAAAAAGAATTTCATCCATTATGGTGATCTCTAGTACATAGACTTGAAAACTAATTCTGAAAACCACGGGATGCCATTTTATTTAAATATGTATTGAATTGTTTAATCTTCCTTTTGTTCATTTTATAAATTACATTCTGAATAATATTTGTTGCTTACTTTCAGAGGAGCATTACTCCAGTAAATGGAAATTCAAATTTAAGGAATGCTGTCAAATTCAGGAGACTTCTTAGTTAATGAAAACTGCAAGCCTAGATTTGAGCTCTAAAAACAAAGTTTTCATTTTAATTTTCTAATCTTTTTCCTTGTTATGAGGGCTCCAAACACCAGCTAAATCACCTTGTTTATTGGAAATGTCTTATTTTTGTTTCTTTTCTTGATTTTTTAAAAATGTAATTCTTTGTCTTAAAAGTGCATGTCATCAGTTAAAATAATGCTATCACTTCTGAAAATATTTTCATTTTCTGACATGCCCCAAGGTGCTATAAAATAGTGTTGACAACCCCATCTTTAGCATTCCACAAATCTTATGGAGATATATCATCAGAAAACCACACAAGCTATATCCGGTCTTTGACAAAACTGAAACATGGCCTGCCAGCCATAGATAAGGTTTTGAAATGTTGGTCACTGAAAAGGTGATAACAGAAACAAGGATCAAATGCATGTACACCTTCACCTTTGGACGCCTGTGGTTTTGGGCCATGCTACTTTAGTAAAAGATATTGCCATTTGGCCTCTTGGTAACGTCAGTGGATGTGCCAAGTGTGATACAACATGAAAACACATGATGGACATGGTGTTAAACGCATTTTTGGTGGGGTGCTGAAGTTAAGAGATGCTCAGAAGCTAAAACAAAGCATCTCTTAGCAAGTTGAAGAGCATGGGGTACAGGGTTGGAGCAGATTGCCACAGAGCTCAAAGAAACGAAGCAACGTGCCATTGTCTGGCTGCCAGCAATGGCTCACATGGAAACTACGAAACATTTCAGAACAAGTAGAATCTTTCCTTCCTTCCTTTCTCCTCCTCCTCCACCTCCTCCTCCTCTTCTTTATCCCAAGTGTTTTGGGATTTCAAGCTGTTCTCAATTTTATATGGAAAATTTCAATAGATGGCAGGGGACATAAACTCATTAAGTTGGACCTGGACATGAAATATTAAACCCAAGCCTTTTTTTTTTTTTTTAAGACTCTTTTTAAAAATATAACCAGAATGACCAAGAATACAACCTTTAGGACAGAATTTATAATCATTTACTTCTTAATGGTACCTCCCCCATGCCATCCATTTTTGAACAAAGCTGAGTTTATGGCCATCATACAAGATTACATTCCCGTGCAGTTGCAGTATTTCTTCTATAATGATTTATTTAAAAGGGCTCCACCATGATAGCTCTCCAACTTTGTTCCTTCCTGTATATCACTGTTCAGGGTCAAAAGCTGGGAAAAGGGCTGGTCCCTAAGGCCTAACATATTTCACCAGTGGAGACTCTGGCTTTTCACTTCTCTTTCTCTCCTCATCACTTTATGCTTAAAGAAGAACAGATGTGGAAACGTTTAGAAAAAGACTAATTGAATTTCACATAACACAATTTAGCATTGTTTGAGGAAGTACCTAAATCAACAGCACATTTTCCAAAGTCCCAGCCTCGCCTAATTAGAACACCAAACGTGTGACTAATTGGCCACACTTCCACCAAAGGTTCTGCTGCAGATGAGCTGTCGCCCCTTCCTTTCGCCCCAGCTGAGGCTCGTGGTTTGGCTGCAAGGTAAACGCAGTTGCTCTAAATGAGCTGGGCCGATCTTGTAATGGGGAAACTCCGTGATGGTTGGAGAACAAACCCATGTGAAGCAGGAGAGGCATCGGAATGTTTACGCTGTGGCAGCACCCAGAGGATTACCAGGAGATTATCAGTACATAAATTACGATATACTTGGGACTCCGTAATTGGGACACTTAATAGCCTGCTCTTTATCATTTTGGCTTCATGGTCTTAGAACTCGACATCTAATTAAAATATAATCTCATATCATCAGGGAAGGCTTCACTTAACCCCAGCCGTTTTCCACTGGCAGATCTGTTTTTTGCATGCAACAGGGGATTTTTTTTTTTTTTCTTCCTCACTTTATTTCCTAATGGTGTGGAGGAGAGTGTGTGGGAAAGAAAGGGCATAATTAGAGGAAAGGAAGAGGATGATTCTGAGTTTGGTTATATTGTAAAACCCTGAACATTTTGCCTTAGAGAAGCTACTGCCCCCACTTTCTCCTCCCAGGCACGAAACCCATGAAACTAGAAGTGACTTTAAAAGTCACTTATTGCAACTTCCATCTTTTATAGATGAGGATTCTGAGGCCAAGAGAGGTGAAATAATTTGCCCACGGCCACACAGCCCATTGGTGGCAGGTTTAGTACTAGAAATCAAAACCTCAATACCTGGTATCTTGTGCCATTTGTACTTCATTCTCTAGCTGATGTTAACATAGTATGTGTAGGATTTTATAATTATCTTCTGATTGGAGTATCTGTTCAATCCAAACCACTTAAACAATAAAATAACCTATTAGGTTATAAAATTGATCTAAAAACTTACACAGTGTTCTAGTTTGTTAGTATAGCTCCTCGATTGTGGTCTCCATTAATTAGGAGACCCTACCTGTTAGGGCAATTGTCTACCTAAAAAATATGAATATTTGCATTTGTCACATCTTTTTTTTTCTACATGATGAGAAATGATGATTTAATTCTTGTTTAACAGGAATGCTTTTCTGAAGGAACAAGCTGTTTCTGTAGACTCAAATTTAGTAGAAACTCTATTTATAATGACTATGCTTTTCAAATCTATTTTGCTGTCATTTATAGAAGAATCTAGCCTTAAAGTATTAAACATAATTAGAAAAATGTGTTCATTGATTTTCACTGATTATCGCTGTATATTACTTTAGGGAAATTTTTAAGCTTTCCCCTTACCATCTAGGATGTGTTTTTTGTACTTCTTTTTTCACAATTGTTTTGTGAGAGCTCAGGGGATATAAATTAATTTAGCATATTTGCAAGAAAAATATGAGTACTAAGAAAAAATAACTATTTCCTGGATCATCTACTACTTAGAATAATCCTTGTTCCTGTGTTTCTCAGTGAATAAAGACAAACTAGAGTTGACTATATTTATTTGGAAGTAACCTCTAACTTTCACATGATTTCACAATAGATCAAGATGAGATGCTGCCAAAACATTTCATGTATTAACAATCTTTAATGTTTCAAGTAGAAGGATACTGTCTCGGGATATTTTTTTTTCCTTTTTTTTAGTGGAGAGGAGTAGAGAAGAATGATCATGGCATTGATTGATAGGTCATTGATAGGGAATAATTGGATAACAAAACCAAGTAAAGGTGTTTTTACATTCTAATTATAAAAAGGGATTGATCATGGAATACTTAATTAATTGTGAGGTGCAGCCAAATAGGTTAAGAAGTGAACCTATCATTTATGAGGAATCAGTCTTGGGAAAGTTCCTTAAATCCCATTTGCTTCAGACGTTAAGCACAAATGAACAAATGGACTGTGGCATGATTGTGTGTCAGCATGGTGGGTTTCAGCCATTTCTCTTCTTCCCTCTGTGCTCACCACTGCCAAATGGGCTGTTGGGTGGTCAGAATTTGTCATGAAGATAGACGGCCACTGGGAAATGATGCTGATTGGTCTTCTGGTCTATGGGCCAACTCGTGGCTTCATGGATATCCCAGGCCTCTGTGCCACCATACATAACATGGTGACATTTCTTTTATTTATTTGTTATCTCACCAAGATTAATTGAGAACACCTAAAAGTTAACAAGAGTTTTTGTCCTCTTGAGAAGAAAGACCACTTAAATGCAAGCATTTATTGATATATTTCAGCATCAAGCCGAAGTGATCAGTAGCTGTCTTGAACATTGATAAAGTGGGTTGATTTAAAAATCATTTGTAGGCAATAAGGATGCTACCTGACTAAAGACTGTCATGTTTTAATTCAGAAGTGAAAGCAGAAAATAAGGATACAAGCAAAAAAGTGTTACTGACAAAATGAATAAATATCAATTTTTATATTCAGGTTATATCTACCTTCTGGCTAGACTATTTTTATTTTTCCCTTATTTCACTGTGATTTTTACTTATATTTTCTTCGGTCTTAGGCATCATTCATAAAGAGGTTTATTTATAGACACTGTTTCTAAGATTAAGACTCATCATGTATTCTTTTGGAAAATCAGAATGTCTTAAAATGGAATCTCAAGTTGATGGTAAAAGAACAAGATTGGGCATGTTGAACCAGAGAACTGTGGATCTGAACAATTAATTGTCTTATGTGATGATAGCTAGAATATTAATTTTAACAGATTGAATAACAAAAGAAAGAGCCAGTAAAAGAGAAAAATGTTTGGGTAAGAAGGATCTGCCATTACAATTGATTTCCAAAATCTTTTTAAGAATACTTGAATAAGGAGATTGGATTCTGGCCCTAGTTCTCCACTAACTGGTTGTCTAACCTTAGTAGATCATTTAATTGTTCTGGATTTCAGTTTCCTGTCTGTCTGGTGAGAGGTGAGGCTAGACTGTGAGCTCTGACTGCGCATTAGGATTGTGTTGGAAGCTTTAACAATGCAGATGTCCAGACTCACTCCGTATCAATGAAACCAGAATCTCTGGTTGTAGGGCCCAGGAGCTTGTATTTTTTTTAAACCTCCCTCAGCTGATTCTAACATGCAGACAGACACAATATAAGAGTATTTGCAGGGTTGCCACTCTCAAACACATGTTTTTTTGCATACTCAATTTTTAATACTAAAAATATTTTAAGTGATTTCTATCCTTTATATTTAGCAATGAATCCAGAGCCATATTTTAAAGAAATGAAACAAAACCTCCAAATAATTTGTGGTGTAATATACTCCTCAAATAGGATAGAAATCCTTTACATTATAATGATTTACCTGATTTCAATAATGAGGTAGAATGGCAGTATGGACCAAACATATGAATACAATAACACATATTTCCTTAGAGAATATGCCCATAGAGCACCAAACTGTCAGATGAAAATTGGGGGGAAAAATCTAGGTGTTCTGTCTATAAGATGTGTAAGACCTGGACTTTTTTTTATGTCTGTTTTCTCCTCATTTTCCATACTCTACCTATTCAATTGGGTGCCTTTCTTATAATTTCTCAGCTCTTTCAGGTTACATGCCTCCCTTTGTTGGAGTCATGGGGTAAAAAAAGGCACCTCCATGATATGCATCAACAGAAGCAAACATTTCCCCTTAGCTTCCTTCTATTCAAGTACCTCAAAAATACATCTTCTGAAAGTTTTATATCAAAGCAAAGTATTTTTAATTAAAGCTCTGGTGTCCTCTGAACTTACAAAGATTAGACCAAGGAAGGACTGCCACATCATTTTTCTGCTCATTATCACCTCGTTAAGATCCCAGAACATGCCTCAGAGGCAGGGGGCTGAGACATGCAGCTTAACAAGGTGATAATGAGGAGAAAATGTCTACAGCCTATTTGGGGCATAGCCCATGCCACATTGGATGATGGCAGACCAGGTTGGACTAGAGCAGAACACCCTTTAGTTTGTTCCCTAAAATGTTCTCTGAATGGGTTTAGCTATTTTAAGGCACATTGTGTTTTCTTCCCATTGCTGCTGGTAAACCAAGGTGAAAAAAAATGGAGACTTCGGCCTAAGACTTAGGTACAGACTGCAAGTTACTTCCCAATATTCATTGTCTAGTAATACCAATCTTGATGTTTATCTGGGAACACTGACATCCAGCTAACAGTCTATATTCCTAAGCTTTCATGACACTAGAAGCATCCACACGACTATACTTTTGCCAATGATATTTAAATGGAAACATTTCTGCTACTTCCTAGAAGTGTCTTAAATAGAGAGGCTTATCTTTTCTTCACCTCTTTCCTCCTTTCTGCTGATGTGAAAGGGGATATGGGAACTGGAGCTCAGGCAGCCATCCTGTACCATGAGGTAGTAAAGTATAAAGACAGAAGGAACCTGGAGCTTGATGACCTTGCAGGAACTACACCAGCCTAGACCACTTCTCTGAATTTCTTCACCTGAGAGAGAACTCAACTTCTATCTCGTTAAGCCTCTAGATTTTATTGTTGATAGTGTTGATAAATAAACTCAATCCTGTACTACTAAGCATCACCAAAAAGGATTAACTTCGTGATTTTCTGATGCCATATTTAATCAAACCCAAAGAGCACATCCTTTCATCCTCAATTCTCAGCTCTCACACCCATGCCACAACACCTAGTTGCAGTAGCGTTCTGGCACTGGTTCATGCCAGCTTACACGAGCCCATTTTTAAACATTCAGAATTTTGCAACCCTGTTGTTAAAGAAAACAGTTATTAAAAATTAAATCACGTAAAATTACAATTCAATAAATTGTATTTAAACAAAGGTAATGAATTCTCAGAAATCATAACCTCCTAAATTATTTTACTATTTCCTATGCTTTTGAATTTATTTATGCTTATTATACCTGTATGGTGGGAATACTATATAATGGAGGGCTACTGTGCATTTCTTCCCTACCTCTCTATTTAAGAACATAACATGAGTAGCTTGAAATCAACTATGGTGGGAATATTTTCCCCAGAGAAATTAGCAAATGCTAGAAATCAGGGTTCAATGTTTGTTTTGTTGCTGGTCAAGACTTAAGAAAGTGATGAAGAAAATGTTAATAATGCAAACTAAATTTTAAAGTGTCAAGTGTAGTCCTGAAGATAAAAGAAGTTCAAATTTAATGAATATTATTTGTAGAGGGTGAGAAATAGTTTATCAGCAAATCACATATTAGATTTAGTGACAACAATTTTATTGGGTAAAGACTTAGTGGGTTGGGTTGCAACTTGATTTGCGAAACCATGGATGAATTGCAACCATATGTTAGCTACAGATACAAGAATTCAGCAAGAATCAATGAGAATATTCTGTGAGAATTGAATAGCTCTATGGAGTTTATACATTTTTATTTCAAAATTATAATACATATATATGATATTGGTAAAATTTATAATAAATATGTGTGTGTGTGTTTACACACATTTTTTTTCAGAGAGCCAATTGTTAAAAAGTTACCAGCATGCCACTGTGGGAGAACCATCTTCTATTTCTTCACTTTCCTCATTCCACAATTCAATTGATTACTAAATCCTCTGAGTTTTAATTTAGAGGTGTTACTCATATCTCTCTCTTTTTGTCCACCTCACTGCTAGTACTATAGGTTAGGTCTTCATCGTCTCTCGGACTACTTCCACTTTTATCTCCCTCCAGTTCATATTCCACATCACTGCCGGGAAGGTCCTTTGACTCAACAACGTGTTCCCTCTTTAAAGCCATTTGGTGGCTCTCAGGGGCCTGTGGGAAACTACCTTAGCTCCTCTGCATGACCTGAAGTCCTGGTCATTCCTCCAACCTCATCTCCCTGGGTTTCCCTTCAAGTCATTCTAAAGCCCTTGCTACCCCTTCCTTTGTTCCACCACTGTGCCTACTACACAACACACTATTTTGCAACCTTTCATTCACAGATACGTCTCTCTTTATGGAATAATTAAGGCTATAGCTTAGCTGTCTTGTATCCAAGCACATAATGCAGTGACTAGTGCATGTCAGGCCTTTAAGAAATATTGGCTAATTGAATGAAACAAACAGTCTTCCTAAAATGCTTTGTTTTTCTAGGGAAAGCATATCTGATCAATTTTAACTTACTTGCCTGGGAAGAACCTTTTTCATCATACTTAGCTCTTTGTTTCTGATGAGACAGTTATAATTTTTGCTCTGTCAAAATTGTGAAAGAAATAATGAATATAACAGAAAGCAGTGAATGCTTGTTGATGAAATGTACCATTAATTAGAACCATCGTTTATTTCTAAAATTGTGTTTTGAATTTGCAATTCCTTGAGAAGTTTCTGTTAATTGGCAAATTGGATTTGGAGGCAGAAATTTGTGGAAAAAAATTCTGAGATATAGCCAAGTGATCTTGTGTATTTCTATTCAGCTATTAACATGAATTTTGGATGATACAGCCATCATTTAAAATAAGGGTACTTATCTCACTTGTTTGAATATTTGCTGGTATTTCATCATCAAGCAGAGAAAACGGTTTTCTTTTGCTGATTATTATATTCTCTTTATGCTTTCTGTCTAGGTAAATATAGCTCTTCATTTTATAACTCAAATCAAGTGCTCCTGTCTTCTCTGGTTATATTAGTCAAGGTACTCCAGAGAAACAGAATCAATAGAAGATATATTTACAAATATGAGCATATGTGTTTATTTATACATATATGTAAATATTAAGAGATTTATTATAGGAATTGGCTCATGTGACCTTGGGGTACTGGCAAACTGGATTTCGTAGGGCAGGTGGCAAGTTAAGAACTCTATAGCAACACTGAATTCCCCAGTAGAGGCTGGCTGGCCAAGCGGGGATAGAAATTCTTCTGACTGCTGAAATCCTCAGTTCTCACATTAAGGCCTCCAACCGATTGGAAAGAGACTCCTCTCGTTGCTGAAGATCTCGGTTGAAGATGTAATCAGCCATAGATGCAATCAACTGACCAATGACTTAAATCCGCAAAATGCCCTCTCAGTAACAATCAGGCCAGTCCTTGCTTTCACCAAACAACTGGACAACATAACCTAGCCAAGTTGACAAGTGAACTTAACCATCACACAGTCATTGACTTTCAGAGAAAACGCTTCTTCCATCAAACTCTAGCAATATTATAGCAATTTGGTAAATAACTCTGTACCTCCTATGTGATCTTTCACATAAAAAAAAAAACTTCATTGTTGTGAGGGCTTGAAAGAGTTGAAGCATGAAAGGTGCTTAACAGTGTATTTGGCATATAGTGTATATTCAACAAATTAATATTAATATTGCAAAACTACTTATCTGCCTATGTCGCATTCACCACCCTGCCTAAACAATTAACTTAATTATAAGCACCTGGAAGTCAGAACCCATGTATTCCTGTTTATATTCCCCTCAGTTTACTAATTCATTCAAGCACACACATGCATATTATTTGGAAGTCTAATTTATGCCATTTCACAGCAGTTTCCACTTCTCAGAGTAACGGTGGAACTATTCCTGTGTATGTGAGGTGGAGGTGCAGAAGGAGCAGAGGAAATTACTAGAACGAGCATTCTTGGAGTCCGGAATGTCACCTACAATAGACGATACAATTTGCTGCTGCGTAGTTACGAGCTCTGTGGAAAATGGTCTCAAAGATGACCACCAATAGTTTTCCCCCTCTCTGTAAGCACATTCTGCTCTCCCCTTCAAGAGGTAGTCTTAGTTCCCCTTGAATCTCAGGTGGACTTGTTTTGATCAATAGAACATGGCAGAGTGGTGCTGTGCCAGTTCAAGGCCTAGTCATAAACATGCCTAGATGTTTCCACATTCATTCTTTTGGAACTGTCACCATGCTGTAAGGAAGCTGATCTGACTACTGGTGGAAGGGGGGCCATGTGGAGCAGAACTGACATGAATACAGCTACATGAGGAGCAATGCCATGTGGAGCAGAAAAACCCAAACCAAGCTCAGGCAACATGCAGAATATTGTACAATCATATATCATTTTTTTAAGTTTCATTGCAATGTAATTTAAAAAATCATACAATTCATCAATTTAGTTATACAATTCTATGATATTTGGCAAATTCAGAGTTATGTATTTATCACCACAACCTAGTCTTAAAATATTTTTGTCCCATAAAAAAGGAACCCTGTAATTATTAGCACTCACTCCCCATTCCACTCCATACTCCTAGTCCTAGACAACAAATAGATTTGCCTACTCTGGACCTTTTATATAAAAGAATCATTTAATATGTGGTCATTTGTCTACTTTCACTTAGCATAATATCTTTAAGGCCCACCCATGGTGAAGCAAATATCAATACTTTATTATTTGTTATTGCCAAATAATATACTATTACGTGGATATACCGCCTTTTATTTATCAGTTCATAGTTGATGGTTATTTTCATTTTTGGCTGTCATGAATAATACTGCTAGAACATTCATGTACAAGTTTTTGTGTAGATGTACGTTTTCATTTCCCTTGGATATATACCTAGAAGTTGAATTGTTGGGTCATATGGTGACTCTATTTTAATATTTTGACAAAAAGTCAATTTTTTCTACAAAGTATCTGCACCATTTTAAATTTCCAACCTCAAGGTATGACAGTTTTAATTTCTCTACTTCTTTACCAATATTTGTTAATGTCTTTTTTTTTTTTTTTTTTGTCATAGCAATCCTAGTGGTAGTAAAGAGATATCTCATTTTGGTTTTGATTTGCATTTCCCTAATGGCTGATGATGTTGAACATCTTTTCATGTGCTTATTAGCCATTTGTATATCTTCTGTGGGGAAATATGTGTTCAAATACTTTGCCCATTTTAAAAATTGGGTTGCTTATCTTTTCATAGAATTCTTTGATTCTGAATACAAGTCCCTTTCAGAAATACGTTTGAAAATATTTTTCTCCCATTCCATGGACTTTCACTCTCTTGATAGTATCATTGGCAGCACAAAGGTTTTTATTCATGAAGTACAATTCATGTATTTTTTCCCTGTTGTGTTTGTGCTTTCGGTGTTGTATCTAAGAAACCATTGCCTAACCCAAGGTCACAAAGATTTACTTCTGTTTTCTTTTAAGAGTTTTATGGTTTTAGGTCTTACATTGTGTCTACAATGCATTTTAGTTCATTTTTTTCTGTATAGTATAAGAAAGGACTCCAGATAAATTATTTTGCTTATAGATATTCAGCTGTCTCAGCACCATTTGTTGAAAAGACTAATCTTTCCCATATTGAATTGTTTTATTTTCCTTGTCTGGAATCAATTGACCATAAATGTAAAGGTTGATTTCTAGACTTTAAATTCTTTCTATTGATCTATATGTCTATTTTTATGCTAATACCACACTGTCTTAATTATTGTGGCTCTGTGGTAAGTTTGGAAAGTGAGACATGTGAGACCTCTAACTTAGTCTTCTTTTTCAATATTGTTTTGACTTATCTGGGTCACTTGCACTTCCATGTGAATTTTAGGATCAATTTGTAATTTATGCAAAAATTCCAACTGGGTTTTGAAGGGGACGACATTGAAACTATAGATAAGTATCTGGGGAATACTGTCATTTTAACAATATTAAGTCTTCCCATTCCTGAACATGAGATGTCTTTCTATTTATTTAGATATTCTTCAACTTCTTTCAACAATATTTTATAGTGTTCAGTGAACATCTTGTACTTCTTTTGCTAAATTTATACACAAGTATTTTATTCTTTTTTGGTGTTATTATAAATGGAATTATTTCCTTAATTTCATTTTTGTATGTTTCATTGCTAGTGTATGGAAATAGAATTGATTTTTCTATATTGATTTTGTATTCTGAAACATTCTTAAACTCATTTGTTAGTTTTTTAGTGGATTCCCTGGGATTTTCTGAATACAAGGTCATGTAATCATGTCACCTGAGAGTAGAGGTAGTTTTACTTCTTCCTTTCCAGTGTGAATTCCTTTTACTTTTTTTCTTGCCTAATTGCCCTGATTAGAACCTCCATTACTAGTTGAATATATTTGGTGAAAGCAGACATCTTTGTCTTTTTCCTCATCTAGGGACAAAGCATTAGTATTCTACTATTAAGTATAATATTACTGAGGTTTTTACCTAGATGCCTTTTATCAGGTTGAGGAAGTTTCATCCATTCCTACTTTGCTGAGTATTTTTACCATGAAAAGGTGTTGGATTTTGTCAAATGCTCTTTCTGCATCTATTGAGATGATCACATGCATTTTGTTCTTTATTCTATTATTATGGTGTATTACGTTAATTGATGTTCATATATTAAACCAAACTTGGATTCCTGGGACAAATCCCACTTGATTATGGTGTATAATACTCCTTAAATGTTGCTGGATTCAATTTGCCAGGATTTTGTCAAAGTTATTTTTTATCTATAGTCAAAAGGGTTTTTAGTCAGTAGTTTTCTTTTCTTATGATGTCTTTTTTTCTGGTTTGATATTAGAGTGATATCAAACTTCACTGAATGTGTTAGGAAGTGTTCCCGCCTCTTCTGTTTTTTGGGAGAGTTTGTGGGGATTATATTAATTCTTCCTCAACCGTTTGTTAGAATTCATCGGTAAAGCCAGAATTTCCTTTCTGAGAAGATTTAAATTAATTTTATTCACTGTCAACTTGCTACAGGTCTATTCAGATTTTTATTTCTTCTTAAATCAGCTTCAGCAATTTGTGTTTTTCTGGGATTTTTTTCCCCTATCTTATCTAATTTGCTTGCATTCATTTGTTCATACTATATCCTTATAATCCTTTTTTCTGTAAAACTGATGATATCCCCTCTTTCATTCCAGATTTCAGTAATTTGAGTCTTCTGTTTCCCTTAGTCAACCTGGCTGAAGATTTGTCAATCCTATTGCTCTTTAAAGAACCAATCTGTGGTTTTCTTGATTTTTGCTATTGTTTTTCTATTTTCTAAATTTATTCATTTTGGGTATAATTTTTATTATTTTTTTTCTTTTGCTGGCTTTGAGGATTTTTGCTCTTTTTTCTGATTTCATAAGGTGGAAAGTTACATCACTTATTTGAAAACATTTTTGGATGTAAGAATTTACATCTACAAATTTCCCTCCAGCATTGTTTTAGGTACGTGCCATAAATGTTGGTATGTTGTATTTTTGTTTTCATTCACCTCAAAGTATGTTCTAATTTCCTTTATTATTTCTTCTTTGTTTCATTGGTTATTAAGTGGGGTGTTTTTTGTTTGTTTGTTTTAAAGATAATGCTTCTGTTATTAGCTCTCTGTAGCTCTTTTATCACTGTTGTTTACAAATATCTTTTCCTCCCCCTTTTTTTTCTTTGTATGCTGTATGGTGGGGGTCACATTTCAATCTTTTTCCATGTGAGCATCCCCTTACTGCAGCACCATTTGTTGAATTTTTGGTTTTGTTTGGTTTTCCATTTGTTTGTTTGTTTGTTTGTTTGTTTTGGCAAGTGCATGGACCGGGAATTGAACCTGGGTCTCCCTCATGGCAGGAGAATTCTACCACTGAACCCTTGCACCCCCTCTTTTCCTACCCTTGGCATTTAACCTATTTACATCTTCAAATCTGAAGTGTAGAGAGTATATAGTTTGGGTCTTCTTAATCTGACAATCTCTACATTTTGATTGCATTGTTTAATACTTTCACATTTAATGTTATTTTTGATAGTATTGGATTTATGTCTGCCGTTTACTTTTGATTTTTTATGTCTCATGTTGTCTTTGCTTTTCAGTCATTGCCTGCTTTTGCATTAAGTGGATATTTTCTAGCGTAACATTTTGATTCCTTTAATTATTTTTAAAATTTTATTCTTGAATTATATTCTTAGTTGTTGCTCTTAGGCAAATTCTAATAAGTTAAGATGTATATTATAAACATGTTACTTCCTTAGTTCCAGTCCCTTCCTTACTGACTTTTTGTGCTATTATTGTCACACCTATTAAATTTACATATATTAGAGACATGACAATACATTGCTATAATTTTTATTTTATATACTCTCAAGTCTTTTTAAAGAAGCTGAGAGAAAATATAAATTTGTTATGTAAACCTTTGTATTAGTTAGGGTTCTCTAGAGAAACAGAACCAACAGGGAACACTCACAAATATAAAATTTATAAAAGTGTCTCACTTGACCATGGGAATGCAGAGTCCAAAATCTGCAGGGCAGGCTGTGAAGCCAGCGGTTCTGATGGAGGGTATGGATGAACTCCACAGTAGAGGCTCGCCAGCCAAAGCAGGAAGAGAGCCTGTCTCTTCTGAATCCTCCTTGAAAGGCTTCCAGTGATTATAGTGAGCATCACTCATTGCAGAAGACACTCCCCTTGGCAGATTACAAATGAAATCAGATGTGGATGCAGCTGACATGATCATGATTTAAGTCTATGAAATGTCCTTGTTGCAACAGACAGACCAGCACTTGCCCAACCAGACAAACAGGTACCACCACTTGGCCAAGTTGACACATGAACCTGCCCATGACAACCTTCTAGTTTAATCTTTCTGTTTCCCTTCATTTTTTCTTGTAGATTCAAGTTGCCATCTGATGTCAAACTCTTTCTCTGATATAGCTTTGTTCCTGCCTGCCCTCTTTGTGTTTCTATTTTTACACTTTTACACATATGTACTTGGAGTTCATTAAGATTCTTGGTTGTGTAGATTAATGTTTTTTTAACAAATTTGTTGAAGTTTTCAGTCATTATTTCTTCTCTTTTTTTGACCCTTTGTCCCAGTCCTCCTTTCCTGTTATTCCTATCATGTCTATTGGTGTATTTAATGATGTGCCACATTTTTCAGAAGTTCTGCCCATTTTTCTTTATTATTTTTTTCCTCGCTGTTAGTCTATTTACACCATGCTATTCACATATCTTCAAGTATGCTGATTCTTTTTTGTGCTAGTCAAATTCATTGTTGAGTCCATTTAGTGAATTTTTTCAACCCTAGAATTTCTATTTTGTTTTTTTTATAATTTATTTATTTTATTGAGATTTTTCCTTTTATGAGATGTTGTCATCATACCTTCCTTAATTCTTTCAGCATGATTTCCTTTCGTTCTTTCAACATATTTATAATAGCTGCTTTGAATTATTTGCTTGCTAGACTCTAGCTATTCTTATCAAGATTTAGCAGATTTCCTTAAATGAATGTTTCTCTGCTTAATATATACTTTTAGGACAATTTCCAAAGACTTTGAATGATTATTTTTTATAATTATCACCAATGAAGTTATTTTGCTGGGGAGAAGCTCCTCTTAGCTTCTTACTCTGCCATCTGGAAGTCCCAAATCATTGATATGTTTGTTTGTTCATTTAATTAACTTTTGATTTTGACATACGTTCAAACTTACAATTAGAAAAATTATTCAAATTCCAGAGAGCTCCAACCCTACCCCTCTAGGATACACAGATCTACCAATTTTAACATTTGCCACATTTGCTATATTACAGTATTTATCCGTCTATATATCCATCTATCTGTCTATTTAGCAATCCACTTTCTGAACATTTATGCATAGGTCATATGCATTATGCTCCTCAAACACAAATACCGCCACATGATGTTTCCTAAGAACATAGATATTCACTTTATGTAACCACCTTAAATTCAATGATCAAGTTCAAGAAACTTAACAGTAATATAAAATTTATAGTCTACATTCCAATATAAACTCTTATTTTATCTTTGTTTTTTTTAATTATGGGAACGTACATACAACATAAATTTTATCATCTCAACCACTCCCAAGCATACTATTCAGTGGGATTAATCACATTCACAATATTGTGATACTCTCCTCAACTTTCATTACTAAAACTTTTCCATGTTCTCAGATGGAAACCCTACACACATTAAGCATCAACTCTGCCTTACCACTGCTCCATACCCCTGGCAACCTATACTATAACTTCAGCCTCTAGAAGCTTCCATATGCTCCAATATTTTTATTTTATACAACTTTTAAAAAGAATGAAGAAAAGAAAACACCTTTACCAGTCTTTGCAGATTGACCTATGTGGATGCTTTCCTTCAGGGATTATCCATAAAATGTGTTTAGAGAATAATTCTAGGCCAAAGCATATGGGCTACCCTGATCTTTTCTGCAGTGTGTCTACTATGCAGACATGCACATGTGACCCTAGAAATTCTCCAGCTTACACAGTTCTGAATGCCCCCTCTTCCCTAAGAAACAGTTTCCTCACAGTTCTGAGCACTGTAATTTTTCGTCCGACAGCCAGCTATCTGTTGTTCCAGACAGCACAATTTAATTGCTCTTTCACAACATTCTGTAGAGGAGAGCTCTGTGAACTGTCTTCTACATGCCAGTCAAGTTCTAGGATGGCAATCCCTCAGGCCTCCACTAGACAGGGCATACTCCCTATATGTGCCCTAGATTTATTCTGCTATCTCTGGAACTGGGACCAGGGATCTGCCCAGGGAGCATGGGCCAGCTCTGCGCTGAGCTGGTGAAGGGTGGGAAAGAAGCTAGCTAGGCAGCTGCGAGATCTTACCACTTTTTAAAAAGCCTTTTTTTTTAAATTTTTATTTGGCACCCACCCTGTTATTGTAGTCGTTAACTACTGTTTTCTGGAGCTTTGAGAATGATGTGTCTGCCAGTTTTTGTTAGTTGTTAAAATATTTTATGGAGAGACAGAGCCCTGAAACATCTTATCCTGCCATTTTGATGGAGGCAATCCCCTCATCCTCACTGACATTTTTAATAGCAGAAGTTATTTCAAAGGACTGAATCAATAGTTCTGGTCATAAGGGTACAATGAAGCCTAAATCTTTTGGGCAACAAGCAACTTCAGAGTGGGATAAAGCCATAAACTTGCTACCATGCTTTCTGTAGACTATTTGAAAGAAACAGCTCCAAAACAGCTCTGTGTATACAACTGGTCTGGCTGATCTCAAATGCCTTCTCTGCATCAATTGAGATGATCATGTGATTTTTCTGCTTTGATTTGTTGACTCCCATCCAGTTTTGAGGCTAAGAGTAGACTAAAATTAGTTATCAGTAAGGCAATTCTTTCTCTCTAGTCCATAAAATTCTGGCATTGGTTGCTGGCAACCTTAAGCTTCCTTGACTTGCAAACCTGCCTTGCAGCACATGGTGATGTCCTCTCCTTTCTCCCAAATCATTGATTTTAAGCCATAAACTTTGAGCTAGGTTATTGTTTTAATTTCCTAGGTGCTAAAACAAATACTATAAAATGGCTTGAGCTAACCAACAGGAATTTATTGGTTTACAAACTGGTTTTGAGGATGGAAAAGTCCAAAATTGAGGCATCAGCAAGGTAATGCTTTTTACTGGAAAACTATGGCTTTCTGGGACTGACTGCCAATAATCCTTGGACCTTGGATCTTCTGCCATGTTAGTGCACATAGTGGCATCTTCCTCATTCTATTCTGGGTTCCTTTCACCTCTGGCTGCTTCTCATGGCTTCACTCTATGTATAAAAGACTCCAGTAATTTGGATTAAAGGCCAGCCTGATTCAGTTAAAGTTATACCTTAACTGAAGTAGCATCTTCAAGAAATCCAATTACAATGGGCCCACACCCACAGGACTGGGGTTGAGAACTGAAAATGTATTTTGTGGGGGATGTGATTCAATCCCCAACAATTTTCATGCAGCAATAGGTAACAGAAACAGACTCCAAAGTAAGAACTAGGTCGAAATGCAAGTTCTACTACTAATTTAATGGCCGGGAACAAGTTTTTTGAATTTACTGAAGTGTCCCTAAAATGAAGTAATGTTTATTGCCTTGGATTTTGAAGAATAATTGAGAAAATGTCTGTAGGGTACTTGGACAGCACCAACCACAAAGTAATGACTTAATGAATGATAGTGGTCTCAGTTGTACTAATAGTAAATGGTACCAAGAAAGATATAAACTGAGAAGAAAGACAAATTTAGACAACTGACCTTAACTTAGCTGTTAGACAGGCAATTAACAATGTGCTATGATTCACAAAGGAACTTAGAGGCAACAGTAAGAGAAATAGATCCAAGAACCAATTGCTCCCTAAGAACAGAAGAGTTATGACTAGACAACATTAACAAAGGACATTTTTCAGAGTGAGGAGAGATGTAGAATCTTTGGAAACAGCTTCAATCAGGGATCAGGAAAGAGAGAGGAATCCTAAACTGAGGACAGAAGTGAGTGTTTAGAGAATTTTGAGAGTCAAGAGAATACAGGTTCATTACAACCCAAGGAAGAAAAAGCATTGAGAAGGTGTTTATGTCATGGAAATGGGTGACTATAAAAGATCAGTGGGGTCTTTTGAAGGCCATTCTTTATAAAGGGGTGATGGAAGGAACAGAATGCTTAGAGTATGTGGGTGATAAGGAATTGAGGTTCCTTCGTGAATTAGAAGGAATGGCAACTTGAAACAGGGATTGAGGGATGCATTATTTTGTATTGTCAAGGGTTTTATTTGTTTGTATGCTTGTTTGGTTTTTAGAATGAGGGTGTGTTTCCAGACTGAGAGAAAACCAGGGTAGTGAGGGACAGAAGATACAAAGCAGGGTATGATGTGATGGAGGAGGATCATGAAGCTGGTATAAGGAATGAGATTAGTGCTATAGTGGGCAGGGTTAGTCTTCCGCAGGGCTGTGAGAATTTTATACATGTCATATATGGAAGCATTCTATTAATACACAGTTGTTTGGAGTAGAGAGAAGTTGAGGGACCACACATCACATAATCTCAGGCCTCCTTGAAAGTATGAGCAAAACCTTCTGCAATGAGTAAAAAATGTGGGCATCCAATTTAATGAGGAGGCTGAAAGAGTTTGGATGTGTAACTGTGTAAAGGGAATGTGGGAAATACGATAGGGAATGTTGGAGAGGGCCCAGTTGAGGTTGGATAGTGTAAACTTGCCTGTTCTACTTTCTTTTAATCTTCTCTGGAAATACTTAATATTCAGGGGAAAAAGCAAAAGAAAGCAGATAAGGCAAAGGAAGAGATAACTCAGAGCTGGGCTAATGGGCAAGCCTAAGAGGCAAACAGAGTAGGGAACAAACAGAGAAGTTGGCAACATCATTGAAATGCAAACTTATAGATTTCTGTCTGGATTAGAGGCTAGTGAGGAAAAACACCATCCAGTCATTTTAAATGATGCCAGAGAAGGCTCGTTTATGACAAGAGTCAGGATACTACGGCCCATAGGCTAAATCTTATCTGCCATAAGTTCTTACAAATAAACTTTTATTGAAACATAACTATGTCCACTCACTTATGCAATGTCAATGACTGCTTTTGCACAAGACAGAATTGAGTAGTTGTGAAGTGACCATATGGCATACAAAGCTGAAAATATTTACTATCTGGCCCTTTACAGAAAATGTTTAATGATCACTGGATTATGATATGGAAAGATATACATGATTTATCAGAAAGTAAAAAAGGAAGATTATAAAGCAATATGTACAGCACGATCTTGTTTTCTATAAAGGAAAAAATAAATATAGTTAAACCTAAAAAATGACTAGGGAGATATGTACCAAGATGTTAATGATTATTTCTCTGGATGGCAGAATTACAGAAGATTGTTGATTTTTTCTTTTTTTTTAACTCCATATTTTCTGTAGTGTGGGAAGATAATGGCATGAAAAAGGAAAATTTTATTAAATGGTTACTTTAGTTGATTTGATCAAGGTGCTAAAGAACATAAGGTTGTAAGTTCCTCTAGAGGGGTCAGATAATCATCTCCTAAATATAAAATCTGCATCCTGGACTGTACCTTTACCCCAGTCCTCCATAACTGTGATTTTAATTAGCAGCAACAAATGGTGAGAGACTAGCAAAACATATCCCCACTTCTGAAGTGACAAATCAAGGTACATGTTGGCAATTCTACATTTTGATCCTAAGGTAAGTTAAAAGCATTCTAGGAATTATGCCAAAATCTTCAAATGGTATGCATTAATGTTGTGGGTAGTAAGAAGGAATGGGTATTCAAATAGGAAGTCATGGCATCTATCTTTAGACAGAGTAATCTTAAAAAGAAATACAAGTATAAAGTAAAGTGAGTAAAATACTTAAGAGAAAAAGGAGAATAGGAATCTAAATTAACTGCCTTCAACAATGGTATTATATTAGGGACTCTCAGAAAATGGAGCTGATTTTTATTGCTACGGCTCATTGTCTGAGTTGTTCCTTCACCCAAGTTTCTTCCATTCACCTTGTTAACATTCCCCAGGATATTCAAGAGTCCACCAGTTACCACTAATTTGAGCTCCAGGGCATTTGTGGGGTGCCATGTATTTCACTTGTTTATTTTCATGTTTATAAAGTGCTGCTGTGCTAGATTTTATACAGAATTAGTAGAAAAATAAGAAGAATATTTAGTCTATATTGGAAAATATTTCATTAGATTACTAAATCCATAGTTGGAGACCTAGTTGGTTTATGCGAGGTTGAAAAACCTGAGGTGGTCAGTCATCAATGGAAAGAGGAGAGATCAAACACAAAAGGGAAGGGTGAGGTCAGAAAAATCAAGAAGCTAGGGAAGGGATGAATTGTGGAACAAGTGAGAAAGAGGCGCAAGAAGCAGAGATCAAGATAAGCTCTGGACAAACATAACCAAGACCCGGAGAGACTCTGTTCTCTTAGCCCAAGGCTGTTTCACATCACTAAGGGAGTATCTGGCAGTGAAAACTTCTAATAGCAGGATTTACTCCACTTCCCCTACCACCCCTCACCCCACAAACTGTGGATTTAGCAGTTTAGTAATTCAGGCTACAATCAGCCTCAATAATATTTTTGACAGTTTTCACAATGTTTTTAAAATCTATTTAATTACTTCTAAAATTAATTATGGCGAGAGAAACTTCTGCGGTTTAAGATCTTGGCTCTAGTGACTCCATTTGACTTATCTGAAGGAACTAAGAATGTTAATTTGGACAAAGGATAAATATCAAAGGAATAAACCTTTGTGTCAGGGAAAAGGGGGCAGAGGGGGTTATTTATGATTAATTGTTATAGCACCAACCTGGCTACTCAATGGAGATCTGAGAAGAATTATAGCCCAAACAGATACCAAAACTGACTTCCTTGGCAACTTCTTTCTCCTCTCCGCCATGACCAGAGACCATAGGACAGGTGAAACATTGCCAATCACTCCATATGGTGATTAGGCAGGGGAACTGAAAATAAATTTACTAGACATTCAAGGTAAGTTGGAATCCAAAAACATTTCTACAGAACAAACCCAAGTTCCTGCCTAATAAAAAAGAGATGATTCTGCCCCTAAATTATCTCATCTTGTCTCAGTTTATTCATGAATTCAATTATTCATTCAATGAATAATTATTGATTACCTTCTATTAACCAACACTAACATAGATGCTGGGATGCAGGGAAGTAAAATAAATGTAGCCCCTGCCCTTTTGCAGCTTAGGATCCAGTGGAGGGAGTTAAACAGTGAACAGGCAATACAGAGTTTCCAGTTTAGATGCTGACCCACCTACTGGATTGCTTTCGTGGAGCCAGCTATTAGGCCATTCCCACTGCTAGTCTTTTATTTTTTTTCCTGGAAAAGAAAAAATATATATGGTTTTCCCCACTCACACACAAGGAAAGTGTCTAACAGAACATTAGGATAAATCCAATTATGTTGATGACAGGAGTGATGAAGAGGTGACTGAGTGAGAGAAGACCAAGTCCTGTCTCTCTCCACTCAAAAGTCATTGACAAAATCCTTCTGTCTAAAGGAAACAGGCCTCACTGCTCTGTTTCTTCATGTTTCTGCCGCCTACCTACCTCACTAACCTCCTTTCCCACCACTGAACATGCTATGTTACTGCGTATGTTGTTTTTTCTGCTTGGAATAGGACCCCTTGACATTGTTCATAGGAAAAATTCATATTCATAAATCAGAACTCTTCCCTAGTGCCACTTTCTCTATGACCCTCTGACTTCCTAAGAGGGTCAATGATTGCCTCTTTTATGCCACCATGGTCCTTATGTCACTTATCACACTATAGTACAATAATTCATCTCCTTCAACAAGACTGGCGCCTACACTAATGCTTAGAAGTTAATAGAAAATTTAATAATAATTTTTGAATGAGTAAACACAGGACAATAAAGGATTTTAAATGGAGAAGTGAAAATGGCAAATAACTCTGTGAAGACTGGTCAATGAATTCATCTTGTTGTATTAAACATCAAGGAAACTTGAAAAGGCAGCAAAGAAATGGTCACTCATGGGATTTCCAACCAACAGTATTTAAGGAGACAAACCAATCAAAACAGCAAATGACTCAAACAAATGGAGCACAAACTCAGAAACCCAACCCAATTCCTAAAGACAGGCCTGCAAGCTGTAAGAGTGATTATGAAGATAGCTGGTGTTTTCGTGATATAGATGAATCTTATGCAGAAGTTTAAAAAGTTGTTTCTGTTGAGTCAAGGTAGAAGAAATACTTTAGAAATAAGATAAATAACATGAGTAATGATGGGGGAGGGGAAAAACTCTCTACTAGAGTTGGCCTGATATTCTGGAATCCCATTTGGAATACTGATATCTTAGTAAAGTTTGACTCCAGGGGCTGCTGCAATGACTTTAGTGGCTTTTGGTGTCACTTGGTTCAGCAATGGAATGAACACAGTTGGCTTCATGTCTCCGGGGTAATGCTGGTTTGTCTCTAGAGGGTTAATTAGATTCTTGAGTCAAAATTTAAGTCACATTTGTCAAACCAAGCCAGAGCAGCTTTGTAGCTAACTACATGGTGAGGGCAAAACCTCCTCAATACTTGTGAACATCACAAATGCTTAACAACCTGATTCTGGATGACCTTTGATGGAAAATCCTTTCGGGATCTGCATGTATCTGGTGACATATTTTTCTTCTTGTAGTTTAATAGTTTGGACGATGAAGACCAATTTATTTAATTTGCTTGTTTATTTTTATTGAAATGACAATCATTTATTTTTTTCTCACAGGTCTATAGGTCATCCAGGTAGTTTTGCTAATCCAGGTTGATCTTAGCTGCTCTCACTTGGGCTCCCTCCTGCATCTGTGGTTGGCTCTTGGGTTGGCTAGAGCTGATGCTATCGGATGCCCTTGGCTGAAAGAAGTTAGCTCTGCTCCATAGGAAGACCAATTTATTTTTAAAGTAAATTAATTATTTTAAATGAGGATGAAGTTTCCACACCATAATACCTCCCAGATGGCTAGAGGAAATAAATATTGACTGAGCTTTCTCTGTGTGCCAGGAATGTCTGAACCTCAGAACAACTCCAGAAACTGGTGTCATTCATTATACTCACTTTACAGATGAGGAAACCGAGACTCGGAAAAGTGACTTTGTCAGAGGCACACATGTTGGGTTTCTAACTTGACTCCAAAGCTCGGCTTCTTTCCCCTAAGTCTTCATTACACCTGCTGCTTATAGGAAACACATTTTTAAGACATAGCAAATGTGCACTCCTCAAAACCAAGAAAAATCATTTTGCTTTTTACGGAGTTCATATTTAATAGGGGGAAAAACTTTTTAAAGATCTATCTGGAGATTTAAATATGTTCAAAAAGGAAGTGTCTGAGAATGTGAAGCAAGGCAAGGGAGCAAATCCTCTTGTCTGCCACCTAGTGGAAGGTCAGGACAAAACAAGATGAAAAGAGCCAACCTCATACATAAGTGGAGCTACCTACGTGGTGAGATTTGAGGGGCAAAGAGGGTAACATCTGTCCCCAAATCTCTTTCTGATCTGTTAAAGTTTTTGTGATTGATATGAGTAAACACTCCTCTGGGTAAGGCATATTTCTCAGGAAGTGTCTATTAAAATTCATGGATTTTTTTTTTTAATCAGAGTTATTTTGAATAGGATGTTAGGCAGGTGTATGTGATTGGAGGATGGAGAAGGCAAGTGGTGGATGCTCTAATGAGGACCTTCAGTTCTGGGAGAGGATAGTCACGCCACAAATGTGGGGGCCTGGGACCCTAGAGAAAGGAAGCTGCTGAAAAGGTTGAGGATAAAACCCAAATATATTATTTATTTAATGAATTTAATACATAAAAATTGCCACTTTAATTTAATTGCTATTTAATTTTACACTTTACTGTGTCTGGGGTTTCCATTTCAGTGGAGACAAGGGTTGTGGGAGTTGCAAAATGCAGCTGTGTGTCAGGGTCAGAGCTCACCATAAGCAGAGAAGGCTGCTGGTAGGGTGGGGAACTCCCTGTCGCTGGAGGTGCTTAGGGAGGTTGGCTACGCCCGTGGAAGGGATTTTGCGGGAGGCTACAGCAGCTGATCATTAAAGCCCCTTTCAATTATAAAATTCTGTGAGGATTCTATGAATAAGTTTGCTATGTTTCTGAGATTTCTGGCACCATTTTATAGTCATTCTCATTCATTCTTTCAACAGAGGTTGATTTTTTCAGGCACATTTCACATGCTCAGGACTGTTAAAGAAGCTAAGAACGTAGCTCCAAGAATGCCAATAGCAGAGGCAAGGGAGAGAAACCAACATGAGGTTAGGATCTAATGGAAAAAACATGATCTAAGAATGCAAAATCCTCAGTGCCACCGTTACTCTCTGGACTTCATCCAGAATGCTGGTGTTCATCCACGGGGTTTTATATTCTAAGCAGCTTTACTCTTTTTCTGCAAGAAAGACAAGCAAGACTTTCCAGCCTTGGTCATTCCTTTCTTTTCATTTGTTTCTTCAGGCCTAACCACTGTCAAATTGAAATTTGAAGTTGCTCCTGCAGGGAAGATTTTTGGAAAGTTTTGGTAAAATAAAGGTTGGTTTGGTTATATATGTGAGTAATATATAAAAGTTTACATAGGTGTAACCATGGTATTGAATTAAATCCAAAGATTTTATTTCACATTTAAAATGAGGCACTTTAAAAAAAAATGAATAGGTGTGTATATATATGTATATGTGTGTGTATGTATATATTGACTACTTATATTCAATGGTTTGAAAAGTTGTGAACAATCTGAACTTCTCTTTTATAAAATACAGATTAAGAAAACTATATTTTTAGACTACAGTTTATCATAATACTGATAAAGAAGCATATCTGATGCTAATTCTATGGGTACTTCTTTATGAACGGCATCCTGAAGGCCGTAGATGCCAACCTTCTATAACATTAGTTTAGGGTAGGTGTATCAGTCAGCATAGGATAGGTAATAAGCTGTGATAACAAACCGCAATAACCTAACCCACAAATGTGTTGTTTTCCCTCACTTCTGCTCCATGTTCAAAATAAGTTGATGGGTGACTCCGTCCTCTTAGTCAGTGAGGGAGAACAGAAGACAGGGACACAAGGTATGATTTAGAAAGATTGAATAGGACCAAAAAAAGAAAGAGAAGCTAGAATAAGAGATAATAGGGTGAAAGCACAGGTATCAATTATGCGATTGAAAAAAAGAAAGTTTAGTTCAAATGGACTTCAAACAAAACTCGAAGGTAGAGATGACCAAAGCATGCAGGGATGGGTATGGCATGAGCAAGACCCCGTTAGGTATGGCCTGGGCTCTGACTGTGGACACCTGGTCAACCCCTGCCAGCACATATCTGCTGGACATCAGTCTTGCCTGAAGGGAGAAAGAGCCTGTGAATGGAGACAACTGCAAGACAGGTAGGGACCGTCCTAGCCAAACAGAATCAGTATTCTCTTGTATTAAATAAATGCTGGGGATGGAAGATAAATTTGCTTTTAATATCATTCATTGGGTATGGATTAATCTACCGCATTGTATCCCTGGATTTTTCTTTTCATACCGTCCACACCCTCCCTTTTTTACCTTACCCTGTCCCAAGAATTTGTTCTCCCTAATTATACAGCGCTCACCCACCCCATCCTTTGTCTAGCGCCCTGACAAATATGGACACTGCTTCTTTATTTTCTTCACAGTCTGTGCCTCTCATGAGTCATCTCTAAGGGCACTGAATCATTTTCATCAGCACTCAGCCTCCTCCTGTTTGAAGTCCTTGTCTGAATACATGCTTATTCATCACCACCCTCTGCAGCCCACATGTGTCTGATGCGGTGTTTACACTGGGCTCTCATCTGTTGTTGGTCGCCGACTTCAGTGTCCCCCTTCCTCCCCAAGGGGCCCATCCCTGGTCCTCCTGCCGGTTCAGCTCCCTGTGGGAGTGCATGAAGAGCAGAAGTTCTGGCCTTCAACCTTGGCGTATGGACTCTTGCCCAAATCATCTTTTCAGACCTTTCCTTTCCTGCTTGTCCTTAATACAGCTTCTTCCTTGGTGTTATCAAACAGTAAAAGAGACAGAAAAGGGGAGCCCTCCTGGGTCAGCTCAGAGACCATCCTGGGATGATAGACTGTGATGAGGGCTCACATATGCTTTCTCTTCACCTGCCCTCGAAAATACATTTCCCTGTTGCTACAAATGCCAGTGTCTTTTTATTTGTTCTATTTTGTTTAGATACACTTCAAAGTGCAAATTCTCTAGTTCCCCACTGGTGATGGAATGCACGGTTTTATGACCCTAAAACACTGGGATTTCGCATGAACACATTGGTATTTGGTAATTGGTAATAGATCTTGACATTTCAACAGGCTACAATGGGTTATCCTCTGTTCCACTTTTTCCTCCCCCAGCCACGCTGCTCTGGAATTGATTTATGGGACTAGCTTGCTTTTTACTGATTTTATTCCCCATTATTCATATTTAATGTTACCCACACTTGACCTTGTGACTCTAATTCCTTAAACTGAATAATGTACACACATTGACTTTGTTCTCCTTGACAGGTCTTATCGTTTTTTATCTTTGCCATCCCTCTTTCAGCCTTTTAAAGATCTACCCTCTCTGAATCCTTTATCTGTTTACATTCTTCTTCATTATTTAGTATTAATGTTCTTCTTTCAGCCATTATTCTCTAGGTTGTTATTTTCCATCGTTTCCTGACTTTGGTCTTTTCTCTCTCTGAGCCAGATCTCTCACTATCACATTTTAGAGATTGACTATAGCTTCACCCATAAAAATATTTCAAGCACAAGCATATTTTAGCAGAAATTCAGCAACTGTTCAACTGGTTTTTGCCTAAGACTTTCAGTGTCTTTTAGGAAGATCAGGTGTAAGTTTTTGCTAAGTATATGTTTAATCACAGCACAAACATTGCTTGGTAGTTAAAGAATAGGGCATAATTTTGTTGCTGAATAATTCTTGAGCCACACATATATACCATGAAACCGTCATTGTTAGTTCAGCACTCTTCCATCAGAAGAGCCTGCCTTCCTTTGGGGAATATTTCCCACAAAGTCACCAGTTGAGAAGCAACCATTAATGCCTGTCCAATCCTCTGGGTACATATGACATTCCTTTTCTTAACTGCTTGTGAAATGTTGCATTGCTAATTTGACAGGGAAATCAGGCATTACTGTGAAAATTCTGCATATGTACTTTTTACACAGATTAGCCCTGATATTTAGATCTTTTTTTTCTAAAGCCAAGTGTATGCCAGTTAGTTTCAAATGATCCCCCTGGCTGGAGGAACAGTTACAAGTGTCTCCCAAATGCACATTAGAAAAGGTACATAAGATGAACAACTATGTTGGTCCTAAACCAATCCATTACCTGGATAGAAAAGCAATGCTAAACTTTTGAGATATTGGTAGTGAATTAAGCCTTTGCTTATGAAGCCAGGGGACACATTTATTAGTCCTATATCATTACTATTATTTACCATTGCTATTATTCTATTATTATTATTATGACGTGTCACATGTTAGATTCATTGTAGACTCAAAACATTTAGTTCTTATCTTAGCTGAAAGTCTTGTTAACTCTATATAGACTAATAATGGTGTATTTCTGCTGGCTAGTAAAACAACACTGTAATACAAAAAGCGATTACAGAATCACCTGGAAAAGAGTACCGTGTGCAGAATGGGGAATTAAAGATTTATATAAAGACCTAGCATCAATTTTTTTTTGAATCAAAGAACAGTCATAGTGTTAGATTTGGCAATATTGCTCCCTGTCACAGGCTCTGAAAGGCACTCTTGTTACACAAGCCAGGACAGCGTGGGCAAGCCCTCCCTATTTGTATGGTCCTTGTTTTTAATCCCTTCCTTGGTTTGTCCCCCAAAATAAAAGGCAAAGGATAAATCAAATATCACCAAATTTCCAGTATGTATCAAAATTATTTTTTTATTTTTGACCTGATGAACTTATTTCTGGCGCAAGTCACAGTGTTTGACTAGAGCCATTTGTCATCTTGAGGCAGGTCAACTCTTTCAAGTTACAAATATCCATTAGTTTTCCACAGCTAGGGCTGTAAGGCATAGGTTTCATGGGATTAACCATATAGTTAGCATAAAAGTAGGGTACAGCAGACAATAAACCCCAATAAGATGGCTCAAACATTAGAGAAGTGCCCTTCTTTTCCACGTTACAGTCCATGGGATAGGCAGGTAGGCATATTTTTCCTCAAGGTCATCAGGACTCTTCTATGTTTTTATTTCCCTAACTCCTAGCATGTTATCTTTGTTTACATGGTTAAAGCAGGGCTACCACCCCACACTCCACCTGTGGGAAGAGGAAAAGACAGATGTGGAGGGCAAGCAGTTTTCTTTTTAAGGATATGATGGATAAGGTACACAAACCACTTGTGTTCACAGGTAAACGGCAAGAACTTATTCACCTGGTCACACCTGGCTCTAAAGGAGCCCATGAGAGCCACTAGAACTTGATGATGGGTGATCTTCTAACCAAAAGGTAGAGAGGAAAATGGATACAGGGGCAGTTAGTGGTCTCTGCCACACAGTGTTCTTGAGAGAATGCTCTTGTATGTGTAAATATTCAGAGAAATGCAAATGCAAGTGTTTGTGTGTGCATGTAACTTCTCATGTGCTCAGTTAACAACTCCATATATTTGGTACTAACAAATATTTCCTCAACATGTTTAATAATTGAAGAAATTATTTAATTATTCAATAAATGGAAACTGAACATGAGACAAAATTTAGGATCATCAAGTATTAATAGAAAAGTATTTTAATAACCCAAATCCTGTTCTACTACAAATATCAGCTTTCCCACTACTCCCTTATTTATTAGAATAGATGAATATCTTAGTTTTGGAATTTAACTTACATTTTTAACCAAATCACCCTCTCTCAGTCCCTAATTTGAATTAAGTTTATTAAGTTGTTGAAATAATCTTTGAGTCAACTTTTTCTGCATCTGTTTTGTTTCCTGTTGAAGAACAGGGTCATATATTACACAGATTTTAGTAAATGAAATAGAAAAAGGCAATCAAGTTTCAGGGTTTACTACTATCGATTAAGTCCTCCTTTATAGATGGTGTTTCATTTAATCTTTTCACCACCCTGGGAAATAGGTACCATCATGCCATTTAATAGATGAGGAAATTGAGCCTTTGTCCAGTAGTAATTTGTCCAAGGTCAGCTTACTCTAAAGTCTAAACTCTTAATTACAGTGCTGTACCCTTACAGGAAAATTACAATATTCCGACAATTGAGATGCATTGATATGATCTGTGTGCTGTATAATCTCCAATGTTCAGCTGCTTCAATTAAATAGTTTTGAGATCATAGTATTTTTAAAAATATGTCAAAATAGACACGCTCTTTTCTCAGCTTTTTTTAATTCTTCAAAAATCAAGCCACCCTTTGGAGAAATGATAAAATTGGTGAGTTAGAAGCTTCCTTTTTAAATGGTTTCATAAAAATGGAAGTACTTTTGATCCTTTCTCTACTGCCAAGTGCAGAGGCACCATCCACCCTGTTTTCTTACTGGAAAATGACTATAAAAATACAACCCTCCATCTCTCAGCAGTGATAGATAAGAAGTACTGAAACAGCATTAATAATTAATGGTCAGACAAGATGAAACTCCAGTTGCTCAGACTGCTGTCTCCACATAATCTGTATTTTATACAAAAGGAGAAAGAACTCAATGGAATTTCAGCTGTGACCGGATAAAAACTGCCAGCAGAATGTGATAAGGAAAGTCTAATGTGTATATTAATCATGTTTATAGCTCCTCATTTGTTGATATATTAGCCTAAACTCCCTTTAAAAATATTTTTTGATCACCGGTAGATTCATTTAATGCAACCAAACCTCAAGTAGGGTCCAATTAGAGTTTCCAATTTTTATCAATCAAAAATAATTAATCTAGCTCATAAATCTAGGATCAAATGGGTTAAGAATTTTAGTGCAAGATGAGAAGCATTAAGAAAAGAAATCTAGAAAAGTTTGATGCGTGATGTAAATATGCCATTGTATGTTTATAGCTTGAGTTAATATTTGACACTTTTATTATCCAAATTGTTTTTCTAAATATAATGAATGTATAATATGACTCAAACTGAGATGCAGTTTACCCTCAAATGGTGTAGACTTCAAACATGATACATTTTTATTTTCTCTGGATCAGTTATAACAAGTAGTTGAGATGGGGAATGGAGTGTTTCTAGAAATGTCTCTATTTTTTATAGTTAAGATGCCTAAGAAAATAAGGCCCAGTTTAATTTAGAAGACAAGGAGTTGTTGAGTGTGAATTGGTAATATTTTTGGAAAAAAAACTGAAAAAGAAAACAAAATACAGAAACTAAAATTTAGGGGACATTTGTTCAATTGCATATGCCCAACAATCCTTGGAAGTTACACCTAGCTAATATAGTCATATCCTAAATTTGTCAGAAACAACAGGATTGAATGGGGGTGGGGGAGTGATGGGCAAAAGAAATTAAACCTAGAAATGTGGCATTTAGCCACAATAGTAAGGATGTTGAAGAAGCAGAAAATTTTCCCAGGTACACCCATATTTGTGTTCTTTGTTTGGAATAGTTTGTTACAGATGTACTTAAACATAGAACCTTTAATACATTTTTTAGTATAAATATCTTTGCATCTGCCAAGCTAGTAAATAAATGTCTACACATCAAGAGACTAAGAGAAATTAGAATAAACCTTAGAGATGTCAGTCCCTGGAAAGTGTGAAATAAAACAAAACAATAAAAATCCTAAACATACAAGAAGTAAGACACAAAATACTAGAATAATAATCCTAAAATACCTTTGGTTTTATTTGCTAAAATAAAGAGGAGCATATTTGTAGTGCATGTTAATTCATGAGATTAAGGCATAACATAAGACTATGTTGTGAGCTAATTTTTTATAAGGCCAAATAAAATTACATAGATAAAAAAATACTTCCCATATAAAAACTGAGCCCTTAGCCATGGCTAGCTGTATAAAACCTTAGGCCACTGGACTCTACAGGTTGCAGGATAGGCAAAGCAGGGTGTATGTTTAACTCAACCCATCGCCACTACTGGAAAAATAATTTGCAGTTCTCTCTACCAGTGACCAATCAGTGCCATCACTATTGTCATAAAAATATACTATGTTGTTAGTAAAGTTAGCAAAACGTTTTAGGCTGATATATTTTTTGAAAGCTTAACTACCAGATCATCCTAAGCTTAGATATTTTATGTCATGATTAAGGCAGTTAATGTACAGACACATGACCGATGTAGACAAACCCTTTACCCTCCACCAGTTTGCTTATTCCCTTGTAATATGGAGATAATGGTGCCTAACCTGCTTGGCTCGCAGGAATCTGGTGAGAATTTTTTTTAATGAGAAAAAGGCATTTTAACAGGCATTGTGGACCTATAAAAGCCACATAGATGTGATGAGAGTTTATAAACTCGAGATTTCTTACTTTTCTAAGAGAATTTCTAAGGCTCAGAATTAAAGCTGGAGCTGTGGGCCTCCAAACCTAGCTCATCTCCTCTAGAAATTCAACCACTAGCTTGCAACTAGCATTTCCCTAAGGAAACCTGAACACTAGTTCTAAGAAAAGTGCAGCTTTGAAAAGTGATGTAGATCAATCCTTCAGTACCCCTTGGTGCCAGCTTCTCCTGATTTATCAGCAGGCTGAAAGGACTGTTGTATTCTGCCCAAAATGCTCTCCTGACACAATTTTTCTGCCTTTCTAAAAAAAAAAAAAAAAAAAAAAAAATCCCACAGAGGCATACTCCAATGAGTAAGAGCACAACCCCTAACAGAAAGGGGGGGGGGGGAATGGGCCAGTGGATCAGTGGCAGCGTTCTTGCCTGCCATGCCGGAGACCCAGGTTCGATTTCCGGTGCCTGCCTATACAAAAAAAAAAGAAACAGGAAAGAAAAACTGAATTCTTCTGTAGGGTCTTGAATATGAATCAAATGAGAAAATGCACAGAAAGTATATAGTACAGTGCCTGGCACAGACTAAGTGGTCAGAAATGCTAGTTGTCACCTTCTCAGTTGTCTTCAAGGCTGAGAACATCTTTCTTTGGGCTCTTTTCTTTCCGCCATTGAGCCTCAAGAAGAGCTTGCCTTGTAAAAGGTAGCATTAAATGATTTGGGGATGTTGAAATAATGAACATGTGGAACTGAACTGAGGACATTTTAAAAACTTCAGGATGTTTTCTTTGGACATTAAAAATGCTATGTGAGGGCGGGCCACGGTGGCATGGCAGGCAAGCGTCCTGCCATGCCAGAGGACCCGGGTTCGATTCCCAGTGCCTGCCCATGTTAAAAAAAAAAAATGCTATGTGAAAATTCTTAGAAGAAAAAGGCATGTTGTGATATGGTTTTACCTTAAAACCCAGCTTCTCATTCTGGACCCAGGAGTCACATGTGGTTTCTCAGTCCTTTGAATTTGCCTCCCTCCTTGGTATCACACCTTGTCTATGCACTCTTTTGAACACTTTTTCCAAAATGATCCTTGGACGAGGATGTAGGCTAACTTCATAGAGAACTTGGAAGTGAAATGTTATCAAAATAATTATTATTTGTGGGATTACCATACTGTTGTCTACATTTTGGTCTTTGAGAAAATATTTTCAGGGTGCTACTCAAATAGCACAACAGTGAGGTATTTCAGCAGCTGAAAATAAAATTGCTCCTATGAATAATGTGGTGTGTGCTGACAAATATCACTTTCGTGCTGGTGTGTGGTAAGGATGCTGTTAATCAGAATGCCAGGAAAAGCTACAGTGGCTGATTGCACTTTTAACCCAGTGATAAGCGGAACACTGAAAACCCAGTAGAATAACATCTACAAATATTTAAACTTCCATTTTATCCCTGCATCTGATGATGGAAGGGTTCGTCTTTGAGTCTGGGTTAAAGTAAAATAAGTTGCCTGTATCTACACATTAGGATTTGGCTAGAGCATAGCTGTTATTCCCCCTTCCCTCCCTCCCTCTGTCCCTCCCTACCTCCTTTCTTCCCTTCCACCCTCCTTCCTTCCTTCCTTCCTTCCTCTCTTCCTCATCCTCCTCATCCTCCTCCTCCTTTTGTAGTGATGGTTTCATCTTTTTAAAATGTTGCTATGTTCTATGATTTGGGGCCTGCTTCAAGTTTTTTTTTGAATGAAAAAAGTTTAAAATCCAGTAATTTAAAAAAGAGTCAACCATAGACATCTGAATGAGCAGGTGAGCTGTGAGAGCTAAAGCAGCATGCTTGATGAGGCCATCAAGAAGAGGCAATGGGAGGTGGGGAGAAGGAGTCTCGGGTCAGAAGGGAAGCTAAGAAGCAATGTAAGGTCTGCCATGAAAAAACAGCATGCCTGACAAACAAAAGGAATACTGCAACAGCATGCCTGACAAGCAAGAGGAATATTGCAACAGCAAAAAAAAAAAAATTGTTTTTTTTTTTTTTAGAAAAGCAAAAAAATTGTGTCAGGAGAGCATTCTGCGCAGAATACAACAGTCCTTTTAGCCTGCTGATAAATCAGGAGAAGTTGGCACCAAGGGGTACTGAAGGATTGATCTACATCACTTTTCAAAGCTGCATTTTTCTTAGAACTAGTGTTGTTCAGGTTTCCTTAGGGAAATGCTAGTTGCAGGCTAGTGGTAGAATTTCTAGAGGAGATGAGCTAGGTTTGGAGGCCCACAGTTTCAGCTTTAATTCTGATCCTTAGAAATTCTCTTAGAAAAGTAAGAAACCTCAAGTTTATAAACTTCTTATCGTATCTATGTGGCTTTTATAGGTCCACAATGCCCATTAAAATGCCTTTTTCTCATTAAAAGTGACTACTGCTCACAGCTCCTGGAGTAGAAAGTTTCATGCTGGTAGTAGCTATAGCATGGTCTTAACTAATGTTTTCTCTCACTACTATGCTATATGAACGCTTATTACGGGAAGGCTGAACCCTATACCCCTCCCATGTACTGTGGAGTCCCAGCTGCAAGTTTTGGTTCCCACTGTTTTCTCCTGCTCACCTATAAATGTATTACTCTTTCAAGGAATACATCCTTCATTGTGAAATCTTCCAGACAACTGAATTCTAGAATGATCTCTTCATTTTAATCGCTATACTAAATGTAGTTCCCAACATTCTCATATTTGTACATATATTTTAGATTGTGCGCTTTTTAAAGAATGTGTGCTGTATGTGAGTGTGAGTGTGAGTGTGTGTGCCCAAAACATGCATTAACATTCCATGCATTGAAGATAACCATCATGTATCTTATATAAAAAGAGAAAATGAAATTTGACCAGCCCATTATTCCTACATAACAGTCAGAAATAAAAAGCTGCATCAGTGTGTGAAAGAGTTTCCCATCCTTTGTGACTCTTACTTCGAATTTCTCATGATCGTTGGGAAAATTCTTATCCTAACAGATACAAAAGAATTTCAAGATCTTTTCAAATATTTGATAGGGTTTTTGAAAGCATTAGGCTCTGTTGCTTTTGTCATCTATAAGGAGTTTAATTTTTTGTAATTTGAACTCTTTGAGTCTAATTCTTCTGAATCCAGTTGAACGTCATAGGCATTTCAAACTATTGGAATGCTTTTCTTCCTCTAAAATATTTGATTCTTCATGATCTTTTTATTCTGTCACTGAAATGGAAAGGGCTGTGATACTTCAAGGAGCTGTGCTACCAAATAATACAGCTTATGCTGTCATCAGAAGATTGTGAAATGAAAGCAAGATGGCTTCCAGAAGTTTCCTTTGATATCTTTTACTTCAGTGACCCAAAGCTATGTAGCTTTTCAAGTGATAACTCCCTAATTAGTTGAAGCTTTAGTATCCTCTACCTACATCTCATCCTCAGCCCAAGTGTTCGCTTATCTAAACCAAAGTGGTACATGACGTCTTTGTTGTTTTAGGAACACACAGTTACCATCCCCAGGCTGCCTCCACACTATCTGAGATACGTGCTATATGATACATCTTCAAATTCATAGAAGGGTGCAGAGAAAAGCAAAAGCTTTTACTAGTTTGAAGTATTTTTATTAACAATTTAAAAGAACCAGTTCTTGAAATGAATTTTTACACTACATGCTGCTGGATTTCAGTTTGAATATATATATACATATATATATATATGCACACCTAGAACATACAATTGTTGTATACATGTAGCAGGATGCAAAATAAAAAAAAAAAAAATTCCAAAGGATCGTCTTTAAGCTGAGACAGCAGCAATATGAATATGAGTAGTAGCTACATATGTAAAATGCAAGTATTTTGCCTCTTGCCTGACAGCTGTGAAAGAAAGAAAACCCTTTGGAAAGAGAAATAAGAAAATTCTTTACAGAAAGGGGCCTGTGATTGAGAAGGGACTAAGCTATCCGTGGTGATGAAATGATTGAGTGGAATAACAGCCCCTCCCAGTAAATCAGAAGGAACTGTAGCGCTCAAAAATCAGAAAGGAATAAAGAAATGAAGAGGGAGTGGTCCCTGTAAACCATGAGTGAAGATAGCTGCAGTTCAGGGTCATCAGAGGGGGTGAGGAAGGTCAGAAAGAAGTGGCCAGCAACGTTATTCATCACATGAGCCCCAGGTGGAGACCTTGAGAAGGCTGAGAGGGCTGAGTCTTATCCTTAAAAGCAGGGAAAGAGTGGAAACTTCTGGGACTATAACCCAGCTCATGGGACAGAATGGGGACACTGAACTTGGGGTAGAGAGGATGTACAAAAACAAACAAACAAACAGCTTTTAGCAGGAAAAGAACAGTAGAAAGAAAAACAGGAAATTGCCTATATTCAAAAGTGGATGTAAAATCCATATTTATATATGGTCATTTGGTTTTCTACTATGTCCCAAGATAATACAAAGGGGAAAGGGAATTATTCTCAACAAATTGTCCTGGGACATCTGTATATCTATATTGTGAAGAAGAGAAAGAATCTCAACCCTTATCTCTTAACATATAAAAAATTAATTCAAGGAGAAGCACTTTGGAAATGGTGAAGTGAAAATCTCCAAAAACCTGCTTCCCAATAAAAGCAATAACACTGCCCAAACTTAATCACTCCAAACTCCCTGGCGTACCTCATGTGCCTGAATCCTTCTCTCAGGAGCCTCACCGTGGGGTCTCTCCTTCCTCCCTTTCTACTCCCAGGTCTTTTCTAATGGATCTACCTCATCTCACCCTCTCATAAGGCCTTCCACGCCCCACCCCCAGACAAAAAAAAATCAGCAGTTTTTCAAAACTGAAATTAATCAAAGCCCTGCAACAATCCTGAAAGAATTTATTCAAGCAAAATGGATGAATCCTGATAAAAACAGCAGTAGGGTTTCAGTGTTTGAATTTGCCCTAATTCTATTCTCCTCTCCCCAGATCTGAAGTAGCTTTGGATACCAGTAGCTTCACAACAACGTAGCCAGGACCACCAGCGATCTAAAAACACTGACAGGGGAAGAATTCATCTTGGAGCCTCCCTAAATAGTCCCATTCACGAATAGAGCTCAAATAGACACTATTTGAGCTCTCTGACAGCTGGCTTTCCTCTATTCTACCTTATTCGGTGAGAAACCACAAGCCCAGAACATTTAACAAAAACAATCAGCGGCAACCATTTCACATTGCAGGTGCCTGAGGCAGCAATACCAGCTGTGGCAAACAAGAGGCTGACCAAAAAACTCAGAAAGAAGTCTGGGAAATGAGCTATCATAGGGGACTCTAAAAAGATACAACATTTTCCTGGGAGCCAGAAGGCCAGGAGACATGTGCAGAGCTGCACACATGCGGAAAAAAACCCGAGAAGGCACTAACAGAAGGCCAGGAGACATGTGCAGAGCTGCACACATGCGAAAAAAAACCCGAGAAGGCACTAATCTCTTCCCTCTATCTAATCTTGAGAATTTTCATAGCTGGAAGTAAAATATAAGTCAGAGTTGTAAACTGCCAGAGCCTTGGAGTCATGCCACAATATATACGTAAAATCCCTTGATAAAGATTGGGAGACCTAGTAAATGAAAACATGTAAGGAAACTTAGTCCAATCAGTAGCTTACCAATAAGCTAACAGAGCAGAGACTCCAGTGAACACATGCAGCAAATCATAAAGATTTACTAGAAGTCATCCAAGAAAGTCATGAAACAAACTAACTGCAACAAGTCCTAGAGAGGAGGGAAATCTAATTTCCACACTGTTTTTTTTTTTTTTTCCCGCATGGGCAGTCTACACTGTTTTGTTTTGTTTTGCTTTGTTGTTTGATGTTCAGTTTTTAAAGCAAAAGTATAAGACATGCAAAGATGCCAAATAGTATGAACCACACCCAAGAAAGAAAAAAAAACAGTCAAAAATGCAGTTCCTCAGGAACTTCCTATGTTGGACTTACTACAAACTTAAGACTGTAAAACAAATACCTTAAATCAAAGAATCAAAGAAAGTTATGTCCGAAGAATAAAAGAAAACTATGAGAACAATGTCACACCAAATAGAGATTACCAATAAGAAGATAGAAATCATTCAGGAGAACCACATAAATACTGAACAGCTGAAAAGTACAAAACTTCAAATGAAAAATTCAATAGAGGAGCCCAATAAAAGATTTGAGCTGGCAAAAGAAAAAATCATGAACTTAAAGGTAGGCAAATTGAAATTATACAGTCTTAGACCCCAAATAAGAAAAAAAAAGGAACAGACCTTCAGAGACTTGTGGGACATGCTGAGGCATACCACATACACTTTATTGGAGCCTCAAAAGAAAAAGGGATTGAAGAAGGAGCAAGCAGGGCAGGCCATGGTGGCTCAGCAGGTAAGAATGCTTGCCTGCCAAGCCCGAGGACCTGGGTTCGATTCCCGGTGCCTGCCCATGTAAAAAAAAAAAAAAAAGAAAGGAGCAAGCAGAATATTTGAAGGAATGATGGCTGAAAACATCCCAAATGTGATGAGAAATGTTAATATCCATATCCAAGAAACTTAAGGAATTCCAAGTAAGATAATGTCAAAGAGATCAAAACCTGGACAAATTGCAAACTACTGAATGACAAAGAAGGAATTTTGGAAGAATCAGGAGAAAAATGACTCATCAATGCAAGTGATTCTCCGTAAGATAAATAGCTTTTCAGGGAAGCCAAGGAAATATTCAAAGTGCTGTCCAGGAAGGATTCTATATCCAACAAAATTATCTTTCAAAAATAACAGAGAAATATTATATTCCAAGATAAATAAAAATTATGAAAATTCATTGCTAGCAGACCTGCAATAAAGAAAAACTAAAGGATGTGCTTTGTATGGAAATGAAAGATACTATAATAAGTTAAATGCACATGAAGAAATAAAGAGAAATGGTAAAAGTAACTACATAGGTAAATGTAAAAGACAATATAAAGATATTTTTGCATCTAACTCAGTACTCATCTTATCATTAAAGACATCTACATAAAGAAATAATTATAAAACAATGACTGGCACATATTATATAAGGAAGTAATTTGTTTGGCATTAACACAAGGGAGGAGAGAATGGAGCTACATTGCAGCAAAGTTTATATATATAGTTATATATTTTTTGTTTATATTTATATATTTATATATATTATATATATATATTACTATTAAAATTGAATTGCTATGAAATAGATTGCTGTAAGTTAAGTGTATATTGAGTCCCCAAAGCAAACACTAATATAATACCTCAAAAATATGGTGGGGTCAGAGACCTGGATTTGATTCCTGGTGCCTGCCCATGCAAAAAAAAAATAAATAAATAAATATATATATATATATATATATATATATATATATATATATATATATAGTGGGGTGCAAGGGTGGTTCAGTGGTAGAATTCTTGCCTACCAATTTCAATTCTTGACCTACGCACTTCCCAAACAAACAAACAAATAAAAAAACAGACAAAAATTCAGCAAAATGGCACCGCAATAAGGGGATACTCACATGGAAAAAGAATGAAATATGACCCCACCATACAGCATACAAAAAAATAGTAAAGATATAACAAAAGTGAGTGAGTACGGATATGCTATTTAATGACATAGAAAGCAAATAGCAAAATGGCAGGCGTAAATACCGTCTTATCAGTAAATACATGAAATTACATGTAAGTGGAGATTAAACACTCCAGTTAAAAGGAAAAGATGATAGAATGAAGAGAAAAAAATGATCTAATTATGAACTATCTACAAGAAACGTATTTCCAAAGACACAAATAAGTTGAAAGTAAAAGGATGGAAAAAATATTCTATTCAAAGAATAACCAAAAGTCATCTGCATTGGCTACATTAATAAAAGAAAAACAGACTTTAAACCAATAATTGTTTACTAGAAACAAAGAAGGATATTTAATAATGATAAGAGGGTCAATAAATATTAAACGTGTGCACCTAACAACAGATACTCAAATACTGACAGAATTGAAGGGAGAAGTGAACAATTCAACCATAAGCATGAAGATCAGAAGATCAAAATGAAATAGAAAGCTTGAACACCACCATAAACCAACTAGAACTAATGGGTATCTATACAATACTTCATGTAACAAAAGAAAAAAAGCATTCTTCTCGAGCACACGCAGAGCATTCTCCATAATAGACCATGTTAGGACATAAATGTAGCCTTAGTAAATGCATGGGATTAACACCATATAAAAAATTCCTACCACTACAGTAGAATGAAATTAGAGATAACAGAAGAATGTTTGGAAAACGTACAAAAATATGACATTTAATATCAATGTGTCAAAGAAGAAATCATTAGGGAATTTAGAAAATACTCTGAGATAAAAGAAAATGACCCTAGAGTTTCCTCTGTGGAAAGAGTTTAACTTTTGGATTCAATATCTTTAATTTATACAGAATAGTTTTTGTTGTATCTTGCTCTTTGAGTCAGACTTGTTAATTTGTGTTTCTTCACAGAGTTTATTGATTTTTCTCTATGATGGCAAATTTATCATGATAAGCTTTTTCTTAATATTTTCTCCTTATTCTTTTAATATCTGTAAGACCTACAATGATATCCTCTCCTTCATTCCTGAATCAGTCATATTTGTTTCCTCTTTTTTCCTGATTAATTTGGCTAGAAGTTTATCAATTTTATTGATCTTTTCAAAGATATACCCTATAGGCCAATTGAGTTCTCTATTGTTTTCCTAGTTCACTAATTTCTCTTCATACCCTTACTATTCCATTTCTTCTACTTTAAGTTTAATGCAATTTTTTCTTCTACCTCATTAAGGTAGATGTGTAGATCATTGATTTTAGAACTTATTTCTAACTTAAGGATTTAAAGCTTTAATTTTTTTTCCACTAAGCACTGTTCTAAATGTTTTTCACAATTTTTGATGTATTTTGTACTTATTTTTTTTCAGTTTCAAATATTTTCTAATTTCATGACTTTATTTTACCTAAGGCTTCTTTAGAAATGTACTTAACTTTGAAATATTTTATGTTCCTGATACCTTTCTCTTATTTATATTTATATCTAATTTAATACCCTAGTGATCAAAGAGCATACTCTGGATGATTCCAATATTTTATATTTATTTAATCTCATTCTATGGACCATAGTGTTGTTTATTTTTATTACTTTCCATGCACACTTGAAAAGAATTTTATTTCTTCTGTTATTGAATGAAATAGTCTATAAATGTCAAATAAATTTGGCTTATAATGTTAAAAAAAGAAAATGAAAATACAATCAAAACTAATGGGATGCAGATAAAGCAGAATTTATAGTTAAACTTATAAATGCCTATGTAACAATAAGATCTCAAATCCATAAACTAACCTTTTACCTTAAGAAATCAGAAAAAGAAGTTCAACCTAACCCAAAGCAAGCAAAAGGGAAGAAATAATAAAGATTAGAGCTGAAATAAATGAAATGGAGATTAGATAAATAATAAAGAAAATAAAGTAACCAAAGTTTGATTCTTTAAAAGAGCAACAAAATAGACAAACATTTAGCTATATTGCCTAAGGGAAAATGAAACAAAAGCTCAAATTACTAATATTAGGATTGAGAGAGTAGACGTAATTACTCACCTTACAAAAATAAAAAGCGATAGAAATGGAATACTAGACAGCTGCATGCCAATTAAATGAAATGAAAAAATTCTCCACAAAACCTGAAAGCACTCAAAATGACTCAGAAAGAAGTAGAAATTCTGAATAGACCTATAACAAGTAAAGAAGTATAAAAACTTCACACCAAGAAAAGTCCATTCCCAGATGACTTCCCTATTGACTTCTACAAAAGATTTGAAAAAAAGAGAACACTTTCCATTCATTCTATGAGGCCAATGTTACCCTGATAATAAAACCAGGAAAAATCATCACAAGAAAAAAAACTCATAAAGGCCAATATCCCTTATGAATATCGAGACAAAAATCCTCAACAAAATGCCAGCAAACTGAATCCAGTGACATATAAAAGGATTATTTATACTGATATGAAAGATTGATTCAACATGAAAATCAATATATATAATATACCATAGGCTGGTTGAAAGGATGTATGTCCCCTAGAAAAACCATGTTTTAATCTAAATCCCATTTCATATAGGCAGAATAATCCCTATTCAATACCGTATGTTTGAAACTGTAATCAGATCATCTCCCTGGAGAGGTGATTTAATCAAGAGCGGTTGTTAAACGGAATTAGGTGATGACATGTCTCCACTCATTTGGGTGGGTCTTGATAAGTTTCTAAAGTCCTATAAAAGGGGAAACATTTTAGAGAAAGAAAGAGATTCAGAGAGAGCAGAGCAGAACGACATAGCCACGAGAAGCAGAGTCCACCAGCCAGCAATCTTTGGAGATGAAGAAGGAAAATGCCTCCTGGGGAGCTTCGAAGAAGAGAGCAGATGATGCCGTGTTAGCCATGTGTGCTTACAGCTGAGAAAGGAACCCTGACCATGTTTGCCATGTGCCTTTCCAGATGAGAGAAAAACTCTGTGTTCCCCATGTGCCCTTCCTCTTGAGAGAGAAACCCTGAACTTCATCGGCCTTCTTGAACCAAGGTATCTTTGCCTGGATGCCTTCGCTCAGACATTTCTATAGACTTGTTTTAATTAGTCTATTATTTAATTTAATAGCAACTTATTAAATTCCCCTTTTAAAAAGCCATTCCGTTTCTGGTATATTGCATTCTGGCAGCTAGCAAACTAGAACACACCATAATTATAGAATAAAGGACAAAAACATAGTATCATTTCAATAAATGTAGGAAAGGCAATACCCTTTCATGATAAACACACTCAAATGAGGAATAGAAACAAACTTCCTCAACCCTATAGAGTCTATGAAAAGACTGTGGTTTATTGCACTTAATGGTGGAAGAGTCAATCCTTTCCCCTTAGACCAAGAAAAAAACAAGGATATACATTCTTGCCACTTCTATTAGACATTACTCTGAATGAGAACTAAACAGGAATAATGATTAAAAAGCATTCAGATAGAAAAGAAAGAAGTAAAAGTATCTCCATTCACAGATGGCATGATCTTTTTCATACAAAATCCTAAGAATCCTCCCTCCCCCCCAAAAATTATTAGAATTAATCAATGAGTTCATCAGATTGGCAGGATACAAGATCAATATACAAAAATCACCTGTATTTATTTACATTAGTGTCTTAGTTTTCTAACTGCCCTGACACATATCACCCAATGGATTGGCTTAATAACAGGAAGTACAAAATTGAGGCATCTGCAAGGCAATGCTTTCTTCACAAAGACTGTGGTGTGCCAGTACTGGCTGCCAGCAACCCTAGGATTGCTTGGCTTTCTTTCTACCCTGTCTTTTATCTTTTCTCTTCCATAGTCTGTTGACTTCCAACTTCTTGCTCCTCCAGATGGCTTTCTCTTCATAAAGCCTCCAGTAATAAAATTAAGGCCCAACCTCACTGTGTTGGGCCACACTTTAACTAAAAATAACATCTTCAAAAGCTCCTATTTACAGTATCCGCATGAGTGGATTAAGAACAAATTTTTTCCAGAGGTACAAAATTCAATCTACCACAATTAGTACTGAATAAACTGTAAATGAAATTAAAACAATTTGATTAATAGTAACACCAACAAGAATGAAGAGCTTAGGAATAAATTTAAGAAAAGAAATGAAAAATTTGTACTTTGAAAACTACAAAGCATTGTGGAAATGAATTAAAGAGGATCTAAATAAATGGGAAGACATCCCATGTTCAAGGATAGGAAGACTTAATATTGTTAAGATGACAATACTCTCCAGCTTGATCTACAGATTCATTATTCATTGCAACCCCTATTAATATCCCAGCTGACATTTTTTTTTCCAGAAATGGGCATGCCAATCATAAAATTCATATGGAGGGTGGGCCACGGTGGCTCAGTGGCAGAGTTCTCACCTGCCATGCCAAGACTTGGGTTCATTTCCCAGTGCCTGCCTATGCCGAAAAAAAAAAAAATCATATGGAAATGCAAGGGAATCAGAATAGCCAAAGCAAAAAAAAAAAAAAAAAAAAATAGAGTTGGAGGACTTAGACATCCCAACTTAAAAACTTACTACAAAGCTACATAATCAAGAATTTGTGGTACTGACATAGACATTAGACCAATGTAACCGAATTGAGAATCCAGATATAAACCTTGCATTTGCAATTAATTGATTTTTGACAAGGGAGACAAAGAAATTCATTGGTGAAAGAACAGACTTCTCACCAAATGGTGCTGCAATAACTAGATATCCACATGCTAAAGAACTAAGTTGGACTATTACTTCATGCCATACACAAACTTTAACTGAAAATTGTTCATATTCCTAAATGTAAAAGGTAAAACTCTAAAATTCTTGTAGGAAATACATGAGTAAATCTTCATAATCTTAAATTAGGCAATGGCTTCTTAGATATGACATCAAAATTACAAGTTAAAAAAAGAAACATAAATTGGAGCAAATCAAATCTTAAAACTTTATTTTTCATAGAACATCATAAATAAAGTGAAGAGGCAGTCCATAGAATGAAAGAAAATATTTGCAAAGCATATATTTGATAAGGGTCTAATATCCAGAATGTATAATGAATATTTGCAGTTCAACAATAAAAGGACAAATAACCAAAGTAAAATATAGGTAAAGGATTTGAATAGTTATTTCTCTAAAAAAGATGTACAATTGGCCACTAAGCACATGAAAAGGTACTTGACATCTTTAGTCATTAGTCAAATTTAAATCAAAACCACAATGAGATACCATTTCCCACAAACTAGGCTGGCTAATATAAAAAAAAGACAATACGTTTTTGGAAAAGATGTGGACAAATTGGAATCCTCATAAATTGCTGGTGGATTGTCAATTGTTACAGCTACTTCGAAAAAACAAATTGGCATCTCCTCAAGTTTAACATAGAGTTACCAAGTGATTCAACAATTCTATTCTTAAGTATGAACCCAAGAAAAATGAAAACATATGTCCATGCAAAAATTTGTATAGATGGTATAGCATCATTATTCATAACAGTGAAAGTTGGAAACAACCTAAATGTTCATCAATTGCCAAGTGAATAAACAAAATATGGTATATCCATATAATGGACTACTATTCAGCCAAAAAGATGAAGTATGATACATGCTACAACATAGATGAGCCTTGAAAACATCATATTAGGTAAAAGAAGCCATCTACAAATTACCACATATTGTATGATTCTATTTATATGAAATGCCCAGAAATCCATAGACACAGAAAGTAAATTAGTGGTTGCCTGGGGATGGAGGGAGGAACAAAAGGGGAGTGACGGCTAATGTATAAAGAAATGGTTTCTTTATGGGGTGATGAAAATGGTCTAAAATTAGATAGTGGTGATTGTACGACTCTATGAAAACCCACTGAATTGTTACTTTAAAATAGTGAATTTCATACTTATGAAATGTATTTTAATAAGGTATTTTTAAAAGAATTAATTTGAGGTGGACCATAAAATTGAATTAAATTTAAACTAAAACTACAAATCTTCTAGAAAAAAATATAACAGATTATTTTTTGAGGGTGAGCCACAGTGGCTCAGCAGACAGAGTTCTCGCCAAGCCATGCCGGAGACCCAGACCCATGAGAAAAAAAAAAAAGATTAGTTTTTGCAAACTGAACATAGGCAAAAATTTCTTAAGCAGAGCACAGAAAGTATGAACCTTTTAAAGAACTGGTAATATAGACAGCATCACATTTTAAAACTCTGCTTATCAAAAGACACAACAAAGGATAAGCCAAATTGGGAGAAAATATTTGCTGAAGACACATTTGACAAAGGACTTGCGTCAGAATATAAAAAAAAATTTCTACAACTTAATTATACTATCTCCCAACCATTTTTCATTATAGTTCCCTCTAAGGAGGCTTTTTTCTCCTAATCACCCACAATTGCATTTTTATACCATAGATATACCTCATATATTTTTATGCACTTTGACCTTTGGATGTCCACAAACCATTGTTATGCTTAAGATTTTTTCACACATCCCCTACCTCAAGAACCAGTTTTTGCCCTTTTGAGATGATATCACCTCTATTTAGAATCTACACTCAATATAAAGAGAAAATAATTAAAAATGGACAAATAATTTGAAAGCTTTGCAGACAATACATATGAATATCCAATAAACACACGGAAAAGTGCTCAAATTATTAATTATCAGGAAAATGCAAATAAAAGCCATGAACTACTATTGTACAGCAATGGAAATGGCTAAAAATAAAATAAATAAAAATAAACAACATCAAATTTGGGTGAAGATGTGGCAAACTTTCATTTATTATTAATAGGAATATAAAATGATATACACCTCTTTGGCAAAAGGTTTCACAGTTCCTCTATAAACCTAAAAGTATGCTTACCTGTGACTGAGCAGTTTCACTTCTAGATTTTTGCTCAAGAGAAATGAAAACATATGCGAACACAGGGACTTATAAAATAATGTTCATTGTAGCATTATTAATAGTAGTAAAAAACTGGAAACTCAAATGTCCATCAACAGGGAAATAGAGAAATAAATTGTACTATATACATTCAATAGGCTACTATAAAAATGAAGATAATGAACTGTTAAAACAAAAAAACAGATAAATCTCAAAAACTTCTGAGAAGTCTTACATAAAAAGTTACTCAGTGTGACATGTAATTGTGTCACTATGATTCTGTTTATATGAAGTTCTAGAACACACAAAAGTAATCTGTAGTAAACTATATCAGAATAGCTGTAGTCTCTGGAGGTGGAAGTGGGGGCAGGATTTACTAGAGAGAAGTTTGAGGAACTTTCTGGGGTGATATAAACAGTCCAAATATTGGTAGCGGGCTGGGTTGTCATACAGGTGTATGCATCTGTCAGAAATATCAAATGGTACATTTACTGTTTCATTCTGTATAAATTTTACCAAAAAAAGCCTAACTAATATTGAATTTTTCTTAATGATATACTTGCTGAAAAAAATGTTTAGGGATGAAGGGCGCTGATGTTGCCACTCACTGTGAAATGCATTTAAAAATACGGCCTGATGGTTAAATATATGCACAGAGAGATAGATAGGGTAATAAAGCAAATATGGGGAAATACTGCCAATTATAGAATCTAGGCCATGGAAATACATGTGTTCATTGTACAATTAATTCAACTTCTCTATGTGTTTGACATTTTTCAAAACAAAACGCTGAGGTAAAACTGAATTTAATTAAAGGCATAGAGTATCAGGGCACTTCTGAAGCAGCATAATCGTAGAGAGAGAACTGGCAGGGTGAAGGGATGCATGAGATAAGGTGACGCTGTTTTAGGAAAGCTGCAGAGTTGAGCACATCATGTTTTATTCATCTGTGAAATGAGAACAATAAATCCCTGCCTTGCAAGGTTGTGGAGGAGTTTGGAAATAGTCTTCATGAAGATACCATAATACTTGATTTTCTATCTGGAATGAAAATATAGTATGTATTTTATCATTACTCACTATATGTCATGGCTACATTCACCTCTTAGCCTCTTTGTTGTTACCAAGTAGACCCACAACACTCATCTGGAAAGGTTGTTAGGATAAATTCCCATCACAGAGCCTAGAAAATAGATATAGGCAATAATGGATTAAACCATATTAAAAGTCTGGGTTTTTTTGTCTGACATAGTTGAATATCAGCAATTCATCATGTTCACCCTGATACAGTAAGTGTGAATATTGATATAAAACATAGGAAGATAAGAAATAGATGAAGAAATGTGTATAAGAAAAGTGCTCAACCAAATATTCTCACTCAATTTTGGTACCTGAACAAAACCTTCCCTTATTTAATTCTGTCAAACCAACAATTATTGTTAGGGTGACTTGCTCATCCTAGTTTTCCTGGTTCAAATGTCCCATATCCCAGGAAACCCTTAAATTCCAGTCAAACAGGGACAGCTGGTCACCGCAGGTTCTCTAAAAGCTATTTCCATAACCGGCTTCAGGCAGGCACTTTCCCTGCTTTGGGTGATGCCCAGGAGTCTTACAAATATATCATGGAAAAGTATAAGGAAAATTCACTTTCTAGCTGACCAGTGTTTTCATACCCAGACATGACTTAATGACATGAAGATTTGCTAAGGTTTGGCATTCAACAGTTATTAATAATCTGTAACTATTGGCCTGATGCTGTTGCTCTGAACCACAGAAGCTGCTCAGTTCAATCTATTTTAACTAAGAGTGTATAATACGGAAGCACAGGGACAGTAGAACCTGGTGCCTGGGCAGGAGTTCACAGCCACGCAATCTTTACTTCACTACTTAAGATGTGAAACTTGGGCATGTTGCCCTCTCAAAAAACTTGATTTCTTCATTTAAAAAATAAGAATAATACCCATAGCCAAGGAGTAAGCTAGACAGTATACGCACAATACACAGTAACTGTCCAATAAATATTTCACCCTCCTCCTTCTCTTCCTTCTCCTTTCCTCCTCCTCTTCTTCATATTAATAAGCAATTATTCTTTTATTACTTTCGTGAGCAATTTATATATGGCAAGGAGTGAACTGATTATATGAAAAGTTTTTTTATAAATTGATTGTTTTAAAAGGCACGATACATGACTAATGAAGAGTAAGAATTACAGGCCACTTTTATGGTCATATTCAGAAATGTCTGCAATTACTCTCAGTAGGAGACGAAATGAGATGGGGCATAGCAGCATCGCTGTGGTTTTCACCTTTTCCAGGCAACCCCCTCTCAGCAGCATGTGGAGCCTCCACATTGTAACCTAATCTAAAGGTATGTTAAGCGTTAACGCAGCAAGGCTTAATCTGCAGGGGGGACTCCCCAGCACACTAATGGCTAAACCCTGGGGAAATTGCTTATGAGCTCCAGCTGGAAAACACATATGGGAGACTAACAGGTTCATCTTTGCAAACTCTGTTTACAAACAAGGTGCATTTGTTCTCCACACAGTTTGTCTTTGCCACTGACTGTTGGAGAGTCCAGTTTCAACTTAAAGACTTCAGCTTTGGGCCACCTCCAAAATTATATACAGTCCTTGAAAAGTTTTTTTTTTTCTTTTAAGATAATCTCCTTGGCACAGAGTTGGAAAACTGGGTAGCTCTCATAGACTAAAAAATGTTCCAAGATTTACTAAATGAGCTTTGTGGGCCACACCATGTACCAAAGACACAAAAAATGTAATTAGACATTGTCTCTGACCTCAGAAATCATCTGATATTACGCACAAACCAATAATGTTGAACAAGACAAATGAAGGAGGGTTATGAGTGATAACATGAGAAAAATATATGGGGGAATCACAAGAGACGTGAACACAACAGATTAAGAACTGGGCTTGAAAAGATGAATACAATTTCAATTGAGAGGAATCAAGAATCCTTGGGCTGATGGAACCAATGGTAAAGGCATTGGTAGAAAAGTAGTAGTGGCTAGGGAAGAACAGGTCTTTCAGTTTGATTGAATCACAGGATAAGAATAGAGGATGGAGAAATAGGTCAAGAAAAGTAAACTGGGATCAAATCAGACAGGTCCTAAAATACCAAGCTATGGAGGTTACACAATAACCGCCGGGAATTCAACCATGAACAAAACAGATAAATTCCCTGCCCTCATGGTGCCTACATTGTACTGGGCAGAGGGTGAGTAATGACTTAGATAAATTCCCTGCCCTCACGGTGCCTGCACTGTACTGGGCACAGGGTGAGTAATGACTTAGATAAATTCCCTGCCCTCACGGTGCCTGCATTGTACTGGGCAGAGGGTGAGTAATGACTTAGATAAATTCCCTGCCCTCACGGTGCCTACACTGTACTGGGCAGAGGGTGAGTAATGACTTAGATAAATTCCCTGCCCTCACGGTGCCTACACTGTACTGGGCAGAGGGTGAGTAATGACTTAGATAAATTCCCTGCACTCATGGTGCCTACACTGTACTGGGCAGAGAGTGAGTAATGACTTAGGGAAATCAACTGACGTGAAGGGTGTGAGCAACAGTGGCCACCACTGTGGGCCCTACTGTGAGTCAGGCAAAGTCTTAGACATTTTGTATTTGGTGTATCAAATCCTCACAAGGATGTTCTACAACCAGAAACCAATTAAGAAAACAGAGACTTGGGGAAGCTGGTAACTTACCCAAGGATACTCTAGTGGCTGGATCAGAACTCTGAATCTGAATCCCTGTCTCTCTGGTACTAGGATGGATGAGAAAGGAGAGGTGGGAGGTGAGAGAGCAGTTAGACTTCTGCAAGAATGCAAGGGAAAATTGGTGAAGATTTGAGCTAAGGTGGGTGAAGGTGAAATGGAAAAAGGGAGGTGACTATGACAATTCACAAAACTGAATCTGTGGGGAATATAAGAAGAAGGAGTCAGAGTTGAGCCTAGGGGAATGATCCAGTGAAAAGAGGAGGAGAGGGATGTGTGAAAATAATCTGTGGAAGAAATGAAAAATTTCTAAGGATGAGTTGGGGTTCAAAGTTTTGACACCCAATATTTATTTGTATTTGCGTATTTAACAAATATGGAAAGGGCATGCTTCTTGCCAGGCACTGGTCAGGCCCTGGAATATAATCCCAAGCGAAACCTGCTCTCCCTGAGTTTACAGTCTGGTGGGGGAAAGCAGTACTAAAATTGTGATCACATAAAAAATTGTGTAATAACAAATGGAGAGGCCCAAAAGCAGTGATTTCCAGACATTCTTGTATATTTGATTCATCTGATGCCTATGTGTCACCTCCCCAGCATTCGTGATTTAAATGGCCTGGCATGTGGCCTGAGCTTTGGAATAATTTAAAGTTGTCTGATGTGCAGACAAGTCTGGGAACCACTGCTCTAAAACTGGGATTTGCAAAATATGGCCCTCAGGCTAAGTCCCATCCATGCCTATTTTTATAAAGTTTTATCGGGATAGAGCCCCATGCATTCACTTACATATTGTCTATGGCTGTTTTTACACTACAACAGCAGAGATGAGTAGTTAAGGCAGAGAACATCAGACCTGTAAAGTTAAAAATATTTTCTATCTAACTCTTTACAGGAAAAGTATTCTTGAGTCCTGCTATAAAGGAAAGAAGTATGGTCTCAGAGATTATATAACAAAGGACACTACCCACCATCAGTGGAAGGAGCCATAGATGTTGTTAGTGAGGCTTCTTTCATATCTAAGTTTGTGAAGGAAAGTTGTAAGGAAAAGGGAAGGTAAGTACAGACAGAAAAGACAAACAAGCTAAAGCCCTGTTCCAGTTATCTATTACTGTGTAAGAACTCTTCACAAAACTTAAAACAACAGCATTGATTTTATTATCATCTTTCTCTGCTCCAGACGGGACTCACTTAGGCAGTTCTCAAAGTCTCTCATGTGCAACTCCTGGGGCAGGAGTCATCTCAAAGTCTTCTTCACTCATTGTCTAGGGGGAGATGCCTGCTGTCAGCCGGATCCTCAGCTGGGCTGCAGCCTGAAGCACCCACCTACAGAAGGCCAGGAGAAAGAGAAAATTTAAATGATATTTGTTATGTGGAAATCAATATTTGCGTTCCTTGAAAAATTACAGGATATGGAAATGAAGATGAAGAAAATGACCTTAAACAGGTGGATTCCTTTCGAATCTGAGCTTCAAAATACTGCCCAGTAGTCCAGCCTAAGACCATTTTGAATCATCCATTGACTCAAATCTTAGAAGACTTCATAGGAACTGAGTATATAGATTATTTTAGGAAAGTGTGAGATTAAAAAGGCATTTGTTTGGTAAAAGGAGTACTGGATGGGGCACTTTTCAGATGTCCAGCATCTTACTCCAGCTCTCCCTCCTTCTTGTCTTCTATCCCCAAAGCCTCAGTTTTGTCACCTGTAGAGTGGGAATAAGAAAGTCATCGTCCTTCTCAAGCATATCGGAAAGGATCTGAAGAGTTAACATTTGTGAGTGCAAATGTTACTATAAAAAGAATTTTGTTTGAACACAAAAGTTTCTATGAATACTTCCATTTTATTCATGTATTCATTTGTCAAAAAATATGGAAAACTACAGAAGAAATATTTTAAAACATTCATATATTGATCCCATAGAATTAATAAATTTATCATTTTATTTCTTTCATCATCATTTTCTTTCATACAGAAAAGACATTATAGATACAGTTTCAGTGCTATTTATACCCTTCTCCAGCATCACCCCAACCCTCTTCACAGCAACCCATATCATGAATTTGATGTGTAGTTTTCTAGTCCTCAATTCATAGTAACCACATATGAGTTTCTTAAAATGTACATAAATGGCATCATACTCTACAAATTATTCTGTAGCTTACTTTTTTTTGCAAACCATTAGGATTGTGAGTGCTATCTCAGACTTAGACAATTATATCTAGTGTTCAATATTTCATGCTCTGAAGATACTGTATTTAATTTATCCAGTCCAGTATTGATGAACACTTAGGATTTTGGGAAGAGAGGACTATAACAAACAATGAACACCATGTGAAAGTACAACAGTCTAAGACATTCCTAAATGCCTCCATGTTCATCCCAAGTCCCACTTCCTGAGTGTTGAAAGGATATAGATAATTTTTTTATTCAAATTCTCCACTTCTTTATTGATCCAGTCTAGTTGTTCTAACCATTGATGAGAGTAGGAAATTGAAGTCTCCAACCATAATCGTACAGGTTCTATTTCTCCTTTCAGTCTTGTCAGTGTTTGCCTCATGTACTTTGGAGCAACTCTGGCTCAGTGGCATAAATATTTATGATTGTTATGTCTTCTTGTTGAATTGTTCTTTTTATTAATACACAGTGTCCTTCTTTGTCTCTTTTAATTGTTTTATACTTGAAGTCTAATTTGTCAGATATTAACATAGCTACTCCTGCTCTTTTCTGATTGTTGTTTGCATGAAACATCTTTTCCCAACCTTTCACTTTCAACCTTATTCTTGTCCTTGTGTCTAAAATGAGTCTCCTGTAGACAACATATGGATGGCTTCTGTTTTTCAATCCATTCTGCCAGTCTGTCTGGCATGATTATGTAAATATTCATGTTGTATCAAGTAATGTGCTTTGAGTACATTTTCCTTCTAATAACATTTTTTTGTTTTCCCTAGTTTCTAATGGCCTTTTCTCCCCACCTCTTGCATTATATATGCTTGTCATATCCCTAATGTTTCTGATGCCTCAAGAATAGTCTCTGAATTTAGAATTTACAATTTTTTTCTTCCAAAGATGTCTGTAGTCCTATCTGCTTACTATTTGGACTAAAACACTGTCTAGGTCTGCTGCGTAATGGCCATCATTAGACTTCCTTTCATTGCCGGGGCTTCCTGGGACGTGCTATTTATTGGAGTTCATGCTTTCATCTTCCCTGCTTTATTAATTGACTAATAAAGGGTCGTTAGGAGGTAAGCTTCCTGAGTTCTATAAGTCTTTCTTCTGGCTTCGCACTTAACTGATAGTTTGCCTGGACTAGATGTCTAGATTGAAAATTGTTTTTCCTCAAAACTTTAAAGGTATTGCTTCCAGTATTTGTTGCTGGTCGTAGGAAATCCCGTACCACAATGATTCTCATCCCTTGTAAAGTGACCTGCTGAAGTCTCGCACTTTGGCTTTAAGGAATTTCTTTCGTTATTTCTCTCATGAACTTTTCTCAATTCTTTACTGAAAGTCCTATTCAGATATTGGATCTCATAAATTATTGTTTTCTACTAATATTTTTCTCTCATGTTTTCCCCCTTCTTATCTCAGTGAGGCTTTCTCTAGCCATACAAAAATTGTATCCCCACACTGATATGTCTCTCTTTCCTGATTTATTTTTCTCTTCACCACTTATCGCTTTCAAATATATTGTACATATCAGCCACATGTAAAATATATCATCCGTTTATCTCTCCCACTCATAGAGCACACTGCGCAGTCTTCTCTATTAAATGTGGAGGCTCCTTGTGGACCTTTGAACCGAAGGACACATATTTGCCGCATCTCCTGCTAGCCACAGATACAACCCCCTCTTCCCCCAGGAGTCACTGGTGAGGCAAAGGCAGTGTACCTGCAATAAAACTCCCATTTGGAAAAGGGAGGAAAAAAATAGAAAGATATATAGCAGTCACTGATCCATAACAGTGATGGAATCCTGCTGAGGGGAAAGTATGAAGAGGCTGCAGTTGTTGGTAAAGACAAGGTCTAGGATGGAACCCAGAGAGTGAAGTTGGGCAGAGACAAGCTCACTGGAGGAGAGGAGTTTGAAGACCGGAGAGGTTCAAGTACTGGGAGTATCATCCACATGGAGAGTGAAATTAGATTCCTTTTTAAAGATTTCTAGCTGACATTTTTTCCCCTAGCATCTCCTGCTTTCATACCACCAATAGCCCAAGCATGTGTGATGTGGCACGGCATTCAGAATGCATGGGAGCCAATGGTCCCTCATGTGATATGAGAGAAGCATTAAGAAAAAGAAGCCCATGGATACATTTCTTCTTTTACGTTATTGTTTCTGTTGCATTGCAAGAATCATCTAGATGGGTGCATGGGTGGTTCAATGGTAGAATGCTCACCTTTCATGCAGAAGACCTGGGTTCAATTTCTGGACCATGCACCCCCCCCAAAAAAATCATCTAGAGTTTCTATTCTTTAAACTTTAAGCCCTTTGAAGCTATACAGAGCCATCCTGCATTTATGCCTTCTTTATTGTGGTATTGCTTGACCTACGACAGCAGTGGCTGTCTAATAAAATGTGCAGAGTACTGAACTGAGTAGTCATGGAAGTTCAGAAGAAAGGGGAAAAAATCACAATTTTAAGAAACTTAGACCAGGATAATCTACAGCTAGACTTTAAGGATTTTAGAAAGAAAATTTCAGAGGGCTATTCTTTTAGTTATGGACATATGGGATGGTTAAATTAATTTACCATTTAAATTAATATGTTTTGAAGGTACTTTCTCTCACTCCATTTAATATATGAATGGATTTGCCACAATAACCTGTAACTACATTTTGAAATGTCCTGTGATCCCGACATCTCTTACTCTGCTTCAAAATGAGAAGCATTTTATACAGCATTACTACCAAATGGATCCAGCTTGATAATTTTACCTGCTGTTTCTTTGAGGGGCATACCCATTATTTCAGAACTTTGTTGTTGTGAATACTGCTGACATTGACAGTGTCCTGTCCGTCCTGTGTGCTATGGAAGTTGGCACAGCTCTCAGTTAGGTGCATATGGAGCGCCCCATTTCTTACTGGCTCTTCTTCTTCCTACTCTTGTCCTGTTCACCCCAGATGGCCCTGGTCTTTCTTGGCTCTGCCTCATTATTTCATGATGGATCACTGGCTTCTCCATTACTTTACAACTGTCTCTATAAAGAAGAAAGGAGGAACTGAATATTTCTAGGTTAAAAAGTCACTCTAGATGATCTAGATCCTGCCTGTATTTTTATGGCCCAAATTATATAATTTAACTGCCAATTATCCACTTCATACTCTTAAGTATCAGCCTTGCCTAAAAGTCAAATGCTCTTCCCATCATATTAGTAATTCTTTTAGACATCTGCAGGAAGAAGTTTTCCATCTTTCTTAATTTATGGCAAATATGAGCCACTTGTGTAGGGTTGCATAGACATCCACTGAGCTCCACCTGCCCTAGGTGGTTGGACCTCAGCAGTGGTCTAATTCACTTCCTCCATTTAGCAGATGAGGGAATCAAAGCCCAGGAAAGATAATGGACTTGTCTTCCATCATATAAATGATGGGTGCTGGTGTCAGAACTTTGTCATGCTACTTCTTCAAGCAGGCTAAAAATATTAATCATTCAGTTCTCTTGGTGAGCCCCCTTGAAACATGATGACTGTCCCTAATTGTTTAAATGGCCTTACCATACTTCATAACTAATGGTGACATTCCGAATCTTAAAACTCATCTACAACCATCTAACATGCAACATGCTTTCCAGGCCCATCTCTGAGGGACTGGGGATGGGGAGGCTGGGGGAAAGCACTGCCCAAATAAATAAAACAACACTGGCAGCCTTTGGAGCCCTGCCTCAAGTAAAGCGCTGCCATGAGTGAAAATCATTATAGACCCTTTGCAAAGGTTGTTAAGAAATGTGTAAACAGCCGTATAAACAACACCAGGTCAGGTCATGGAAGGAGACTGGCAACTGGGGAGGCCGGAGGAGAGCCTGCCAAGTGTGAAATTCCCAGCAGGGAGAAGACATTTGGAAAAACAACTCCATCAAGTTTTATCAACACAAATCATTTCCTAAGTGGTCTATTTTATTTAGAGTATGTGTGGCCTAAATTTAACAAGGAAAGCTTTTATCAATGGCAGTTTTTTGTCTTTTTTTTCTACCATTTCCAGATATCTTGGTTTCTGAATTACTGGCAACATTTACAGTGTGCTCATTTTTCTGGACTTTCCTGTCTAAACACACCACGGTTGATGCTCTTGGTGTGCATAGCAGTGATGACCTACACACACTTTTCCTGTTGGCTGCACTGTGTGGCTCAAGCCCTACACAGGCTGAACTATAAACAAACTTGGGCCTGGAGTTCTAATTTTAGGCCTTAGAGGAAAGAGACATTAATAATCATGGTGGTAGGGAAACATCCACAAATAGGCTTACGTTACAGATTACCAGCTTATCTGCCATACTCAAAGCTTTGGCGTTTCATGCTAGAGGAAAGTGATTTCACCCATAACTCCCTTGACCTTCTCAGGAATAGCTTTGGTGGCCATAGACATTCAAGAAAATTGTGCTGAATCCAAATTAGTGATTCCTCCATGTCTGTGACTTTGTCCACAGGTGAACAGCGATTACAGAAACATGAGGGGAAGTCTTATTATTCAGATAATTGCTTCCCCAACCAGATTCTTTCCTCCCTGACTATCCTTTCTGTTTGGTTTAGCTTCTATTTTTCTTCTGCTTATGTTTTCATCTTTGCACCATTTGTTCACCAACAAAGCCCATCTCTTTAGCTTGGTTCTTGAGGTTTTGCATACATTAAGGATGATGGACTCTCTGAATACGTGCTACTGGACTTTCAGATACAAGCACACATGGATGTTTCTTCCATAGCAATTTCCCTATTGCCTATCACATCAAATAAAAGTGTAAACTTTTTAATATAAATAAATTGTATTGAATTTCTGTGTCTCTTGAAAGGAGTTGGAGGAATTTGCATCAACTTTAGAGGATATGTTTGGGATACTCCAATTTAAAATACAGACTGCGTACCCTATGAGGAATTTCCCTGAGGAAGTAACTCAAAGGAGACATGCAGTCACCCTCCAGGACAGCTGAAAACAAAGTTCATACAGAGGCCAAGCTACTATGGATGGACTCGCAAAGGAAATATATCATGGGTCTTCCCCATGAATCCCTGACTGAAAGTCACAATGCAGATTTTCAAAACAGAAAACCTCTAACCCACCTGCTTCTCACAAGTGCAATCTAGGTGGCATTCAGCAGAAGGTGTAGCATTATTGATTTGTTCAGTGTTGGCTTTTTCTTCACTGGAGTAATGCAGGAGAGGGTGAGCATTTTACAGATATAATCCATGTGGCAAGCCATGTTTTCCTCTTCATTCCATTTGACACAGGGACTGCCTGCTCCTCCAGAGACCCATATATAAGTGTCAAATGCTCTATGAATTATTTCCTAATGCTCCAGAGAAAATGTAGTTTTTCCTCCTTTGAGTTTTCATTCTTAATGTCTAATAGTCCATTCCTGCTAAATAACAATAACAAGAAGTAACATTTGCTGAGCACCCATTTGTCAGGTAGACCATCAAGCAACTTTCTGACATTTTATTTGTTTGTAAAAATGTTTTATTTAGCTCTTAGGGCATTCCTTCATAATTCTCATGATCACAGAAAAATGTCAGAGAATATTATAATAAGCACACTATTGACTTCTCACATATTTAACAAATATCAACATTTTGTCATATTTATTTCAGATATTTTTAAAAGAGAAAATATCATAGATACAGATAAACCTTGTTTTGAACCCATTCTGTCCTTTCACCTTTCTTTCTCCCCAAAGTTTACCACTGTTCTGAAATTCACGTGTTTCCTTTCCAGCCATCATTGATACTTTTAGGACAAGTATAAATCAGTAAATTGTACACAGGATTGGTGTGTTTAGTGCTTTAGTTTTCCAAAGCTTTCAGAATGCAACACACCAGCGATGGATTAACTTTTAATAAAAGGGGATTTATTTAGTTAAAAACATATAGTTCTTCAGAGGAAAGGCAGCTAACTGTCAGGGGAAACTCTTACGGGGGAAGGCACAGGATGATGTCTGCTGGCCTTCTCTCCAGGCTTCTAAGTTCCAATAACTTTCCCTAGGGTGATTCCTTTCTGCATCACCAAAGGCTTGGGCTGAGCTGCAAGTGCTGAGATAAGGTATTCTGAGCTGCTTGGGCTGTGCTGTATTGACCTCTCTCATTTAAACATCCAGCCAATTAAATCAAACATCATTCATTGCAGCAGGCACACTCCCTAGCCAACCACAAAGGTAGTCAAGTGACAGATGAGCTTCACATACTGTCATGGTCAGGTTCATGTGTCAACTTGGCCAAGTGGTGATACCTGTTTGTCTGGTAGGGCAAGTGCTGGCCTGTCTGTTGCAATGGCATTTCATAGAATTAGATCATGATCACGTCAGCTGCATCCACAGCTGATTCTATTTGTAATCAGCCAAGGGGAGTGTCTTCTGCCATGAGTGATGCTTAATCTAATCACTGGAAGCCTTTTAAGGAGGATTCAGAAGAGACAGGCTCTCTTCCTGCTTCAGCTGGCAAGCCTCTCCTGTGGAGTTTGTCCAAACCCTCCATTGGAGTCGTCAGCTTCACAACCTGCCCTACAGATTTTGGAGTCTATGTTCCCACAGTTATGTGAGACACTTTTATAAATTTTATATTTATGATATTTCCTGTTGATTCTGTCTCTCTAGAGAACCCTAACTAATACACATGCCATTGGCTCATATCCACTGCAGCAGAACTAGGCACCTTCACCTGGCCAAGTTGATACCTAAACCTAACTACCACATGTCCACCCCTTGTCAACTTGGCAGCTATACACATCAACTTAAATGATAGTAAAGTGGCAAAAATTCTTTTCTGACTTTGGATCTATGAATCTTGAAACAAGTTATCTGGGGACAATATGCAAAGAAGGAACAGTCATAGGATACTTGTTTTCATTTCCATATGGAGAATCTGAAAGGAACACAGGGGTCACAAGACCCAAACAGTTCTGAAAACCTGCAGAGCAAACTCCATTGGATTTCAAAGTCTGAAAGTCATTTATTCTCAGGGCTTTAGAAAGTGGCAGTCCAACACTTTCCAAAGGTCCATACAGTGGCTTTGCTCTCTCCAAACATTGGGGTGGTTGCAAGCTTGGGGGAGACCATCTTTTCCTTGGCCTCACTCTCTCCCAGCTTTGGGGCAGCACCCAGGATCTCTGCCATCTCTGCAGCACACGCTCAACCCCTCCAGAACAATGGGGTGACAGCTAGGCTCCCCGGAACTCCCAGTTTATGCACTCGACCCTCTTCAATACCTGAGGTCGCACAACTCTTCCTTAGCAATGAAGCAGAAGGTCCACCCACTGCTCCTGGGCCAAACTCACCCTCTCCAAGTATATGGGTGCGTCCACTCTCCTGGCCTGAGTTTTCTTGGCTTCAGACCTAAGCTTCCAAGGCTCTCACTTTGTAAACTCCAATTTGTCCCTTCTGTGCCCCCCTTTGTTCAGATTGGCAGTGGTTCCATTTACACCAACAGTCTCTTCAAGCACTCCTCAGAGTTCCTCCAAAATCTTCTCTTTATCCATCCAAACAACTGTTTCAACATATTCAGTATTTGCAAACTATAGCAGCACCCCACTCCTCTGGTACCAAATCTGTTTTAGTCTGCCAAAACTGCCAGAATGCAACACACCAGGCAAGGATTGATTTTTTAAAAAGAGGGGTTATTTAGTTAAAAACATGTAGTTCTTCAGAGGAAAGGCAGCTAATTTTCATCTGAGGTTCTCTCTTACATGGGAAGGCACAAGGCGATCTCTGGTGGCCTTCTCTTCAGGTTTCTGGGTTCCAACAGGGTAGGTCATGGGGTACCTAGAAGTACAATAAATGGGCAGTCTACTAAATTCTTGTTTGAGCTGTATAAACAAAAGAGTTTTTAGGTCAAGTGAACAGAAGTCTAACCTGAATTACAAAAACACAGAGTCACAGCCCCTTAATCAATTTCCGAGCTTGAGACAGTTTACAGACCCAGAGCCCCTTGAATGAGGGGGAGACCAGGTCCCTTTTGGGGAGGACCTTGTTACACTGCCACAAATGTATACTGTTAATCTTTCTCCAAGTCTGCCCCAAGGAGACCGATGACCTTTTACCAGGGTAAGTGTGCACTGGGGAAAAGGAAATAATCAGATATTTTGGGGATTATTAGACACTGGTTCAGAAGTGACATTAATTCCAGGGACCCAAAATGTCACTCTGGTCCACCAATCAGAGTGGTGGCTTATGGAGGTCAGGTGATCAATGGAATTTTAGCTCAGGTCCATCTCACAGTGGGTCCAGTGGGCCCCTGGACCCATTCTATAGTTACTTCCCCAGTTCTAGAATGCATAATTGGAATAAACATATTGAGCAACTGGCAGAATCCCCACATTGACTCTCCAACTCATGGAGTGAGGTCAATTATGGTGGGAAAGGCTAGGTAGAAGCCACTAGAACTACCCCTACCTAACAAAATAATAAATCAGAAGCAATACTGGATTCCTGGAGGGATTGAAGAGATTACTGCCACTCTTAAGGACTTGAAGGATGTAGGGGTGGTGATTCCCACCATATCTCCATTCAACTCTCCTATTTGGCCTGTGCAGAAAACAGATGGGTCTTGGAGGATGACGGTGGATTATCATAAGCTCAACTAGGTGGTAACTCCAATTGCACTGCTGTTCCAGATGTGGTATCATTGCTTGAGCAAATCAGTGCATCCCCTCGTACCTGATATGCAGCTATTGATCTGGCAAATGCTTTTTTCTCAATAGCTGCTAGTAAGGGCCACCAGAAACAGTTTGCTTTCAGCTGGCAAGGTCAGCAATATACTTTCACTGTCTTACCTCAGGGATATATCAACTTTCCAGCCCTATGTCATAATCTTGTCTGCAGGGACGTTAATCATTTCTCCCTCCAATAAAACATCACACTGGTCCATTATATTGATGATATTATGTTGATTGGACCTAGTGAGCAAGAAGTAGCAACTACTCTAGACCTATTGGTAAGGCATTTGCATGTCAGAGGATGGGAGATAAATCCAGCAAAACTACAGAGGCCTTCCACCTCAGTGAAATTTCCAGATGTCCAGTGGTGTGGGCCATGTCAAGATATCCCTTCTAAGGTGAAGGATAAGTTGCTGCATCTGTCCTCTCCTACAGCCAAAAATGAGGGACAATGCCTAGTTGGTCTCTTTGGATTTTGGCAACAACATATTCCTCATTTGGGTGTGCTACTCTGGCCATTTATTGAGTGACCAGAAAAGCTGCTAATTTTGAGTGGGGACCTGACCGAAAGGAGACTCTGCAACAGCTCCAGGCTACTGTACAAGCTGCTCTGCCACTTGGACCATACGATCCAGTAGATCGAATTGTCCTGGAAGTGTCAATGGCAAATAGAGATGCTGTCTGGAGCCTTTGGCAGGCCCCTTTCAGACCCTTAGGATTTTGGAGCAAAGCCTTACCATCTGCTGCAGATAACTACTCTCCTTTTGAGAAACAGCTTTTAGCCTGCTACTGTGCCAAAAGTAGAGACTGAACGCATAACCATGGGCCACCAAGTTACCATGAGACTTGAGTTGCCTATCATAAGCTGGGTGTTGTGTGAACCACCAAGCCATAAAGTTGGGTGTGTGCTACAGCACTCCATCATAAAGTAGAAATGGTATATACAAGATAGGGCCAGAGTAGGTCCTGAAGGCACAAGTAAGTTACCAAATGCCCATTGTCTGTACTCCTGCCACATTACCTTCTCTTTCCCAGACCAGAGCTATGGCCTCTTGGAGATTTCCTTAAAGTGAATTGACTGAAGAAGAGAAAACTCGGGCCTGGTTTACAGATGGTTTGGCACAATATGCAGGTACCATTCAAAAATGGACAGCTGCAGCACTCCAACCCCTTTCTGGAGTGTTCCTGAAGGACAGTGGTGAGGGGAAATCCTCCCAGTGGACAGAACTTCAAGCAGTGCACCTAGTTGTTCATTTTTCTTGGAAGGAGAACTGGCCAGAGGTGAATTTGTATACTGACTCATGGGCCATTGCTAATGGTTTGGCTGGATGGTCAGGGACTTGGAAAGACCATAATTGGAAAATTGGTGTCAAAGAAGTCTGGGGAAGAGGTATGTGGATAGACCTTTCTGAGTGGGCTAAAAACATGAAGATATTTGTGTCCCATGTAAATGCACACGAGAGGGTGACTTCAGCAGAAGAAGGTTTTAATAATCAAGTGGATAAGATGACCCGTTCTGTAGATACCAGTCAGCCTCTTTTCCCAGCAACTCCTGTCATTGCTCAATGGGCTCATGAACAAAGTGGTCATGGTGGTAGGGATGGAGGTTATGCATGGGTTCAGCAACATGAACTTCCACTACCAGGGCTGACCTGGATACAGCCACTGCTGAGTGCCCAATCTGCCAGCAGCAGAGAAACACACTCAGCCCCTGATATGGCACCGTTCCCCAGGTGACCAGCTGGCTACATGGTGCAGGTTGATTACATTGGACCATTCCCTTCATGAAAGGGGCAGTGATTTGTTCTAACTGAAAAAGACACATACTCTGGATATGGGTTTGCTTTCCTTGCACCCAATGCTTCTGCCAAAACTACCATCCATGGACTTACAGAATACCTTATCCATCATCATGGTATTCCACACAGCAGCGCTTCTGATAAAGGAATACCCTTCACAGCAAATTAAATGCAGAAATGGGCTCATGCTCATGGAATTCTGTGGTTTTACCATGTTCCCCATCCAAAAGCAAGTGGATTGATAGAACGGTGGAATGGCCTTTTGACAACTCAATTACAGTGCCAACTAGGTGACAATACCTTTCAGGGCTGGGGTAATGTTCTCCAGGAAACTGTGTATACTCTGAATCAGCATCCACTGTATTCTTCTATTTCTCCCTTAGCCAGGATCCATGGGTCCAGGAACCAAGTGGTGAAAATGGGAGTGGCACCACTCACTATTACCCCTAGCAATCCACTAGGAAAATTTTGCTTCCTGTCCCTGAAAACTTGTGCTCTGCTGGTCTACAGTTTTTAGTTCCAGAAAGGGGAGTGCTTCCACCAGGAGAAACAACAATGATTCCATTGAACTGGAATCTAAGACTGCCACCTGGCCACTTTGGGCTACTCATGCCCCTGGATCAACAAGTCAAGAAGGGGATTACTTTACTGGCTGGGGTGATTGACTGTGACTATCAGGGGGAAATGGACTGCAACTACACAATGGGGGTAAAGAAGAGTTTTCCTGGAATATAGGAGATCCCCTAGGGCATCTTTTAGTACTACGATGCCCTGTTATTAAAATCAATGGAAAACTGCAAAAACCCAATCCAGGCAGGACTGCCAATGGCTCTGAAACTTCAGAAATGAAGGTTTGGGTCACTCCACCAGGCAAAGCACCACAGCCTGCTGTAGTGCTTGCTGAGGGTTAAGGGAACATGGAATGGGTAGTAGAAGGCAGTGATAAATATGAACTATGACCACGTGATGGTTGTACAACTGTAATGCTGTTTTGTTCATGTTATAGTATTCAAATTGCAAGATGTCAAGTTTAAGAATGAATATTACCCAAGGACTTGCACCCTATTTTGGAGAAATTTAATGTGTTTCCAGTTATATGCAGAACAGTTGAGTATTGTTAAGTGGGGAAAAAATGTGTCTTTTACTGTTTTTTTTATTTACAGATTAAGTATGGTTTAAGGTGGTGTGTATAGCTGTCAAGTTGACAAGGAATGGACTGTCATGTTCAGGTCATGTGCCAACTTGGCCAGGTGGTGGTACCCATTTGTCTGGTTGGGCAAGTGCTGGCCTGACTGTTGTTATGAGGACATTTTATAGAATTAAATCATGATCACATCGGCTGCATCCACAGCTGATTGCATTTATAATCAGCCAAGGAGAGTGTCTTTTGCAATGAGTGACACTTAATCTAAGCACCGGGAGACTTTTAATGAGGATTCAGAAAGACAGTCCTTCCTGTTGTGGCCAGTGAGCCTCTCCTGCAGAGTTTGTCCAGACCCTTCATTGGAGTTGTCTGCTTCAGAGCCTGCCCTACGAACTTTGGACTCTATGTTCCCATGGTTATGTGAGACACTTTCATCTATGGGTATTTCCTGCTCATTCTGTTTCTCTAATGAACCCTAGCTAATACAGTCTAGTTATGTATTTAATTTACATAAAGAGCTTTGCCCTCTAGAGAACATTGTGGGACTCAGTGTTATCTATTCCAGATTTATCCATGCAGACACAACAGGTCCAGGTTATCCACTCTAATTGCTCTACTATATTCCAAAAGGAGTAAACTGCAATTTATTTGTCTATTTTTCCTAAAGGACATCTGGATATTTCTAATTTTGTGCTACCACAGACAATGCTACAAGTGTACACATGCTGGGAATATCCCTAGAAATGGAATTTCTGGATTGCAAGGCATGCTTACCTTCCACTTTACTAGATATTGCCCAATTGTGTTTCAAAGTAGTTGCACAATGTTCACTCCCAATTAGAAATATGTGAGAACTCTTTTCCTCATATTATTGCCAACAATTGGTATTGAACGTTCTTCAGACTTTAACCATATTGGCAACTGGATGGTTATGATTGGCTTTTTAATTTTCATTTCACTGATTACCACGGGGGTTGAACGTATTTTAATGACTTTATTGACCAATTATTTCATCTTTGATAGATAGATTATTCAAATAATTTGCTGGTTTTTTGCTTTGCTTTTTTTTTTTATTTTTTTACATGGCACCAGGAATCGAACCCAGGTCCTCTGGCATGGCAGGTGAGCATTCTTGCCTGCTGAGCCACCGTGGCCCTCTCTCATTTGCTGTTTTTGATGGTATCAGTGCCTCCTTTGTGGGTAAATTTTATCAAATAAGTTCAAAATTTTTCAAGTTTTTTTGATATCTTTCGAGTTTTATTAGGGAGTGATTTACTATGCAGAAAATGACTATCAATTTTAATGGAATAAATCCCATTAAAGCCTTGCCTCAACCATGCTAAAAAAATTATTCCAGGTAGTTTAAAAATGTGACAGTTGGAATTAAGACAACAAATGTTAGGAAAACTTCAGGAGAATATTTATATAACATTAGTAAGAAGAAGTTCCCCTTAAAAAAAGACAGGGAACCTAGATGTAATAAAGTCAAAGGTTGACAAACTGAACTACATAAAAAATGGAAAATTGTTTCCTTTTAATATATCTTCTTGGGGGAATTTTGACAACGTTATGCAGGTTTAGCTTTTATTTTTCTAGAAAGCTGACTCTTCTGTGAAAACCAAAAGCTGACTCTTCTGTGAAAACCAAAAGTCTTGGGGAAATTACCCACAGAAATCTTAGAAAAAAATCTCTCTACTAATGCTCTCCTACTGGACAACTGTCTTGCTGTATACTACTTGCATGCACTCTTAGTGTTCTAGTTTGCTAGCTGCTGGAATGCAATATACCAGAAATGAATGGCTTTTAAACAGGGGAATTTAATAAGTTGCTAGTTTACAGTTCTAAGGCCAAGAAAATGTCCCAATTAAAACAGGTCTATAAAAATGTCCAATATAAGGCATCCAGGGAAAGATACCTTGGTTCAAGAAGGCCGATGAAGTTCAGGATTTCTCTCTCAAATGGAAGGGCACATGGCAAACACAGTCAGAGTTTCTGTCTCATCTGGAAAGGCACATGGTGAACATGATGTCATCTGCTACCTTCTTCTCCTGGCTTCCAGTTTCATGAAGCTCTCCGGGAGGCATTTTCCTTCTTCATCTCCAAAGGTCGCTGGCTCGTGGACTCTCTGCTTCGTGGTGCTGTAGCATTCTCTGCTCGCTCCGAATTTCCTTCATTCTTCAAAATGCTTCTTTTATAGGACTCCAGAAACTTCTCAAGACCCACCCAAATGGGTGGAGACATGTTGTCACCTAATCCAGTGTAACAACCACTCTTGATTAAATCACATCTCCGGGGAGATGATCTGATTACAGTTTCAAACACACAGTATTGAATAGGGATTATTCTGCCATTTTATGAAATGGGATTTTGATTAAAACATGGCTTTTCTAGGGTCCATACATCCTTTCAAACCATCACACTTAGTAAGATACTCCCAGAAATAGGAACAGGTAATCAGGTCAGTTATGATGGACACAAAATAACAGCTGACTCCTGAACTCTTGGGCAGGGTGCAGGGAGTGGGGCAGCATGATGATAAGCACACCCCTGTGATTCAGTGATTCTTCCCATAGACAGGTGTCACCTGGTTGCAAAAATGGAGCTGAAATTTCTACTGAAAGGCTAAAGCTGATACCCATACCGAGGGTTGAAAAGAACAGAGGCAGACTGGAAGAATCAGACAGAAAGAGAGACAAGGTAGGAGCCAGGGTTGGAGGAGGCCATGAGGCAAGACAATAACAGGACAATTAGTTGATGGAGACAACTTAGAAGGTTCCTGAGCAGAGGAGCTAGAGTTGCCTTTGGCTGTTTCTGGAATCAGCCAACAGAGTGTACACAGATGTCCAGTGCTCTGAAATCAGAACTAGCACCCTGGTGTGAGCTGATTGGTCAGATTGGCTACAGTGAAATCAGATCCCCTAAGAGCATTCTGTCAGCCCCTTACAAAAATCTGGCGGAGGAGCTTTGTCTAATGCTTCTTTTGTAACCCTACTGTGTCTAATGCTACTTTTGTGACACCACTGGGTCTAGCACAGTGCTGGCAGTACTAAGAAAATGAATCATTGTTCACTCAAAGTATTGGAAACCTTAAAAAACCTGTGATTAAAACAGAAAGAACGTTGATTTTAAAATCCTATCATGAGGTTTTATTAAGTCAACTTAGTATGAGTGTAGAAATAAAATAAACAAATATAGAATATGTCATTGTGGCCAGGACTGACTTTTGATTTTCATGTTTGTACATCAAGGCCCATTTTGGCTTCATGATGGTTGAGGCATTCATTTCAGTTAAAGGATCTTGTTGAAGTGTTAGTGAACATTTACCAAAGCTGCATCCATTTAACAACAAAGATTTTTGCTCTTTGCTTAAGGAAAACATACAAAAAGGATGTTAATGTTTTCCCAAATCTCCAACTTCTCCCACATATTTTTTCCTTGAATAATGGCACAATAAAAGGCAAAGAAAATTAAACCCTCTTTTTCAGAGAATGCTACTGGAGCTAGAGACCACCAGTTATGACCCTGAAAGAAGAGCATTAAATTATTCTTATTCTAAAAAGAATGTCTTTAAAAAAAAAAAAACTGTGTCTTTATATCTCAGGTGAAAATCGAAGATCTCTTCTAATTACTTAGGGGAGAGAGTAAACAGAGAAAGAGGACAAACCACATTAATTCTCAACAAGAGAGGCAACAGGATTCCAGAAAGAGCCCCAGTCTGTGGCTGTTCCCCTCATAGCTTTGGTCTTGATCAGCATCCTTCAGGATGAGAGTCTGAGTGACTAAAGGAGTAAGCATCCATAACCTCCTGCCTACACTACTACAAGAACCTCCTAACGCTTCCATCTTTGTTCATCCACAGGGGATTCTCTATAGAAGACATTACTCCTTTTAAAACTTGCATCCAACCATGCCACCTCTGCTTCAAGCAGCACAAAAGTCCTTTGGCCTCCATAGCCCTCGCTCTGTTGTCCCGCCACTCACCCCTTGCCTCTCTGATTTCCTTTCCTTATCCTGCTCTCTCCACTCTTCAAAAGTCACTCTGCTTCAGCCACAGTGGCCTCTGGGCAGCTTCTTGAGAACCCCAGTCCAGCTTCCACCCTTGCATTAGCTGTTTCCTCTACCTCAAATTCTCTTCCCTGAGATATCTACTTGGAAAACTCCCTGATTTTCTTCAAGTCTTCTTGCAAATATCTACCTTCCCAATGAGCCTACACACTGACCCTTCAATGACAATATAAACTAGCCCTTCTGCACACACTTACAATTCTTATAATTACCCTGTAGGACATGTTTTCATTATATTTTTTGTTTATTCTGTATCTTCCCAAGTTAGGACTAAACTTCATAAGATAAATGTTTTTGTTTTCTATACTGCTGTTTCCCATAGAAGCTATGCCTCCCATGTATAGGTGTTCAATAATTATTTTTTGAATGAATGAATATGATGGAAGGACTCTAGCTCTTTATATTATTGTATCCTTGGCAGCGCTTGTATGCAGAGCTTTGTCCTTGGTAAATGTCAGCAAATGCTGAAGGATTCTCTCACATTAGGCTGCAGTGATGTAACCTCATTTACCTCCTGGGAACACTTGTGTTCTTTGACCCAGTAACATTTTTTAAAATGGTATTTATCCTAGAACTTTTATATTAAGAATTTTGGATTTTTTTCTGACATATTATTTCCTGAAACCCTTAACCAAAAAATAAAAGAAAGGGCTTATTGCCACATACTGAATTTCTGATTAAGAGACTATCTGATAAAAAGAGTAGTGCAAATCTATGCAGGACCAGAATTGAGTGAAACTTGTCTGAGGAAGTACATATGTGTGTAAATGCACTCATGGCTAAACATTTTTTTTAATTGAGATAAAAGTTACATACCAAAAAATTTACCCTTTTAAAAAATATTTTTCTATTATATTCACAGTTGTGTAACTATCAACAATATCTAATTTCAGAATATTTTCATTGCCCCCTAAAGAAACTCCAGACCTATTAGCACTCACTTCCCTCTCCCTCCATTTTCTGTGTCCCCCTCCCCTTCTTTCCAGCACTCAGCAACCAACCTCTAAGTATCCTTTTGTCTTTATGGATTTGCCTATTTTGTATGCTTCATACAAAATATCTGTCTTGCTTCTTTCTATTCGTATAATGCTTCTAATGCTCCTCCATGTTTAGCATGTAGCAGTACTTTATTTTTTTCTATGGCCAGATAATATTCCATTGTATGGGTAAACCACATCTTGTTCATCCATGAATTCAGGTTGTTTTCACAGCTTAGCTATTGTAAATAGTACCACTAAGAACATTTATGTACCAGTTTTTGCGTGGACATGTTTTCATTTCTCTTTCGTATTATGGTGGGTTGAATTATGTACTCCAATTTAGACATGTACTTAATCTTAATCACATCCCTGTAGGTGTGAAAATTATAAATGGGACCTCATGAAAATATTTTTGGATAAAGTGTGGTCCAATGGAAAGATCTTAAATGAGAGTGAATTACTGGAGGAACAAGGAGAAGCCAGACCAACAAGTCAGCGGGAACTCAGAGAAGAAAGAAGAGGACACTGCCATGTGATGGGAAAGTCAAGAAACCCCAAGCATTCCCAGAAACCAGCACCAGAAGACTACAGGTTGTGGGGAGAAAACAAGCATTGTCAAAATCTTTATCTTCACTTACAGGCACTTTCTGTAGCCTCAAAACCACGATCCAACAAATTGCCATTCTTTAAGCCAATCTATTGTGTATTTATCGTAGTAGCCTGAAAAACTAAGACATGTATACACCTAAAAGTGGAATTTTGGGGTAATATAATAACACTGTTTCCTCACTGAGGAACTGCCAATGAGTAGGATTAAAACATGGCTTTTCTAAGGTGCATAATTCCTTTCAAACCAGCATATTCCACCCTCTGAACTCTAAAAAAGAAATTTTTTCCCCATTTACAAAATACCTTCATTTCACCTCAACTTTAAACCATTTCAGTAACAATATAAATATTATACAGGGTTAAAACCAGTAAAAAGTCTCATCAGTGTCTGTTACAGGCATGGCCTGTTCTAAAGAAAAATTCTCCTCTGGCTCTAGATTTGTGAAACTTCAGACAAATTATTTGCTGCCAACATACAAAGGAGGAAGAGAGACCATTGGGGAGACCACCTTTTTCTCAGCTGCACCTACTCCAAGCATTGGGAGCTGCACCTGGGCTCTCTGCCATCTCCAGAATACATGCTCAACTCCTCCATGTGGTGGGAGGCAGGATCTCCCCAATCCCCAGGGAAAGTGCTCCACCCTTTCCAAGGCCTGAGGCACTGACTGTTCCTCTGCAATGATATGGAATGCCCATCCTCTGCCTTTGGGACAAACTCACCCTCTCCACATTCTTGGTGGGTCTGCTCTCCTGGCCCGAGGCTTCTTGACTTCAGATCCCAGCCTCCACGGTTCTGCCTCTGAAACTATTTTTCCTCCAATGTAACCCTTCTCCGTCCCTCTCAGTCCAGACTGTCTGTGGGTTTGTTTATACAATTCCACAGCACTCTTGTTGGTTTTCTATGTAACAAGCTTGGATCATGTCCATCAGACAGCAGGAGTTTCCACAAATCCTTCTTGGGTACTCCATTTCCAATCCTGCTTTTTCTGAAATGGCTGACTGGTTCGACATTCAGTTAAATTCTCATGTGGGGCACTGTTCTCTTTGGTCTCCCTTCCTGGAAACCCAAAATTTTCCAGAACATCAATTTTTGGTTTGTACCCAAGAGTTCAGTTTTCAACTTATCTCTTTCCTGTCGCATTTCACTATAAGCTGTGTGGAAAAACCAGGCTGCACCTTCCACATCTAATTTGGAAATATCTTCTGCTAAATATCCAAGTTCATGGCTTTTAAAATCTGCCTTCAAGCAAAAGCCACTAGTCATTGTGCCAAATTATCTGCCATTTAAAAACAAGGTCACCTTCCTTCCAGTTTGCAACAATATGTGCCTCATTTCTTAGAGCCTCACCAGAGGTATCATTAGAGTCCACATTTCTACCAACAGTCTCTTCAAAGCATTCTAGGCCTTCTCTATCAAGCTCCTGAAAATTTCTCCAAAAACCTTCCCCTAATCCATTTAAAAAGCCATTTCAACATGTTTGGTATTTGCAAACCTCAGCAGCACCCCACTTCTCTGGTACCAAAATCTGTTCTAGTTTGCTAGCTGCTGGAATGCAATATACCAGAAATTGGATCGTTTTTAAAAGGGACAATTTAATAAGTTTCTATTTTACAGTTCTAAGGCTGAGAAAATGTCCTAATTAAAGCAAGTCTATAAAAATGTCTAAATAAAGGCACCAACAAGAGGTTACCTTCACTCAAGAAAGACTGATGAAGTTCAGGGTTTCTCTCTCAACTGGAAAGACACATGGTGAACATAGTGACATCTTCTAGCTTCTTCTCCAGGTCTCTTGCTTCATGAAGCTCTCCCAGGGACATTCTCCTTCATCTCCAAAGGTAGCTGGCTGATGTACTCTTTAGTTCTTGTGTCTCTCCTGCTTTTGTCATCATTCTCCAAGGAGGTATCCATTTTTAGTGGTATTTTTCACTTAAATTTTGATTAACATAGTAAACACCCTTGACAAATTAAAACAATTCTGGTGAAATCAATGCTGACAGTCACAATTTTCCCTGACTTGTCTCTATGGTAGCTTTTAGTGAAAAGGTAAAGACTGTGTTACAAAATATTCAATCAAGGGTTTTTGTTGTTTGTTTGTAATGGCATCTTAGGTTAGTATAGTCACTCATGCAAAATCCAAGGTAGTGAAATATAAGGACTATTGTTAAAACAGATGCTGTGGCTGTAAGCATCTCTCTTCATATTAGGCATTTAGAAGCTTTTTAAATTTTCAGGTGCTTAAAATTGTGACAAAACTATGCAATGTGGCAGTTCCTTTTATAAACACCTCATTACAGGGCAGTTACTTGACCTTATATGGGAATGTGCTTTCAACTCAAAAGATAGTAATAAAGTGTCCAGCAATATAAAAACCATAGATTCCAATTTTAAATTAAACTAATTGCATTACCACATTAGGGTCAACAAAATCTAGACCCTGACTACACAGAATTTGATATAATTATCCATACTATACACTGTTTCAAACACTCACATAGGAAAACTTACTCTCTACTGACTGAATGATAAGGCCCACTACTGAAGTTTAACAATCAAATTTTATTACTTTATTCATGCAGTATTTTTGCGAAGCAGTAGGGTGTGATCTAGAAAACTCAGAATGACTGGTGAAGAAACCTTGGGTTGGTATGAAAAGTCATTTTGTGCTAGGATGCTTTTCTGAATTGTGTTTATCCAGGGTATCAAACATCAGGAATGAGTTCAAGCTAAAATTCACAGGAGAATGGAAGCATCTTAAAGTCAGTCACTTCACATGCCCATCCTAATACTTTGAATACTATGGATAATTTCAGAGCCACAAATGACAAAAATGAAGACAGCCAATAACCAGGGTCCTACAGATGCATTCTCTTTGAGGGCATTTCTCGAGGTCTTGGAGACATTGCCACTCTGAGTGTCCATGCTGTGCTTCTCATTGGTCATATGGATCGACTACTTGGCTACAATCTTCACACACAATCACTAGCCTTGGCCACCCCTTGGACTCACGTGCTCTCTTTCCCTCAGGCCATAGTGAAGTGAGGCATGTGAAGGCCCATGTTGCCAGAGTGGGGAGGTTTTCAAGTGGGGTATAAACCCCAGTTGCTGGGCCTGGGCATAGTGCACAATGACTGCCACTGTCAGACCACCTGGCTGAGCAGAGTGGTGCATAGGGGTAAGAGAGAAGGCTGTTACCAATGCCATTGCTGCTTGGGCAGCTGCTGAGAGTGTGGAACTAAAGAGGAAAGATGCGCATGCAATTGGATGGTGCAGCTTACAATTTCAAACTACTTTGGGTTCCTCTTGCTGTCTTAATATTTTAGCTTTATCCTTGCCATTGGACAGTTTCATAATAACGTTTCTCAGTGTAGATCTATTTGGATTCATCCTGCTTGGCATTCATCAAGTATCTTGGATTTTGTATATTCATATCTTTCATCAGATTTGGATTGTTTTCTGCCATTTTTTTCCTCAAATATTTTTTTCTTGTCCTTGGTCTCTTTCTTGTCCTTTTGATACTCTTATGGTGTATATATTGGTACACTTGATGATGTCTCATAATTTCCTCAAGCTCTGTTCTTTTTTTTTTTTTTTCATTCTTTTTTCTTTTGGCTCCTCAATCTGGACATTACCAACTCTCTTGTCTTCTCATTCCTTGATTCTCTCTTCTGCCTCCTCTAATGTCCTCTTAAACCCCTCCATTGAATTTTTCACTTCAGTTATTGTACTTTTGGCATCCAGAATTTCTGTTACATTTTTCTTTATAATTTCATTTTTATTGTTGAAATTCTCATTTTGTTCATGTATTTTTTTCCTGACTTCTTTTTTCTTTGTCCACATTTTTCTTTAGTTTGTTGAGCCTATTTATGAGAGTTGTTCCAAGATTTTTGACTACTAATCCCAGAGACTCCACTTTCTCCAAGATATTTTTCAATGAATTCTTGTTTCCCTATGACAGGATCATACTTACCTGTCTTCTTATATGTTTTGTAATTTTTGTTGAGAACTGGAAATCTTACTCTCCCACTCTTCAGTCTGCCAGATTAAGCACAAGAAGAAAAATAAAAGAAAGAAAAATGGGAGAAAAAGGAGGAAAGAGAAAGGAAAAGAAAAACAGTAACAGACAAAAATCTACAAAATATGGAAAAGAAAACTGAAGTTCACTGCCTCTCTATGTCTCTTGTTAAGTGCCAGTGGAAAACCAGAAGCTGTTGCTATTGAGGCTAAAATCTAGGCCAGTTTCTCTGTTACCTATCAAGGAGCCACCAGACCCAAAAATATGAAACAGAGAAATAAAAAGACCAGGAACTAGAAAAAAAAATAGGTACATTGGTTCTTTATGTCCTAGTACATATTGCTGTGAGGCCAGAAAACAGCAGTTTGGAGCGAAATCAAGGCTACATCTGTGCTGGCCCCTCATGGATCTGCCAGACTAAACAATACAAGAAAGAAAAAGAAGAAACCCAACCCATGAAAAAATGCATTGGACCTTTAAGCCTTGCTAGATGCTTATGTTAGGCCAGATGCCATTGCAAACTAAGGCCAGAATCTCTGCTGTGTCCTCAGGGATTTACCAGACTGGTACATACCCATACAAAGAAGGAAAAAGAAAAAATTGAAAACCAAAAACAGTGCACTAACTCATTACATCCTGGTGGATGTTGGTGGGAGACTGGACATACTGCTGTCCAGAGAGCTGAAACTGAGGCCAGCTTCCACACTAATGCATCACAGATCTCCCAGACTGACTTCAATCCCCTGCCCCACTTTAAGAGAAAGAAGTTCCCTCTACCAGTTCTGACACCAACCAGCCACTCCCAGATTCCAGGTCATGTTACCTCAGCCATAGCTATTTCCACGGGGCTGAGCAAGGGGGGCTGGTCACTTGTCACTTACAAAACTTGAACTCTCAGCAACCTCTCACTTCCCCTGGCACTTCTGTTGTTCTACATATCCATTGTGGTTACCACCTAGTTAATTCCAGGGTTACCACTTAGTTAATTCAAGTCTCTCTCTTTCCACTGCAGGGAGCAATTTGTAAAACCTCCTACTCTACCATTTAGTACCAGTGCTCTCTCCTTGTTATTATTATTGTTGCTGTTTGTTTATTTAGTGAATTTCCAGAACGAATTATGTAAAGTCAGTTTCTTTTTTGTTGTGACTACTGTTTCTGCTCAGTTAGCTTAGTGGTTAGCTGATGATTGGACAGAAATTCCTTTAAAGTCCTGGAATCAATAAAGCCTTTAGCTTTTGACAAGGTGTTCTATATGCCTTTTGGCACCCACTTATATGATTCAGGCAGCAGTTTAAAATTCTACCTTAGTCTTCACATCTTGCTTATATAGTGCTTCAAGTCAACCAGAGGTGGAAGTTTAGAACTCTTTCAGGTCTTTCCTGGGTATGTACACAGCCCTACACATGCATGTAGTCTTCTAGAATCCCAGGAAGAGTTGGCCTTGTTCAAAGTGTTCAATGGACATCTAATTCCTTTGCTTTCCCTTTTCAGTTTTTTGGTCAGCTTTTTCACTTGTTCTAACTATTTTCACTACCTCAGAAAGTTTCAATGCTAAACATTTGCCACTGATTGTTTTTTATAAGTGTGCCCAGGGGAAAGTGTGTTCATATTGTGAGAAAATAAGCCCTGTGAGTGGGGATTTCCAGGGAAGTTCTAGTCTGGTCAAATAGATAGTGTCCTCTGATATTGGTGCTATGGGAAAGCTTTAAATCAATATTGTCTCCCTCTAGAGGCTGGGATCTTGTCCTTCACAGAGTTGTGAAGCTGCTGGCTTTCAAGGAGTTCACAGAGCTGAGGGGAGAGGAATGAGAATAAGACAAGTTAAGACTCAACAAAGCCCACTTTTCTTACTGATAACCATTTTTCTTCAATAAATACTCTTCAGATTGTTGCAAGTTTTGGTTGATTTCCAGAATTCTGAAAAAAATTGATTTTGACCATTTTTGACTGGAGATCTTATTGCTTTTATGGTTGAGCACCTTTTAGGAAGTCCTTATTCCACCATTCCTTCTGATCATTCTCCTATTGCTTTATAATGGAATTTTCTTTAATAAAATTATGGTTCAGTAAAATCTTGACCATGAAGCTGTAAATGATTTGCAAACAATTAAATGATTTGCATAAATAAGTCAACATCTGTTACTGCGCTCCTCTCCTTTTCTTCCAAGTTGTTCTTTTATTTTTTTTCCTCAAGAGGATGTAGATTTTCTTTTTCTCTCTTCAGCCCTCTGAGCATTTAAGAGTGATAACAGCAACAACAATGACAATAAGAACTTAGAACATTTCTTTGTACCAGGTGTCAGGCACTATCTAAGATTCTTCACAAATATTAGCACATTTGAACCTCACAATGACCTATGATGTAGGTGTTATTATTATCCATGTTCTCGACATGAAGGAACCAAGACCTAAGGTTAAATAATGTGCCCAAGGTCAGACAGGAGTAATAGGCAGAGCTAGGATTTGAACCCAGCCAGCCATAGTGCATGCTTCTTAATGGAGATATTACTCCAAAGATAAATTCAGCCAGTATAAAAGTTGACATTTAGATTTTTTAAATATCATGCTATTAACTTTTGTTATTTTTAGGGCTACAACAACTCTAGAAGAAGAAAAGAGAGCATGTTTATTTACTGTCTTCTACATCACAGATCCATAAAAATGTGCAATGTGGAAAACGTCACAAAGGAGCAATATCAGCCAACTGATGCTATCTAAGATGTGACTCTGTTATGTGATACAGTAGAAAGCGTATGCTATATACATTTTTTTTAAAACAATAAGAAGTCAAAGGTACAGATAGAAACCTTGGCATTTGAATCTTGAATGTGTTCCAAGTCCTTTAACTTTATAAAGAAATATAGTGCCAGAACTATTTTGAAGCTGCGTATAAAATTCTACATGCTGCAGTGAGATTAATATTTTTAAAGAGTGAGTTTATAGAAAGTTGGCACCAGAAAATAAGGTTCTGTTTCATTATTTTGACATATAAAACTTTATTGAGGTCACAACATATTCTTTTTTTGTTAAAAATAAAAAATCATTAGCACATGGTGAAATACACAATTTATTGGCAAAGTCACAGTAGCACTTTTTCAGTATAAATTTCTCATAGCCCATGCAAAATGTATTTGAGATGACTTCTAAATACAGCTAACTGATGAATAGATTAACATGAATAAAGTTCTTCATGCCAGTCTTTAAGTTTCTAGTTCTCAAATAACATCACTAATCATTTAGCCACATAGGGTCTGTTTTATTTTTTAAATTCCCCTATAACATGCTTTGCAATCAACACTTCCCTTTCAAAGGCCTTGTTCTACCCTCTTTATTAAAACACTCTCTGTGTGATGGCTTACTGAGGGCTTTCCTCCCTCCCAAAACTGGTTTCTTTAGAAGAGAGTCCACTGTACTTTTTTCTCCATCAATACTAACAACATAATGGAGGTGTTGATGTTTTTCAAACGCTAAAACTGAGCAAGTCTTGAAATAACTGATCTACAGTTGCTTTTGGCCAACTAAATAATTTACAGCTTACCTCTTTGGCTTGGTGTTAACTCACTGTAAACCTCAGGGATCTTTTGGGTAGAGAGGCAAACTTGGAAAAATATTTGCACTTAACAGGTTAAGCAAAAATTCGTACTCCCAGATTCCTTGCCTTTCAGGAAGCCTAGAAGTTTCAGACTTCTACATAACCTTTATTTATATGCAAGAATTACAGTGAATTATCCCTAAAAAGGATGTATCATTTAGCTCAAGCTCTACTGACAAATGAGGAAAACAAGGCCTAGGGAATTCATTGACTTGCTCAGGTTTATACAATTCAATCACACCTGAAATGTGGCTGCTTCAGGTTGGCCATCTAGGACATCTTCAGAAGCCTTCAGTAATGATTGTCGAGGTCCCACTCAAGAGAGTGATGACATTGAAAGAGGTATTTCTTCTGTCATGTTGGAGAGAAAAAGGCCAAGCTCAAAGTCAAAGAAACCTTGCAGTGGTTCATATTGCAACAAGAAATTTAGGGCATTGAGCAATGTCACGAGGCTTGTCAGGAGGCAGTAGCTGTGTGGTTGGGAGCAAGCCTCATGGTTCAAAGGAGTTAAGCATAATTGGACCTCATGATGTTATCCATAGGTATAAGACCTAATCTCACCATTGTCCCCCCAAAAATCATATTCCTCAACAAATTGCAGACTGAGGGAGCCCATAATTGGAAAGTTTACTCACTCCTATCCATCAGTGGTATAGTCCTAGGTTCATCAATGAGCTGCCTCAAAGCTAGCTTTAAAGGCAAACTTCAACTAATAATTGTGGTGTTGAACTCACCCTGGGCATTATCGAGCCGTATTTCCCCATTCTAACAGGGCCATGTCTGTGTTGTTGTTGAAGTTTGTATCTGTTGAAGACTAAGTATGTAGAACAGGTGATGTCTTAGCATTTCTGTTGTCCTTAGAAATCCACACAGCATTCATATCTGACCTCCTTATTCAATGCTGTCTCTTCAATATGGCAATTTCTGGAATCAGTGTCTGTATGTCTTCCTTCCCCACTCACTTCCCCTTTCTCCAGGGTCAGAAAGTTAATGGGTTTCTGCTTTCTGGCTCCTGGTGCCATCACAGTTGTGATGATAGACTGCAAGTGAGAAAGGGATTTGTCTATGGGTAGAAGGTAAGAGCTGCTCGCCAGTTGGACTGATGGTCTCATAGTTAAATGAGAGTGAACAAGTGAAGACACCTTGACTAACTCAGAAAAGTATAATTACACAGCTATCATCCTATGCAGTAAATACCTCTTCGCCTCAGACCTCCTTCCCCCCCCACACTAACACATTGTGATTTGACACTTGGTGCCACTTGAAGGGAAGATAACATGTTGCATCTGGGCTGAGGTCAAGGGTAGATAGTGAACACTGCTGAGGAAACAGCTCTCTACCCATTTCTGTTTTTCTCAAGGTTGATGAGTTTCCTTCAATAAACAGTTATTATACATAGCCCTTAGCAGGTGTTTTAGTTTGCTAAAGCTGGCAGAATGCAATATACCAGAAATGGAACAGCTTTTAAAAAGTTGAATTTATTAAATTGTAAGTTTACAGCTCTAAGGCCATGAAAACATTCAAACTAAGGTATCCAGGAAAAGATAACTTGATTCAAAAAAAGCTGATGGGTCCAGAACAATTCTGTCAGCTGGGGTGGTGCATGGCGATGTCTGACAGCGTTCTCTCCTGGCTTCTTGCTTTAAAGATTCCTGGGGGTATTCCTCTGCGTCTCCAATGATCTTCGGCTGTGAGGGCTTTGTTGGCTCTGGTGGCTCTAAAGTTTTTTCCAAAATGGTTCTCTGTTAAAGGATTCCAGTAAGCAACCCCACCTTGGATGAGTTGAGACACATCTCCATGGAAACCACCTAATAAAAAATTACCACCCACAATTGGGTCACATCTCCAGGGAAACAATTAAAAAGATCCCACCTAGCAACATTGAATGGGAATTAAAGGACATGACTTTTCTAGAGTACGTAATAGCTTCAAACTGGTATAGCAAGTCATTGTCATTTATTTTTCTGTGAATGGATGAATATTTTTTCATATCTCTATGGGAAAGAACTTCTTGCCTGCAGTATAGTGTATGCATAGAAAAAAGAGTAGGGGCCTTTCCAACTGACATGCCTGTTTGCATTCAGTTGTGTGACATTTAGCAGATTATTGAGCCTCTCTGAACCTCAATTTCCTCATTGGTGAAATAGAGAAAATAATCTATCATGAAGAATGACTCTGTGGTTATGCAAAATGTTGATTATAAATGTGTCCTGGTATGCAGTGATTCATATATGATTGTTCTGTTCTCTTCCCACAGGTCAAATGGACCACAGAGTTCCTTCTTGTCCATTGGATTGGATGAAGAGAGATGGGAGCAGAAGAGGGAGAGCTAACTCCCTCTAGGGACAGTGTGTTCCTATGATTTAGGGACCCTGGCAGTTCCTTCTGTGTTAGCAGCCCTAGAGTAAATTGACAATACCAAAGCTACTCCATCCCAAAGATCCATCAAGAAGTGGGTTTTGGAAAATTTAAAAAGTGCTATGCACTATTGTTATAGGAATCTATAGCAGTAGTAAAATAGCAGTAGGCTTAACAGATAAATCCTGATGTTAAACTAAATCCCTGTTCCATAAATACACTGAAAAGGACTTAATTAGTATATTATTGCCTAATATGCAGCTTAGAATAGATGTTTATCAGCATATCTCCAAGTTACAGAATTGCAAGAAACTTTCTCCTGCATAGCAAGAAATTCATATTTTTTTTACTCTTTACCCCTATGAGAGTTTAAACTATTTTATTATACAACTCCTTAAGGTCTGCTATGGATTGAATCACATCTTTGACAAAGACATGCTCAAGTCCTAACCCCTGGTCCTGTGGATATGAATTCATTTGCAGACAGAATCATTGAAGATGTTATTAGTTAAGATGAAGTTGAACTAAATCAGGTAGGCTTTATTCCAATATTACTGAAGTCCATATAGCAGAGACAGTCTGGACACAGTAGAAGACAGAGGGGATGACAGATAGCCATGTAATGGAAACAGAAATTGAGTTATGAATTGCTGGCAAGCCACCACCAGAATGCTACAGATTTCAGAGAAAACATGGATCTGCCAACATCTTGATTTTGGACTTTCAACCTCCACAACTGAGAAAATAAGTTCCTGTTTCTTCAGCCAATCAGTCTTTGGTATGTGTCATAACAGTCCCGGGAAATAGAGTAAATTAAGGTTGCACATTGTACTTATTTTAATCCTTACTTACGACTGGATGTGAATAGGCCTGTCTGTCTGAAAATATTTATAATATAATAAAATAAAACTATTTTATTACATAAATATTTTTAGAATATATTCTCTTTTTTATGCTTACATGTAATTTAGATTTTACCTTTCCATAACCAATGTGCACATACTATTTGATCATAGCTATCACAGTAAAAAAAGTTAATCCCTCTCTAATTTGTTAATTTAATTTTAAGATTATCTCAAACTACTACTCATTTATAGGGTACAATTCTGAAATTTCTCCCACTCATAACTTCTGTTATTTTTTGGCTTTAGTCCTTTCAGATAAGAATCTAGGTTAAGTTTTCCTGCATTAAGCCTGCCTGACTCTTCAGCCACTGAGCATGGAAAGGACACTGATTCATTCTGGTTTCCCAAAAGACTGTAGCCAGCACCCTGGCCAAGGGTTGCAGCTGCAGGAAGCCATGGAGGGGCAGAGAATACCCACACTGCAGGGAAATGAGCTTGAGTCAGTCCTACCACCACCTGACCCTGAAAGGAGGATCAGTCTTCTCTGAAAATGATAACTCATGACATGCTGGAGACTGTAGCAAACTGAGTCTGATCAGAGTTGATGACTAAACCCAACAGGACCAGACTTAACCAGGGACACCCACACCCAAGGAGATGCTAACACAGGATAAACAAAGGAGCACAGCTCTCTCCCTTCTTTCTTTGCTAATGTGATTCAGTGCTTCTGCGAGGAAAATGGCCCAGACAAGGAGTTTCCCACACTCTGAATCACAAGGACCATAATGTAGAGAGTTTATGAAAATCCTGTGAAGGTAAAATAACTTTTCAAAGCTTGGAAAATTTAGCAGGTTTGCTTATTTGTTTGTTCCTGAAAATTGAAGGAATCCTGAAAAGGAAACATTCCTTAAGCCCTACTCCATTAGTGATTCATTTCATTTCTTATATTCTACCTATGAATTACACAGCGACCATGTCTTTGAGTGAGACTGTGTTAAAAAGAAATCGATGGCAAATACTGAATATTATTTTACTTTCATGACAAACAGGAAATAGCCATGGAGCTAAAGTTAGATCCCATTGCACAATTGATTTTGAGACAGAAACTACCTAACTAAAAAAAAAAAAAAAAAAATTCAAGTTCCATGTATAAGAAAATATCAAATTTTACAATTTTTTTTCATGTTTATCTCTATTCATATTTCTGAAACATTCTTTATTAATAGCCAATCCAGTAGCCAAGAAAAGCATAGACTTTTAAAGTTGCCCAAGGTCAATGAAAGTACTTTGAAGAATTAGCCAGGGAATAAAGGAGACAGATATCCCCATTTTAGTAAATATTTGTTGGGCACCTAGTCTGGGCTTTCTGTAGGAGATACAGGTGAAAAATAATTAGTTCTTCTACTTGAGGAGTTTAGTGGTGAAAAAAAAGCAAGCATATAAATAATGGTAATTTAATGCTGATTATGGAAAAGCCACAAAGGAGGTACTATGCTATAAGTTCTACAGAGATGAGAAATCTACAAGGCTCTGTGGTGCTGATAGGTCTGACCTCATGAAAACCAGAATTTCTGAAAACGTCAGAAAATGTTTGAAAGTAAAGTAGGCGTGCCAGAGAGTATGTTGGTCTACTGCAAATTACCCAATTATTTCCCAAATTCTTGTAGATCCTATATAATGCTAAACAATTAAATTCATGGTTCCTGATCAATTTCACTGACCAATAAATTGGTCAAAAAACAAAAACTGGGAAAAACTATGACAGGGTAAGTTCTTAGAAAATACTGTCATGGTGACCTTTAAATTCTAGAACAGAGGTTGGGTCTTCACACACAAAATAGATGGAGAACGGAAGAATTTTTCCATGTGCTTCTGGCCAAAATGAATTGTCTGTTCAGATAGTATAAATTATTACATCTATACTATCTGAATAGATTAGAGATATCTGACTTGAATTACTTGGATGATTGGTAATGTTGCATTACACCAGGGAAAAATCCACATATTTGCTATGACAATGGAGAAAAACATTCATCCAACATACAGTTAGAAAACATGTATTATTTGCTGAACAAACTAATTGGGTGGAGTCTGATTTTAGCATTTCCTGATTTTGATAGTATAAATACCACCAACATAGCCAATTTCAAGTTACTAATATGAAGTTACTAAAGGTAGAGCTGAGAAGAGACACTCATTAGCACACCATTACATATTATTTCCAGTTACAGATTCAACAGACACTAAAACACCTCAAGATCAATAGATAAAAATTTAGAAGATAATTAGAAAATGATGACTTTTGAGTATTTATTACCTTTGTTTTAGATATAATCTAATTGTAAATGTATGCAAATTATTTTTTGAATAATGGCTATTTAATAACTAGCTTACAAGGTCCTGGGAATTTAACAACCAGCTCTCACTAGCAAGTAGGAGCTGATCACACACCACTGTGGTTAGGTGCCAAACACTATGCCACATGCTGGTGACATAGATGAGAGATGTATTTCCTGTCTTTATGGAGAGATTATAGACTGGTGAAGAAGACAGATAAAAGACAAATGTTATTTAATTTAAAATAGCTTTGGATTTTATAAATAGGAATATCTGGGAGTTCAGCCTTTTTCGGGGGAGGGTGGGGAGGCAGTGAGGAAGGGTCAGGGAAGATATCCTGAGGAAATATCTTTTAAACTGAGACTTAAAGGATAAGAAAGAGGCCATGGCCAAAACTAAGAAAGATGAGAAAAGCATTCCAAAGGAGAGAAGATCTGGCCCAATGATCCTGAGTTGGAGCAGATTGCATGTGGCTAAATCACAAGGAACAAGGGAGAGAGTGGAAAGGCTGTTGAAGAGGGTCAAGGAAACATCATTTGGGTCCCTCATAGACCATGTTATGGGTTTTGGTTTTCCCTAAGAGAATGTCCAAGTATGGAAAAGGATTTAATTGGGGAGAGTGGTGGGAGGGAGTGATAAGTTTGTATTTGTGTTTATAGTTACTTTGGCCACCCAAGGTAGGATGGATTTCAGAGAGCAATAGTGGAAATATTCATTGGGAGGGTACTTGCAATATTTCAGATGTGAGAGGATGGTGGTTTGGATTAAGATGCTGACAATAGTGAAAGACAAATGGATGAAAGATCTATTTTGAATAAAGACCTATCATGGTAAAAAACACTTATGATTGCCAATGCCCATGTTTCTTCTCCTTTTCTTGGATACACAGCTAAACTTTATTTTATAGCCTGATTTGAAGTTAGATGGGCCATGTGGTTGAGTTCTGAACAATGGAATATGCATGAAAGTTATGCCCAATACTTCCAGACTTGTCCCCCAAATTCTCCCGCATGCAGTCCTCTGTATCTCTTGCACAGTGGTCTTGGAGGCCATGTGTCAGTCATGGCAAGTCCACAGCAGGGTAGGGCACCTTCAGCACTAAGCACTGTCCAGAGAGCCATTCAATTTATATCGGTCAGTGATAGAAGCAATAAACCAATATTTATTTGTGTTAAGGTACAGAGATTTGTGTTGGACTTGGGAGATTGATTAAAGACAGAGAAGGATAGGGGGGGATGTCAAAGATAACCATAGGGTTCCAGCATTGAGCAATTGTGTGAATGGGGAAGCCATTTGACAATATGTGGAATGCTTTGGAAAGGAAGAAAGATCGTGAGTTTTGTTCTCAGCATGTTTAATTTGAAATGCCTACAAAAGAATAAAAGGCATATATTAAAGCAGAAGTTATATATATATATATATAGGAATCTGAGGAGAAAACCATCTAGACTGTATAAATTTGAAAGTCATTCCATATGAACAGGGCCACTACTTTGCTTCACCTCAGTAGGCTTTGTAGATGGTACTCCCTGGAGTTGTGTGTGCCCTGCCTGCATGACTTTATACGGACAGCATATAAAATCAAGATAGAAGAAGAAAGTTTCTAGAAAGAAAGAATAGAGTGATTGAACACTCAAAAGTAGAATGTTAATGCTCTCTAATATTTAAAGAGGGTAGGATGTCCCAAAAGAAACTTGAGCAGAGAGGAACACAAGGTAGGCAAGTGTGGTGTCAGGACAGCAGAGTGAGAAAAATTCTTCAAGAAAGAAAGAGAGGTAAACTCTGCTGAAAGGTGATAAGTAGTCAAGAAAGATGAAGACTAAAAAATGTTTCTACAGAAAACAGGACGTCAATAGAAAAAAATGCTTAGGATTTAACAACACAGGTGTCACTGGAAACCTTAGCAAAAGCAATTTAATGAAGTGGTAGGAATGAAAATCAACTGGGAGTGGATTGGGGGAAAATGAGTATAAAGATGAGGAAAAGTATGGGTGTACATGAAGAGAAAAAGAGAGAAGGAGGTAGCTGGAGTAGGAGTGGAGCCCTGGAGAATTTCTGCTTTTGTTTGTTTTCTATATGGTAGAGAATGCTTTAAAGCTTCAGTACTGAGCAGCAGATGGAATACATGGGATTTGCTCAAGAAATATGTCTAAAAGCCAATAGGTTTTAGCATTTTCCTTGTAGGAGTTGAGAAGAAAATGTAACCCTAGCCAAAGCCCAAGTATGAAATAAAAAATTCCTTTAGGCATTTTGACAGGAACTGGAAGCTAGATGACCAGCCCTTCTAGGAACATTTTAGTCATATCTGAACTTTTCAATAAAACTTGCTGCTGGAAATAAAAGTATTGCTCAGTGGTAAACATAACTGTATCCCCAATCCCTGAGTAATTGCTGCACAAACCACCATTCTATTAGGTCTTATTTAATACCCTTTTGGATTTTTTGTTTTGCTTTGTTTTTACTTTTATTACATCAATCTAAATCCAAATTTACATCTCATCCTATTCAAATTGCTGTATATGCCCAGTAGTCCAATGAAATCTCTTTAAAAATCACTTTTAAGAGTATCTTTAGTGTAGACCACAGGGTAAGATCAACTCAAAGGGGTTTTGTACCCATAAAAGATGATTTGTTGAAGGTCTACTGGCCTCGACCCCCCAAAAGAAAGTAAGTGCAACTCATATTCATTGCATATTTTTGTTATTAAAATCCCTTCTTGACAAATCTCTTTAAATCTATCACTCATATATTAAGCATTATCAAATCCTGTGCTGTTAGCCTTCTTTCCCCATTATCATGACTCCACTTCAAGCTCCCATTGCCTCTCACCAGAATAGACACCATTCTCCAAAATTATTTCCAATGTATAAAATATTCTGAGCAGGGTACATCTGCTGGAGTACTTAGTATTTTCCACTGTTGAGTACTACTGCTCTGAGAAATTTGAAATCTGGCAAGTCATCTTCATCAAGCTCATCCAACAGATGCTGGAAGCATGATCTTTTCAGCGTCATTATTTGCAAGAAGGTGTTGGGGTATATAGTAGTGGTTTGCTGTCTATGGTTTCCTAGACTCAACTGAAGAAAAATAGACCTACTGTTGAAAAAGCATCTGACTGGCAATCTCAGATTCACAAGGAATTGCTGTGGTAAAAGATGTGATTAAGAACACTTTGAATCATGTTAAGAAGGATGCTATAAGAACACAATAAAATAATTCTTCCTCTGGAAATTAAGCCGGAATTATTTATTCTTGATATTGCTAAGATTACCACACTTAAGACAAGTGCAATTTACAAAACTTCTCTTCTAAGAATTGTTAACCTCCATTCTCTGATTCTGACAATGGGGTGTATCTATTGCTCAGTTATCACTTGTGCATAACAAATCATACCAAAGTCTGATAGCTTAAAATGAAAAAAAGTATTTCTCACCTCTCTGGGAGTTGGCTGGGCTGAGTTGGGTGGTTCTTCTGCTCCACATTGGGTTGACCAAGGTCACTCATGCAGCTGTATTCAAGTGGCAAAAGCCCAGCTGGACTTGAACAGCCAATGTGGCCTCACTATCATGTCTGGGGCTTTGGTGCAGGTGATCAGCTGAGGTGCCTCATTTTTCTTTCCCATGGCCTCACTGCCTCACCACAGGGTTTCTTACTATTCATGAAGAAGCCCAAAGTTCTTACAAGGAGCCTGGATTCCATGTGAAAAAAAAATGAAAGCTGCCATGCTGCTAAAGCCCTATCCTAAAAGTAATACTGAGTCATTTTTTCTGCATTCTATTGACCAAAACCAGCAGAATTGCAACAGGAGAGGAAAATCACTCTGCCATAGAAGTGGCATGCGTGTATGATAGGAGGAACTGTTGGTGGCCATCTTTACCACAGTTAATTCCTCTTCCACTGGACATGAATATTTCAGTGATTTAATAAAAGATTATATGAATAAATACTACATAGAAATGGATTTTCCATTATGACTCAAAGAAGAGACAACTTAATTTTCTCTGACTTGATTTAAGAGATGCTCAGCGCCCATGGTATCTTTACCGAGGTTCTTTCAGTGCTTATCCATTTATTAATGGTATGAACTTCCCTTTATGGTGATGGACTATTATGCTTTATAAATATTTTGAATCAAGTGGATATTTTTTAACATTAGGTCATAGCACCAAACAAACATAAATAAATATTTTATTATCTTTTAGGGACAGTTAACTGGAAAGTTCTATGAGCTTATTATCCTAAAGCATTGTGTAATATGTACTCATGATTGCTTTTCAAATTCAAGCTCAGATATCTTAGATAGTGTCTTTTGTTTCTGCCCACTTTCAGTTTGACTTCAAACAATTGGAAATCTTTTAAAGACAGAGAGTTATCTTATGTAAGGAATAATGGACATTATGTCAATATTTCCTGTAGGGAGGAAAACCAGATTAGATTAGTTGTCTTTGTCATTTTCCCATGATAAGGTTTTAGCAGTCTTTTTTTTTTTTCCAAAAAGGTCACGGAAACTTAGCCAAGTCTCTAATAACTGAAGGAAATGTTTGGGTGTGAGAGCCTCAATCTTGGGATTTCAAAACTATCTGAAAATAACTGGAATGGATTCTGAAAGATGTGAGAAGTAAATACTTTGACAATCTCTTTAAAGAGATTTGTTGCCAAGAAAAGAGAATTTTGCATGTGGATGGAAGGTGGAAGGAAACTAGTTCAGTTGCTGAAGTAAGGTTCCTTCTTTGGACTGTATTGGAAACATGTAACAATTTAGCTCCCACAAACAACATTGGTTACAAATTGTTGAAAATCTACTCTAGCCAATTACTCTATTGGGTACCTTACATACTTTACCTCATGGCAATTAATGGGCTATTCCCCCATTTTATAGATAAAGAAATTAAGGCTCAAAGTGGTTAATTGTTATGCCAAAATACCATTTAGCAAAGGTCAAGTTTTGGATTTATCCACATACCCTAATTCCAAATCAGTTTTGAGTTGTGCTACTCTGCCCTCCAAATGATAAATAAATTAAATCCATGGCAATAAGATTTCCTCTTCAGTATTTCCTTGTTTTTATTCTTACTCCTTAGTCCTTGACATGCTGGTTCAGTCCCCTTTTCTTTCCTCTCTCCTCTTGAGTTTAGACGCAAAGTGAGTCTCTAAGAAAGAGCCATAGAAAGAACTACTGGGTGGTGTACTGTAAAAAACCTATGTCTGTGAAGTTTCCAATTTCTAGGATGGACCTCCTGATTCTTCCTCAAAATGTTTGCCTTCAGCAGTGTAACATTTGGAGTTATAAGAGTGCCCAGTATTTTGGTATTTGATATGCCATTTAAGTCCTTAACACATCTTCACACCAGTACCTTAGTAATGCCTGAAGGAACAACCCAAATAGGTAACCTGGGAGACCAAACAGTTCCTTGAACATAGGTCTTAACAATTACTGATAATGATTTTCAGACAGTCAGTTTTTACATCGAAGACTAAATCTTCAGATTTGACTTCCCTACAAGGAAGTTGCGCAGGTACCAAGGCCTGGCTGAAAGCACTAGCAAGAGGTTATTTCAGGGGACACTTATAATACAGGATTGTTTCCTTCTTGTTATAAAAGTAAACATCCAAGGATCCTGGCTGAACCACAGATTTAGCTTTACTACAATCATTCCCATTCAATAGTCACAATAATTCTTCCCATTTAGTACTCACCATATTCTCCTGATGACATTTCTTCTCTGATTCTTATATGTGTATCAATTTTTCAGAAACAGTTTTACAATAATATGACAAAGGGCCTCTAGTAATTTTGCTATGGTTGTGTCTTCATAATGGGCCTTCTACCTCCAGGTTTAACTTCTAAAAGGTATTCTGAGGATTTTGCCTGAAAGATCATTGGAGGTGATGGTGGACTGCATATCTTGATGTTGTAAAGGTCGAGACTCCAGGTAGAGTGGCATCGGTGTAGCTCAGGACCAGTTTTCCTTCTTTTTGGTGTCTATATTGGAGGAGGGAAGAAGATAGGGAGGGAAGAGGAGAATGGAAATGATGGAGAGAGAGAGAGAGGGAGAATGAATGAGAATAGAAAAAAGAAAAACATGGGGCACCAAAATGATTTCAAATATGGAGATTATTTTACCAAGAAAGAAGAAAGCTATATCTGAAATGATAAAATAATTCTTTCTTAAGGATCTAGTGAAACTTACCTTTCAATCATAACATTTGTAAGCACAAATGGTTTGTACTTAATATACATTGTATATTCCACATAGCTATCGGTATTGATTTCATCTAATAACACAGAATGTATTTTCCCAGGAAAATTTACTGGCTTCTTTCTACACTCCCCAGTGGGAGAGTAGCAGACTGCTATTAACCAAGAAGGCAGAACCAATCATAAGTTTATATGATTAGGAGGGAATGATCCTCCCCTTCTAGTTCAAGACCAGTGCTGCACTGTCTTAAATCCACACACTGGGCACCCAACTGAGGGTGGAGGGAAAAAACTGTTTAGCATTAATACAAATTGATCATATTAATGAATCTACAAAAGATTTCAGAAAAATGGAGCAAACTCGGTTTAAATACCAATTTTAATGCTGGCTCAGAACTGAAACACTTGCTCATTCTTTTGTCCAATGGGTGTTCACAGAAATTGTGTTAAATGTCCATGTTGATTCAATGGTGATTTAAATTTTTTGTGTTCTTATATATAAAGTCTTAGCTCTGTATTATTATAATATATCAAAGTTGGTCACCAAATGCATAAATACTGAATGCAGCTGTAGAATTTAATAAAACTGAAAGTTTGAGCTAGCAAATGAAAAATTATATATTATTGGAAACTTGTGCTCAAAGTTGAAACTTGAAGGAAATATTTTAGCACTATCACAATATTACATTGCAATCATTATTTAATTTATCTCCTCTGAAATGACTTAAGGGAAGTGCTTGCAAAGCCTTATTTACCTCAGCCAGGAAGTAAGGCAGTGGTCAGTGAGTAAATGAAGTCATGGAAAGCTGACAAGGGCGGTACAATGGGACTATTGTAAGAGCACTCGGAGTATTGTTTAATGCTGACCAAACTAGAAATGAGTGTTGGGAAGGTTTTATTTTATCTTAACAAAGGATAGAGCCAAACCAATAATATAAAACTAGCCTTTTTTAAAAAATCCTGTTTTATTTCTTCCCTTTTAATTGCAAAGCATCAACTCAAACACACCTGGAGAAAAATAATCTTTTAGAGATAACCAAAATTCTGAAAACCAAAGTTTTATATTTAAAAAATGCATTTTAAGTAAATAGCGCATATAAGGTAGATACTATACACATAGTCACAGATGCCATGCATCATACATACATATATATATATGTATGTATTTGATATATTCCCTATACAGTTTTTCCAGGAAAAACTTCAAGAACTCCTATGCAACCTGTGCATTTCAATTGTCACTTTGAACTTTGGAACAAAGGAGAGACTGTAAAACCAGTTTATAAAAAGTATTATGAGATACCACAACTGGCATTTTTACGACCTTATTAAACTACGTTCAAGTGGCATAAATTATATGTAATGAAAGTGAAAAGGATCTCTGACCCGATTTTAATATTGGGTGCATGCTTATTAGTTTGCGTTTTTTCTGAATAGAAACCTCTTTTCAAACTTTAGCAGTTGATATTATGTGGAAGTCATAAATGTCAGATTACATTAAACTATTTTGGTTCATAGAATAGCACAACCATTAAGTTACCATAGAGTAATGAGTAGGTCTTCTTGCAAAGTAAAGCCAAAGGTGTTAATTTAGATTTGAAACATTCCACCTCATTATAAAGGCCAAATTAATTTGCCATGTGTAGAAGTAGCAAAACCAATATTTGAAATGTGAAAGACCTTCTTTTGTAGGAGAGTGATCGAAAAAGGTATTACAACGTTTCTATTCCTAAAGAGCAGGCATACTGGTCCCTCTGAGGTTAATTATCATTAAGTCTTATGGAGTCTTTTATTAAGAATTTCTATTCAAGAAGTTAAAATGATTGAATAAGTTAAATGTTAAAGACGACAGGAAGTCTGGGCAGTTAGTCACAAGTTTTGAAATGTGTACGCTTAACTGTAAATGTAAAGTTGATTTATTTTATCTCCTCCAATTTTTATATGTCACGAAGAATGCCTTTTCATCTGGTTTTAGAGATTTTATTTAGGCTTCAGTTACATATTCTGAAGGAGATAAAAGGAAAAAAAGAACCACTGTTTTGGAGGCTTGCAGAACAAAGTACAGAGCATCTCGATTCTCAAGTATCCATTTATTAAAAGGCAGGACAAACGAAGCATGCATCAAAATATAAAGAAATGACGACACTTCATATAGACATCATAAACAATAGTCCTAGCAAACCCAGACAATTATTATATAACTTTAAAATGATAAGAAGAATGTTGGATTCCCTCATCATTTTTTAAATGTGAGGGAAACAAAATACAAAAACCAGTTAATGAAAGGAAAAGGCCAGTTTAGAGTAGCCGAGTTCAGAGAAAGGCAACAGTACCAGTTTCCATGTCTACAGCATCAACTATGCAGAATGGTCACAAGAAGGACCATGTAATGAAGCTGTCTGGTCAAGATAGCAGGTTACTAAGGCATGCGTAAAGGCCCGCCACGGAGTCCTAGAAACTCCACTGTGTTCTCTAGCAGTGTAGGTAGGAGCAGTGATAGTAGTTACTATCAGGTTTTGGAGAAGGGAAATTATACAGAATCATTTAAATTTAGAGTAAAGGGCAATTTTATTCCCTTTTGTTTGTATATTGCTTTCTAATTCAAATAGTGTTTTTGTATTCTTTTAGCAACTATCCCATATGACTGATATTTTACATTTTGGAGAATGATATAGATGCAGAGAGAGCAGAGAAGAATGACATAGCTGTGAGAAGCAAAGAGTCCACCAGCCAGTGACATTTGGAAATGAAGAAGGAAAATGCCTCCCAGGATGCTTCATGAAACAGGAAGCCAGGAGAGAAAGCTAGCGGATGATGCCGTGTTCGCCGTGTGCCCTTCCAGCTGAGAGAGAAGCCCTGCCTGTGTTCACCATGTGCTGTCTCACTAGAGAGATAGACCCTGAACTTCATCAACCTTCTTGAACCAAGGTATCTTCCCCTGGATGCCTTTGATTGGACATTTCTATAGACTTGTTTTAATTGGGACATTTTCTTGGCCTTAGAACTGTAAACTAGCAACTTATTAAATTCCCCTTTTTAAAAGCTGTTCCATTTCTGGTATACTGCATTCAGGCAGCTAGCAAACTAGAACAACTTCCCATAAGGAAACAGGTTCAGAGTGGTTAGGTCACTTGCCCAGGATCACTCAACTAGCTAAAGCCTGAGCCATTTACAGGTTAACTGGCTGATGGCCATCTCATCTTTATTTAAGCAGCTCCAGCAAGAGTATTTCATGATTTCTTGGGAAAATTCACTTTCACTGGTGAAAAAAGTTTTGTGAAAATAGTTCTCCTCATTTCATTTTTTATGTCTAGCCCCTGCTAGACATTTTTTGCTCTGACCTAATAATAACTAACCCCAAAATTTATGTCATTTTGCTCTTTGCAAAGCACCTTAAAACATATTGCTATATTATAACATACAAGACTACTGTTTGTGCTTTCACACAGCAACAATTTTCCAAAAATTTTCATTAATGTCTTCCTTAACTGTCTCACATAGCCAGGTTCCTCTCCTCTCTCTGGATAGGCTCTGTTTGTCAATACCGTTTTTCAAATGTGGTTCCAGAAATGAGGATAATATTCCTGAAACAGTTTGAGCAGAGTGGAAACAAAGTGAGGCCAGTGTTGGTTGTTCAGATTCCGAGACAGTGAAAGAGGAGCAAGAGGGTTCTAAAGTCTCATGTATACCTGATAACTGTGATGATTCCCAGGGTTTGGTTGAAATGAGCAACTTGACTGAATCGATGTGTTTGTGCTTCGAACAAAAAAAAGAGAGAGAGAGAGAGAGAAATTGGAGGTATCCTGTTTCTATTCAGTAGAGTAATTTTTAATAGTAGATATGATGCAATCCCAAGCAAAGAAGAATTTAATGCATCTTGAGGCAATTTTCAATGAGGTGCTCAATATCCCATCGAAAATTCTCTACAAGTGCAATAACCTAACATATTGAAGCAAAGTAGTGATTTTATTAAGTGACAAATTAAGGCAGTAGGAATTGCAAATGCATCACCCAATTTTCAGTAATGCATAAAGAACAGAGAACATAGATCTTTGTTCGTTGATAAGTGATGGTTTTTCCCCTTGTCTAAATTCCCTAAGGCTCTTGGCTAACAGTATGGAATATCACTGAAAATTATGTGTGATCTCAGAAAATTCAGTGAATTTAGGAAATGGTGATGAGGAGAATTGGTGGTTAGGTGGGTACATATGTCTTATAAGGGGTAGGTAGAAGGAAAGAAGTGCTGGTAGTTATAACAAGAGCAATAAGAATCATGGTCTAATGGGGGAATTGCTTTTATTAGCCTCAGCATTTCTTCATTGTGGAGGAATGAGCTAAGCTTAAGTTTGTTCTGTGCTTTTCTGTGTAGGTGGTGTTGCAGTGAAATGCAAAGCGTCCAAGTACAGCATGATGGTGGGAGGTGAAATGAAGACATCAAAATAATCCATTTCATGCTTAATTTTACTTTAAATTGATGATATACAACTAGGGTTTGGTAAAAACAATGTAAATTACAAAGAATTTACAAGAAACCATTTGTTCTTTATTTTTAAATGTGACATATAGCAAGTTTTTATTTTGGAAAACTATAAAAATTTCATAAAGAGCTCTTTCTTTATCCCCAAATAAAATGTTATCAGAGTCTCCCCAACCCTCTATGGTTGTTCCTTTGGTGACCACTGGCCATGCCCAAGCTGTGACTTGCTTATCACCAGCAGCCTGAATATCCTGTGAATCTAGTG